>NC_134795.1:29545694-29548194 GCF_046742065.1 Oratosquilla oratoria | reverse complement strand
CCATATATTTCGATCACGGACTGTGATCCTCTTCAGTGGAATATATATATATATCGCATCCGGTCAAGTCACCGTCACTTGTTACCTGCTAGTGGAGGTTCGTCCTTAGCGTAGAAATTTCTACATGTATGCCTCCTCGAGTTTCTCGAGGTTGGTTGCTTAGAAATAAAGTGAATTGTGGTTGATAAAATGTAGGTATATATATATATATGTGTGTGTGTGTGTGTGTGTGTGTGTGTGTGTGTGTGTGTGTGTGTGTGTGTGTGTGTGTGTGTGTGTGTGTGTGTGTGTGTGTGTGTGTGTGATGATACAGAGGTATATAAAATGTTGGGCAGTTAGGAATGCCTGAACCTGTTTTATAAGTTAAACCAGTTTGCAGGAAAGCCCCCTAGATAATGCGAAGCCTCTAATGAAGGAGCCGTAAAGAGGCATTTCTCCCGCGAATAGTTTCAGAATATAATTCGTTAATGTCACAACACAAAACACTTAATAGACGCAATTATTGAATCTCATTAGAAAAGCTCAATGTTCCGGAATATAGATATGCAAGAAAAAGGAAGGCGGAATAACTCAGCAGGAAGTGGAGGAGGAGGAGAATGGGGAGGAGGAGGATGGGGAGGAGGATGGGGAGGAGGAAGAGAAGAAGGAAGAGGGGGTGGACCAGGAGGAGATGAAGGACACGGAGAATGATATGGAGTAAGAGGAAGAGGGAGAGGAGAGAGGGTGAGAAACGAGGAAGTTGAAGATGTGAAAGAAGAAACAGAAAAAAAAGTGAAGGAGGGAGGGAAAGAGGAGGAACAAGAGGATAGGGAGAAAGTGGAAGAAGAAGGGTAGGGAGAAAAAGAGTAGTAAGAAAAAGAGGAGGAAGAGAAAGAGGAAGAGGAAGAGGAAGAGAGAGGGAGGAAGAGAAAGAAGAGGAAGAGAAAAAAGTGCAAGAGAAGAGGAGAATGAGGAGGAAAAGAGGAGGAAAAGAAAGAAGAGGCAGAGAATGAGGAGTGATATGAAGAGAAAGAAGGAAGAGAAAATAAGCTGGGGGGAAGAGGAGGAGGATAAAGAGGAGGAAGAGAACGAGGAGGAAAAGAAAGAGGAGGTAGAGAAAGAGGAGAAATATAAACAGAAAGAAGAGAAAGGGAAGGAGCAGAAAGAAGAGGAGAGGGAAGAGAAGACATATAAAGAGGAAGAAGAAAAAGATTAAGCCACAAGGCTTCAATCAGTTGTGTCGCATCCCTGAGTGGAATGGTGTTCCTGCCCTCCCAGGCTTATAAAGAAAAAGGAGTGCCGAGATTAGAATAAGAATCGAGTTCGAATGAATTTAAATTCTCATTCAAGATATGGAAGAAGGCCATCTACGATCTCAATTAACCTCCTCAATGCGGCGGCGTCACACTTAAAGATTCTTGTTCTTGCTAAAGACGAAATTATTCTATTCACAAGAAAAAAGGTGGATTGGCTTTCGGATCGTTACAAGAACAGAGACCGAAATCTACTATTCTACTAAGTCGTATACCATTTACATATACTGTACATATTGAAATACCTAAGCACACAAATAAGATATTTGTTGATATGGGTAATGGTGTCAGCTTCTTGATCAAAGGAGACAGGAACGGTTAGGAATATTTGTGTGTATGAAGACTTATGAGCGATTTGAATTAAACTCAAGGTGGAGCTAGAGAAAATGAAGGAGAGACCAAATATAACATGAAAGTATATGGAAAAACACGTGTGATCTATTTGGGGAGTTAAACATATGTAGCACGTGGGAAAGTTAAACACTGGAGAGGCGAAAGACCGGGTGTAGGAAAGAGAAGAGTGGAGAAGGTGGGAAGAAGAGAAGAAGATGGTTGGTCCAAGAAGGTGAAGACATTATTAGAATAGAAGTTACATTTATGACACAAGGCAAGAGTGCGATGAAGGAAAGGTAGAATACATTGAAACTTCAGACGAGCCTGTACAATACAATCCCTGTAATATTATGTAGTTATTGTTTCTTCCTTCAATATTCAATGTTGCTGGTTAACCTAAGACATATTTCCACATAAATTGAGTAAAATAACCATGAATAAAGTTGTAGAGGAGTGCAACGAGTGAAAGGAGATAAGTAAAGAGAGGCCAACATCGGTGGGAAATGTAGGAAGAAAGCAGAAACGAAGAGGCCGACGTCCTGAGTAGGCTTGGCCAAGCACAAAAATACAACTTAATCATGACACATAATTTAGATTTTGCTTATGCATGTCTAAATTCATGTTCTAAATCGATTCACCTTAAAATTCTAATGACCCAGTCAAGAAAAAAAACACCACTACAAACAAATGTTACTCTCCCATCTTGAAAGAGTTATAATAAAGTCAACATTTCGCATTTCAATTAGAAGGGCCGGAATCCTAATGTGTATATAATTTTGGTGCCGGGCTCGGCTCGGCGGAGGGGATGAGGGAGTGGGAGGAGGTGGCTCGGGGGAGGGGGAGGTGGGAGGCTGAGAGGGGGTCAAAAGAAATGG
>NC_134795.1:29535694-29540694 GCF_046742065.1 Oratosquilla oratoria | reverse complement strand
CGAAGACGACGTCGAAGTGAGTCCTATCGCTCACTGTTCGATGATCTCCAAGAGTCACTCAGACGCTTAAGTCACGTCTTCTTGGTTCTCGTACCCGCCTCGCGTCTTCGTTAGCCAGGGAGCCTTCTTCTTCGTCTTCTTTCGGCTGTTCCTCAGGCCCTGTTCATACTAGTGATTTGAACCGCGAGGAAACTGCGGCGGTACCGCATAATCAAGGAAAAACTTCGCGGTTGTGTGTGATCGCCTCCATTGATTTGCACTGTAATTGAACTGCCACAGTTGAAACCGCTAGTGTGAGCAAGGGTCGACACGGCTCGTCTATCCACCTCACTCTCTTCTGCGCCCTCTTCTGTTACACTCACCACCACCCACTTGCCATTTGTCATTATATCCATAGACTTCCTGGGGCCGGTGTTGCAAAGGCCAAACACATGAAGGTCCACTACATGGATACTTGTTTCTAATTATAAGTTGCTCAGCAAAACGTGATATTTCACGTTTTTACTCACTTGTGAAAGTACTTTCGTGCTGAAAAAAGAAGAGAGATAAAAACGAGTTTGTTTTTGTAGAAATTCAAAGAGCAACCAAGATGAATCATGGCCCAGCAATCATACCGTATAGGGATAGGTTGGAAAAAAATGTATCTTCTTTCATTCGAAGGAAGACGCGGTAAGATTTCTTTGATTAGAACACTGAAAGGAGCGGGCAAATTTCACAAGAAAAATATTTTTGTTTGGGATGAGGGAGTGACACAAGGCGCCCCCCATACGCACATATCAGGGTTGGTGATTTTTTTTATTTATTTTTTAATAAAAAACAATCGGAATTTTTTGATTTAAATCAGATTTTTTTTATTTAAATCAGATTTTTTTTATTTTATTAATAATCAGCATAAAAGATATTGTGAAAGTTATATATATATTCTATATGTTAGTGTAAAATACATTTGAGGTGTTTTTACAGTGTTGCATCATCTCTCACTTGCTTATAACATGTTTGAACCTGTCAAGCAGCCCAGTGGCCACTGACCAGGATTGCATCATCTCTGTCCTGTACCTGATACATGTTAGAACATGGCCGGATTTGTGCCACTGTGTAGTAGTTTGATTGTTTGGATTGGTGTTACAGGCTAGTCACTCATTCCTGAGCTAACTGCAAGAGTGTGAAGATGTCACTAACCACAAGGGTTAATATATCTGGTAGGAAGAGTGATCCAGTGTGGGAACATTTCAACAGAATTCCTTCAAAATCTGGAAAAGGATGGAGAGCTACATGCAAACAGTGTAAACTTGAATTACAAGGAATAGTAGCAAGACTGTCATGTTGGCAGTGTTGTTACAGATAATGCAGCTAATGTAAACAAAATGAGGAAACTGTTAGAACAGGAAAATGAACTGAAGCTGGTGACCTATGGCTGTACTGCACACATTTTGAATCTTCTGGCTCATGATCTGGAAATTGACAATATTAAAGAGCATGTGGTGAATATAGTAAAATACTTTAGAAACAATCATTATGCTTCTGCAAGATATCGTCAGGAAGGTGAGCAACGTCTTGTTATGCCTCAAGACACACGATGGAATACCATGTGTAACTGTCTGAAGACATATATAAAGAACTGGCCAGCTCTCATGAAAATATGTGAAGTTGATAGGGAGCAAATTGATGTCAGAGTTAGAGAAAAGGTGTCTAACTTAACCCTGAAGCGGTCAGCAGAGGACCTACTTGCACGACTAGAACCAATAGCTGTGGCTTTAGACAAAGCACAGAGTGATAAATGTACAATTGCTGAAGCAGTCAACATTTGGAAAGAATTAATCACAACTTTAAGCAATGGCAGAGATGCCCTAACTGCTGTGAGAAAGAGGTATGACCAAGAAATGACACAAACTCATCTTCTGGCAAACCTGATTCATCCTTCCCTTCATGGAACAAAGTTTATTGCAGAAGAAGTGAATAATTTAATGGCGTATGCCAATGAAAAGTTCCCTTCACTTGTCCTAGTCACCATGAAATATCAAGCGAAATCATCTCTTTTTTTTCCCTGCACTTAAGTTTAGTTATTCTGTGACCAAGTGCATGGTAGCTGTTGAATGGTGGAGGTCATATTCAAGCCTGCTGGATAGTGATGTCATTTCAGCAGCACAACAAATACTGTCTGCAGTGGCTTCTTCATCAGGGGTTGAACGAGTTTTTTCAAGCTATGGTATAGTACATTCAAAATTAAGGAACCGGCTGGGAACAGAAAAAGCTGCAAAACTGGTGTTTTTGTTTAAAAACTATGTATGCACACAAAATGGATATATTTGATACCAATGATCAGGATGCTTCAAAGAACCAAATTCATTGTCAAAAGAATTAAAAACCTTACTTTTTTATATTCAAAAATTTTTTTGAACTACTTTCAGAGAAGTGTTTCATTATTTTTAAAAGAAGATTGCTTTTACAGAATAAATTCAATGTGCTTTTGCTCTGAATACAGGCTGCAATAATTTTCTTTTTTTAAATTCATTACTTCAAGAAATAAGTATAGCTCATTATAAGTAACCCTTTTTGATTTCCTTATTCAATAGCAAGTAGATTTTTTTTCTATTGCAAAAGGAAGTGATTTAGCATTTTAGTCCTTAGCTCATTACAAGTAAATCCCTTTGATTTCTTTCTTGATGGATGTGAAATTTTTTGTTGAACTGTACAATAAAAGAAAGCATTTAGTATAAAGTCAGTGTGCTTTTGCTCTGAATACAGGCTGCAATAATTTTCTTTTTTAAATTCATTACTTAAAGAAATAAGTATAGCTCATTTTAAGTAAACCTTTTTGATTTCCTTATTCAATAGCATGTGGATTTTTTATGTTTTTATTGCAAAAGCAAGTGATTTAACATTCTAGTCCTCAGTTCATTCATTACAAATAAAACCCTTTGATTTCTTTCTTAATGGATGTGAAAATGTTTGTTGTACTGTACAGTAAAAAGAAACATTTAGTGTTCTATTTCTCAGAAATATATAAAGCAGGTATAATTATGTTTGTTTTTATATTTTTCATTTACATTCCATATTGCTTTGGGCAGAAGTAAATACTGATTTAAATCGATGATTTTTTTTAAATTATCATTTGATTTAAATCTTTATTTAAATCACTGATTTAAATCATCATGATAAAAATCAGCCAACCCTGGCACATACACACACACACAAACACGCGCGCGCATACACACATTCCATAACTCTGGTCTGTAAGGGTTTTGCTAAAGTCTCCCTAACGTACTAACTGCATAAAACCTTATGCAATCAATACTCGATAACAAAAATCTCATTATTCACGTATCACATTTTGGGGCAAATCATACTCCAAGTTCGTCTGATTCGTAAACTGATCATATATATATTCTTCCAGGACATCAACTAAACAACTAAACCCTTCCAACAGATGAATTAAACAACTAAATCCTTCGAGGGCACCAAGTAAGTAACTAAATCCTTCCAGGAGATCAATTAATCAATTGAACCCTTCCAGGAGATCAACTAATCAACAGAACCGTTCCAGGAGATAAACTAAACAACCGAACCATTCCAGAAGGTCAACTAAACAGCCAAAACCTTCCAGGAGATCAACTAAACGACCAAACATTTCCAGGATATCAATTAAACAAATAACCCCTTCTAGAAGATCAACTAAACAACTAAACCCTTCCAAGAGATAAACTAAACATCCAAACCCTTCCGTTCAAACTCGCGTCTCGAAGGAAACCAGCTACAATAAGTCTACAATTAAGCTCAGAATCCACATTTCCACCATCGACCCTAAACTTCGTGGACCCTCGAGACTCGCAGAGAATCCTCCGCAACCCAGTAATTATCTAGACCCGGTTTCCGTAAACAAGGGTTCCCGGTGATTGGCACTTGCCCTGGCTATACCAAACACAGCCTCGGCCGAAACTAAGCGCTTCTTGATGCAAGTTATAAAATCATAGGATGTGAGAGGAAAATCTCTCTCCCTCTCTCTCTCCCTCTCCCTCTCCCTCTCTCTCTCTCTCCTTTTTTTCTAAGTGGCCCAAACTTTTGTCCTTTCTCTACCAAGGCAGCATACACGCTTCAGAAATCGCATTTTCTCTGTATTTTCTCTGTGAATTCTTTACTGAAAAACACTAAAAAAAATTCTTCTTTTGGTTAGGTGTTCTGCCAAAGCCACAATACTCGAATACCTACAAAACGAGAGGCATCACTGACATGAATGAAATTGTCTGCAGTCGTCCCTCATCTAAATAGAATTGCAAGATGCCCAACAAGAACATTATAAGCTCACGGTCGGTGACGCTTAACAGTAACTGAGGTCCGCATTTTCGTCATTTGCGAAATTGAGAGAGACGTATGGATATTAGTGGTGAATCCGAGGTCATGTATTGATAAAAAGTAAAAATAAATAAAATGAAAGAAACAAATAAACAAATAGATACAACAAAGAGTAAAAAAGTATATTGATAGATAAATGAATAAATCAATACATAAATACATATACGAGTAAACAAATAGGCAAATATAACAAAGAATAAAAATCTATATAGATAAATAAATAATTCATCTAAGAGATGAATATATTATGAATAGATAATAAATTGATATATAGATGAAAAATAAATAGATGAATAAATACATAGATAAAAAAAAAGAATAGATAAATGAATAAGCAAATAAAAAAATAAGTAAGAGAAGTAACTACAACAAAACAAATGAAGAATCAAATACAACCATAAAGAGTTAAAATTGACCAGTGCTGCTGGTGACTTGGTCGTTACGTCACTCTCAGCCTCGACTGGTGGGCGTCGATGCCAGGAGGAGGTAACGAGGCAGCAGTTACCTCCTCGTCCTTGAGCGGCACGAAAGCCGAGCCCCAAGCAGAAGAGGAGAGACAGGGAGGTAGGGAAAATAAAGGGAAAGATATAGAGAGAGAGGATAACGAGAAGAGGAGACACAGAGAGAGAGAGAGAGAGAGAGAGAGAGAG
>NC_134795.1:29523194-29530694 GCF_046742065.1 Oratosquilla oratoria | reverse complement strand
AGTTTGAATGTGTTTGAGATGAAATGTCTGAGAAGTATGATAGGGGTTACTAGGCTAGATATAGTGAGAAAAGAGGAGGTGAGGAGGAGAACAGGGGTGGAAAGAGAGTTGGGAAATAGGGTTGATGAAAGAGTATTAGGATGGTTTGGACACATGGAAAGGCAGA
This sequence comes from Oratosquilla oratoria, assembly GCF_046742065.1. Classification (NCBI taxonomy): domain Eukaryota; kingdom Metazoa; phylum Arthropoda; class Malacostraca; order Stomatopoda; family Squillidae; genus Oratosquilla; species Oratosquilla oratoria. The sequence continues at coordinate 29,530,528 of NC_134795.1, read as the reverse complement.
GGTGGAAGGCAGAGGTGGAAGGAGTGAATATGAGGGGGCGTCCTAGGATGAGATGAATGGATGGGGTAAAAGGGGCATTACGAAAGAGAGGAATGTCTGTTGAGGAAGGACGGGAGAGGACAGAAGATAGGGGTTAATGGAAAAGGGTTGTGTACATATGATGCTGTGATGTACGAGTAGGAGTGGGTGGGGGGATAAGGAAGTATGTATGAGAAATAATCTGAGGCAGCTCGAAGGGATTTCTCCCCGTCTTCTTCTTTTCTTCGTGAGGGAACGGAGAGGGGGGTGGTCGCCGAATGAATGAAGCGGCCTTGCTGTGGATGCGCTATGTCTTGCGACGCTGCTTCTGACCCAGGGCAGTGGACAGGATGCAGGGATGACCCATCATCCAGGGGTGTCAAGATGAGAGCAAGGGAGGAGGGTGGAGGGAAGTAGAGTATGTAGGGGATGGAATGGGTGGGAGTGATTGCTATGCCTTTTTCCTTTTGGCTACTCCCCGTGTAAGGGGGAAAAAGCCTTTGGTATATGTATGTATATATATATATATATATATATATATATATATATATATATATATATATATATATGTGTGTGTGTGTGTGTGTGTGTGTGTGTGTGTGTGTGTGTGTGTGTGTGTGTGTGTGTGAGAGAGAGAGAGAGAGAGAGAGAGAGAGAGATAGAGAGAGAAAGAAAGATATATTGCGAGACATTGAGAAAGAGAGAAATAGATAGATAGATAGATAGATAGATAGATAGATAGAAGAGAGAGAGAGAGAGAGAGAGAGAGAGAGAGAGAGAGAGAGAGCTGGGAGGTAGAGGAGGATTTATCTGGTCTAATTGCATGTGGGACGCAGAGGAAGGCAATCTCTCTAATGGCGGCCGAATTAAGATCTTTCAATGAGGCCGATCTCGCCTGCAAGAGGACAAGGAGGAGGAGGAGGGAGGAAGAGGAGGAAGAGGAGGAGGGAAAGGAGGAGGAAGAGGATGAAAAAGAGGAGGAAGAGGAGGAAGAGGAGGAAGAGGTGGAAGAGGAGGAAGAGGAGGAGGAGGAACACACCTCGTGGGTCGAGAAAATATTCCTTGACATAACGACCTACAACAAAAAAAGTATGTAAAATCCAGACAATATATATATATATATATATATATATGTGTGTGTGTGTGTGTGTGTGTGTGTGTGTGTGTGTGTGTGTGTGTGTGTGTGTGTGTGTGTGTGTGTGTACACAAGATAAAAATACCTATCCACATAGATACTAAAAACATAAATGGAAAGAAAAATCATACACGCGCTTGCACACACACACACACAAACTCGCACACACACACAGTACATATTTATCACGTACCCACACACTCGCACACACACATGTATGCCTGTAACCATTCATATCGGCAGTAAAAATCAAGTATGTACACCAACTTTAAAGTCACCCCAATGACAAATTTGCTCAAAGAAACCTGCCATCCTCGAAGTCTCCTCCACGATCTTCTCTCTCTCTCTTTTTTTTTCGAGTAACGAAGTAGAAGACTCGGGTCTCCAGTAATGGTAAAACTTGGGCTGCTTTTATGGCAGAAAGCTCCTTTAGTTTGTGGGGTTTCAGCAGTAAATTATATAGGATAATGGGCCGACGGAAATACTCGAGCCTTCCTCGCTTCCTTCCATGCTTGCTTGCTTGCTTCTCTCAGATGTCTTTCGCTTAGTTACACGCTTGCTCAAGCACACGTGGGCTTGTGTGAATATATGCGTAAAGCAAAATATACATCCACACACACGTACTATATATACATATGTTTCGGCAATTGAATTCGCAATAAAACTACAAACTCTCATCTAGTTGGACATACTGAAATTAGACCTCAATTGAGGAGAGCTTTATCATCACCATTATCATCATTATAATTATCATGATCAAACTCCTTATAATTATTATCATTATCATAGTTCTTATAATCATTACTATTATCATGATCATCATCATCATGTTATCATCTCCTTTCGATATTCAGCGTGTCTGTCATCTTCCTTCGATGCCTAGCGTGCACACGCGCTCACACACGTATATGCTACCAGAGTGAAATCTGACGTCTTCAACTAACTCTCCCCAAGCTCACCAACCTTTCCAAGCAACGCCCTAGCAAACAATAGGCTCAGTGCATCTCGCGTCAAGTCACCTGTAGCCCTCTCATTGAACACATGCATTGGACAAAAGGAAACGGCCTCTAGACATACAATAGAATCAACGCCTAATCTGGCGCCTCTCGCCGTCGCTTAAGTCAAAGCGACGAACCCTTTTTATATCCATGTTTTGGCAACATTGTAAATATGTATATAAAAATGTTTCTGGCAATCCTCCGAGCTTTGGACGGAGGTTGTCTTGTATTTGTAGGCCAGAGAGCAGTCTGGCATATTAAAAGCAACAACAAACTCATACTTTACTTTGCCACATAAATGTAGAAGTTAAACATACACACTCTACATTCTGGTGGCAGCGGTAAGATACGAATCTTCACTCTACATTTTACATCAGTTGACATCGAAGCAACAGTTCAACACTAATTCCTTCGAAGCACCTTTCAGCATTCCACTTACGAGCCAAATGACAACGGCTTCGATCTCCGCTGAAGCAATTACATACGAGGCAATCCTACCATCCTACTACGAAGCGAAGAGCGCTACCTTTACGCTGTGCATCCTCCAGCATCTACGACGAGGATGTCCCCCTCCGAAACATTCCCCAGTACCTATGACGAGGAAATCCACTCCAAGGCATTCTCAAGCATCTACAAGGATATCCCTCTCCGAGGCATTTCCTAGCATTCACGACACCCGCTGCTTTCACCATGTCAACACAGAAACGTTTGACCACCCTTCTCCACCATCACACAAGTTGGACAACTACTTTTTACCATCGCACGATTTGGACGACCCCCTCCCCCTTCTCCAACATCGCATCACGCTCCGCACGTCACCGCACCGACCGTCAACGATCGTCGCGGCATGTACAAGCTAAAGCTCCCCCACTCCCGGCATCTTGCTGCGCAAGAACTCTACTTTCGTTTCTCTTATTTTCTCATATGCCTGCACATCTGTTACATATTTTCTAACTCACCAACAACAATACACTAATTACTCCCCGTTTCCAGCAGTGCATCCTTCTATCTTCTCGCCCCACTGCAGCACAGTCATCAACAAACACTCCGACATCATCTTGGGCAAGTAGATATATATATATTTTTTTTCGTTCTCAGTGCCACCTAGGAGCAAAATGGTCTCCACACATTTTTATTCCATACATGAACGTGTCCAAAGCCCTCTCTGACTCGACATACCGACCCTATAGACGAAGCCAAGCTAAGTTTCCACCAGCCATATCCCCTCTTACTACCAACTCTTCAGAAAATTCACCTAGTACTCAAAACACCATAACACAAAATCTTATCACAGTCAAAGATAAGACAACATTACCACTCTTCAACGGCAGGAACACTCCTTTACACTATTTCCTCACTGAAGTTTACTCAGAAACACTACGTAGGAATACCACAGATGACATCTTAACGTCCAAAATCAAGAAGAATAACACATTAGCTGGTGACGTCAGTCTGATTTATTTGAGGAGACAAGATCCTATGATCAATTTGTAAAACAATTTAAAAATAATTTTCTGTTTTGGAGACACTGAACTTTTTCCCTCCTATAATCTTTGGTAAAAACTTACATTCATGGCCCACACACCACTAAGCAAAAATCAGTCAGAATAGCTTCAGCATTTAAGAGTGAATTCAGAGAAAGCTTCAAAAACTTAGAACGAGTCTCAGACAACAAAATTTCATTGGAACACGTAGCCTTATGCAACACCACGGCACAAAACTGAAACTAATTGCCTATGCGATTCCCACACTCAATAAACACGAACGAAATTACTCACAGACATAGACGCATTAGCAGTTACAGTATATACGCACTCAAACATTTCAAAGAGATAGTCCTTGGTTACGAGATGCACATATATAGAGATCATTAATCAATCTTACACCTCTTCAGGAAAAATTCCCCACTGGTGTCCTTATCATACAAGAGTTCATGACCACCTTTCATTTTGTTCAAGGAAAAGCGAATTAGTTGCAGATGCCTTAGTCGTCATATTGCGACCATCACTCAGAATTCTCTTACTCAAGCGCGCGTTGCCGCAGCGCAGAAATTAGACCCTATTTGGAAACGTGTCATATACGTCCTCGAATCTACAGACACAACTGACACACAAAACTTTCCCCCTGATATTGATAATAACACGTTAGTGGATGACATTCTCTACCACAAAACACTAACAAACATGAACCCAACAGATCAGTGTTTCAACTTGTAGTCCCTACGGATCTCATTCCAGAAGTTCTAAAACTTATACACGATTCACCTATTGCTGCACACCCTGGCGAGGAAAAATGCGTTACACAAGCCAGAATGCACTATTTCTAGTTAACGGTGAGGAAAGATATACACGCGTATATTGACAATTGTCACACCTGCGCGATTCCCAAAGGTCATATCAGCGGTCATGTTCCAATTCTAACTTACCCTACACTTTCTAAACCATTCGACACGACCGTTCTTGATCTAAGTTACCACTTACACATACCGGAAACCAATATCTTTGTCTGTGTCGACCATTTTTCACGATTCTATATTCTTTCAACCCTACCAGACAAAACAGCACAACACGTAGCCAAAACACTCATTGACAAACTCGTATGTTCCTTTACCACACCAAAAATTCTGATATCTGACAACAGGACTGAATTCAACAATGAGATTTTTTCGCACATTTGTAAATACTTTCAAATCAAGAAATGCAAATACCACTGCTTATCACCCTAGTACAAATGGCTTAGTTGAACGCCAGAATAGGAACCTTATCAATGTTCTGAGACATATTGCTTCTGATCTTCACCCTTCTTGGGATGAACATGTCCCCATGATTCAAGCTTGCATAAATAGTCCCATTAATAGGTCAATATCAAAATCTTCTCATTTTGTCCTCTTTGGCTTGGACACAATGCTCCCATATGATCTTTCAGAATTACCTCCTATTTACAACTTCAATGATTACGTAAAGGTCAAAGTAGTAGATTTCAACCATCTTTTCCAAAGAATACATAATACTCTTCATCTAAGGACGAAATGGTCCGTTTGCATAACAAATCAGCCAGAGCTTGTAGTTTTGAAATTGGAGACATTGATTACAACCTTAACCACACCCCCACCTCGAAGCTCTACCCCAAATTCTCTGGAACCTATCGTACCAATGAACAAAGTTAAAGCACTCAATTTGTACAATCTTATGGAGACCGCCTTGCCCAAAGATCATATCAAAAGAGTTCCCCGTGGCCTCGACATAGAAACCGTTCCTTCACAGACTTACACTATCCCTGCAATAGAGGACCATCACCAATCCTCTCAACCAAAAACTTCCAGTTCCCTTCCCCGCTATAATCTTCGAAATCAAGCAACTACTTTGTAAATGTATATTTTTGCCTAGGTGAATGGAAACAATATCTACTTCCACATATTCATACAATTAAGTCTATTCCCTTTTATTCAAGAATGTTTACCTGAAAAAGGCCTTGCTTTGCTTTGTTTTTTGTTTTCTATCTTTCATAGCATCAATCTCACTGGGGACAGTGAGAGATAGCGGATCAAGCCTGTTGTCATCTCCTTTCGCTGTTATCATCTACTTCGATATTCAGCGTGTCTGTCATCTTCCTTCGATGCCTAACGTGTACATGCGTGCGCGTGCGCACGCATGTGCTATCAGAATGAACTCGGACGTCTTCAACTAATTCTCCAGGGACAGTCAATTGTCCGAGTGACCCAAGCTCACCAACCTTTTCAGGCGACGCCCTAGCAAACAATAGGCTCAGTGCATCTCGTGTCAAGTCACCTGAAGCCCTCTGCTTGAACACATGCATTGGACAAAAGGAGACGACCTCTCGACATACAATAGAATCAATGCCTAATCCGGCGCCTCTCGCCGTCGCTCAAGTCGAAGCGACGGACTCTTTTTATATCCACATTTTGGCAACATTTTAAATATGTATATAAAAAATGTTTCTGGCAACCCTCCGAGCTTTGGACGGAGGTTGTCTTGTATTTGTAGGCCAGAGAGATGTCTTATATGCACTGTAAGGCATTCTTCTGGGTGTGAGGGAGGGAGGTAAAGAGAAAGGAGAAAGAGAGAGAAATAGAACGAGAGACAGAAAGAGAGAGACAGAAAGAGAAAGAGAGAGAGACAGAGAGAGAGAGAGAGAGAGAGAGAGAGAGAGAGAGAGAGAGAGAGAGAGAGAGAGAGAGAGAGAGAGAGAGAGAGAGAGAGAGAATGGGACATACATGATAATGAAAAGGCGAAAGTACTGTCACTCCTCAGCTCAATCCTTTGCCTCGTTCACTTCTTATGTGTCTATCTATTCTCCTCCCAACTCTTGAAGCCACGAACACAGCGCGAAAAATGTTTGATTCGCCCTGAAACGTTTTGGAAACAGGACCTTAACCCCTTTTCGGGCGGGTATCCTTTGAACAAAGTTTTCGATGGGAGACACTCAAGCCGGAAATATTTCCGAGAGAGAGGGGATCTTCCACCCAGATAAGTATTTGAGATAGATAAATAATATGAATAAAGGATTGAATAAATGAATCAGTAAATGAATAAACAAGTATATAGATTTATAAATAAATATATAAACACAGATTAATAAATAGATAAACTAAATGGATAAACAAAGAATATTTATAAAATAGAAATTGAATAAATTGATAAATAGGTAAATAAATTAATAAACAGACAAGTATATACAGACGAGATAGCCTTGTTTGAGACTTAAAACTGCATAAGACCAACTAGAAGAAAGCGCCCAAAGGATCCCCACCGCGGTCGAAGAGTTTCCCGAAAATATGCGGCGCAAGGAACGCGAAAAAGACCCAAGAAAAAGAAAAGGAAATTTCCGGGGAGGAAATTCGGACACGGAAGAATACGCCATAAATCTCGGCCACAAGGAGGGAGGAGGAAGAAGAATAGGAGGAAGAGGAGGTGGAAGAAGAGGAGGAGGAGGAGGAGGAAGAAGTGGAAGAAGAGGAGCAGATGTTGGTAAAGGAGGAGGAAAAAGAAGAGGAATAAAAGGAGATGGAAAAGGGGGAGGTTTAGAAAAAAAAAAATTGAGAGGGAACGTAGTTGGAAGAGGTGTCGACGATGGCGGTGGAGGAGAAGGTGGAGGAGGAGGCAGATGAGGTGGAAGAAGAGAAGATGGAGAAAGAGGTGGAGGAGAATATGAAGATAGAGGTG
>NC_134795.1:29500694-29503194 GCF_046742065.1 Oratosquilla oratoria | reverse complement strand
ATACATATGTATATACACAAAAAATAAATAGGATATTTACTGGAAGAAATAACAAAGGACTACATTAACACTTAGCTCGTAATTCTTATCAAAACGAAATATAACAATTACTTCATGATATAATTTCTCGAAACAGATTATCAACGTTTCCACCCAAAAAGAGGCCTTACCACCTTTTAAAAAAAGGTTACATGACAATAAAAAAAGGCCATACATTGCAGCCTTCGCTGTCAGAGTTGCCACAGTTGTAAAGTCGACACGCCCCTTCACTTGATAAACATCTTATCTAAAAATCTAAAGATTTCGTTGATGTATGAACGCACGAACTAACGCATACACGTGATAATACACACATACACACGCACACACACACGATTCGATTTCGCAGTGGTTAGAGTTCCCGGCCGCCATTACGGTAGTCCAGGTTCGAATCCCGCACTGGGCTGAAATAATTTCATTTTCGCTGTGCTGCAAGTCGTTACTCCAATTCTCGTGGGCGGGGAGTTGGGGGTGTGTATGTGTGTAAGGTTGCAGCATTACCCATAGATCGGTCATATATGAGCTTTGAACTCTCTTCCGAGAGGAAAACAGCTGTCTAACACGTGGTCCAAGATAATGGTGAATCAAACACATATACGCACACATACACACACACACACACACACACACACACACACACACACACACACACACACACACACACACACACACACAAAATATATACTTGTATACTAATAAGCACACCCGCGTTTACATACACACACGCGGAAATCACACACACTCACATACATATGCACGCGGTCGCGCGCATCCGACTACTTACATACAATCACTCGAACATGAACTCCACTAAACAGGTAATAGCATACATAAAACACACACAAATAGAAACACACATCTGAACACATACATACATAAACTCGTCTGATCAGATGAGATCATACACAAACATACACAAAATATAAATCACTATTAGGCCTTCTCGTGGCGTCACTACAAAACACAAAAGACATTTTTGGAGACAATGAAAGTGATACAGAAGGACTCTTTCCGGGTGATGTAGCACGAAAGCAACGTAGAGTGCAGCTATCAGCCAGCTTGTTTGTTAGTTTGTAAACAAAACGAGGAGTTTAAACCAGAAGGTGCTTGCCTGTGGCCTAAGCCAATACATTTGTTTAGTTCTTCAGAGAGACGTTCTAGGCATGGGTAAATAATGGGGTGGGAGGTATATCTACGGTCTACATTGTATTAATCATAAAATTCAAAACATACCCGCCTTTGAAATGTAGATAAATGATGAAGTACATTGATAATAAATAAATGAATGAAAGAAATATATATATATATATATATACATATATACATATACTGTATACACGTGGAGTTAAAAACGACAGCATTGTTGTAGTTATTCAGTTTTCTTTGTATTCTCGATTTTCCTCATTAGAGATTTTCCATTAACCGGGTGAATTGAAACTAAGTTTCTATATTCTTCCATTTTTTCTTGTTTGCGTTTAAAGTTTCGTCTTGAAGAAGACATTTTCAAGAGTAAACTGAAATAACAAAAATTACATAGTTACAATAATGGTGACATCCACCATTCTGTGTGGAAAGCTGTTCTTTTTCAGGTTCCTTCTATAACTGTCCTTTTTGAGTTTCTTTTCATGTCCTCTTGTGTTTCTCTTATCCTAATTAAGTAAGTCTTCTCTATCAAGGACTTCTATTTCTCTCATGGTATCATAGATGGTCAACAGGTCACATTGTTTGTTACAGAGTCGGTAATTCCAACTTTGACAATCTCTCTTCATATGACAGTTTTGAAAGTGTGTGTGTATGTGTGCGTGTATGTGTGCGTGTCTGTGTGCGTGTCTGTGTGCGTGTCTGTGTGCGTGTCTGTATGTGTATGTGTGTGTGTGTGTGTGTGTGTGTGTGTGTGTGTGTGTGTGTGTGTGTGTGTGTGTGTGTGTGTGTGTGTGTGTGTGTGTGTGTGTGTGTGTCCAAAGTGTTACAAATAACGCTGCGGATATTGAATGTTTGGGACTTAATTAACAATACTTGCATGATAGAACCAAGAGGTAGTGGAAGAGGTGGAGGAAGAGGAGGAAGAGGAGGAGGAGGCAAGAAGGAGAAAGAGGACAGGACGGCCATCCTCACTACCTTCTCCCCCGCCTTCTCCTCCTCCTACTCCTCTTCTAAGTTTCTCTTTTTCCATCTTCTTACTTCTTCCTTTGTGTATTTGTCTTCCTCTTCCCATTACTCAACGAAGCTCTCCCTCTTCCTTGTCGAAGAAGGACTAAAAAAAGTGTCGTCGCTTTTGTTACAATGTGGAGAAAGGAGTGTGTAACAATACTGCTGATACGTGATAAGGACTGTCTCACTTCCCCAAATCTCTCCCTCTTGTCCTCGCTTGCTACTTCTTCGATTTGCCTTATCCTTCTCCTTTTTCCCCAATCCTTTCCCTTTTATCTATACTAAATATAACTCATGATTTAATACGGCA
>NC_134795.1:29493194-29495694 GCF_046742065.1 Oratosquilla oratoria | reverse complement strand
AGAATATATAAAGAAGAAAGACAGCCCCTCAACTGACGAAGTGAGGAGGGCGAGACAGAAGCAAAAGAAGACTTTGAAGAGGACACGAAGAAGGAAGAAAGGTGGGAAAGAAGGAAGAGAAGGGGGCGGGGGAAGAGGAGGAAGATCTGAGAGGCTGGAGTGATGAGTGATTAGAATGCAAATGAGGCCGAGTTGAGAATATGGGCTCACTAATGAGGTGGCTGTGATCTACTACACGTGAGGCCGGCCGGCCAGGTGGAAGGGAGGGGAGGGGAGGGAGTGGAGGTGGCGGGTAAGAGGGATGGAGGAGGAGGGGAGGGAGGTGACGGTGGAAGAGACGAGGGGGATGGGGATAAGGAGGAGGGCGATGATGGTGGTAGAGGGAAAGTAAGGGGAGGTGATGATGAGCGCAGGAGGATGAGGGAAAGTAAGGTGATGAAGATGAGGGTAAGGAGGAAAGGAAGAGAGTAAGAAGAGGATGGGAGAAGGAGGGGAGGAGATAAGAAGAGTGAAAGGTGTGGAGGAGAGGAAATGGAGGAGGGGAAGAGGGGAGGAGGGGAGGAGGAGGAATAGAAATAGGAGTAGGAGCAGGGAGAAAGAGGAAGAGGAAAAGAATAAGGAAGAGGACGATAAGGAGCAAGAGGAAAACGAGGATGAAGATGAAAAGAATGGGGAGAAGTGGGGTGAAAGATTATGGGCTTGGGAAAAGAGAAGTGGGGAGGAGAGGAAAGAGAGGGAGGAGGATAAGGGAAATATACGAAGGAAAGTAGGCTAGGAGCGGGAGACAGAGAGGCAGACAGACAGACAGACAGAGAGAAGAGAAAGATGAGAGAGATAAATGTGAGATATGAGATATGTAAGAGATGAGGGATGAGAGAGAAACGAGAGATGAGATAAAAGGAGAGGAAAAAAAGAGGGGAGAAAGTGAGAGAGTAATACATGAGAGAGAGAGGAGAGGGACGAGAGAAAGAAAAGAGAGAGGAGAGAAAAAGAATAGAGTAGAAAAAGAGGAAAGAAAGAACAGAGAAAGCAAGGAGAGAAAGAGACAGACAGACAGACAGACAGACAGAAAGGGTGAGGGGCAGGACTGACGTGGGCGTCAGAGGGCGAAACTGGACATCAACCCGATAGAAAACGAGACAAGGTTGGAGGCGAAGGACTAGGTTAGAAAAGAAAACGGACCCTGGCCTCCACAGTATAGAGCATGGAAGAGCATGGGAAACTGGACTTGCAAAGAAAATGGAGCACGAGCAGCGGCTCGGGGGTAAAGACGGCCGGCGTCATGTTGGCCATGTCTGAATATCTTCATTACTTTCCGTTTTATTTATGTTAGCATTATGTCTATTTGTTTCTTGTACATTTATTCATTTGTGTGTTCATTTATTCATTCATCTATTTATTTATTCATATGTTTATTCACTTGTCTGTTTATCTATTAATTCATCTATTCATTCACTTATCTATTTATTTTGATTCTGTAATTCAAACTGGCAGGGCATGCAGAACCCTTACATGCCTAAATGCCGCCTCGGGGCGTAGTTCTTAGTGACTCCCCTTCTACCCCTCCTCCATGACCACTTCCTATCTCCACAATCCCCCTACTGCCTATTGGCTTGCAAAATAATTAAACAGGTTTTAAAAATGTTATTCAATATCCCTATTGCAGAAAGGATAAGTGAAAAATATTTCATATTCTGTCGATTCTAACGCAAATTTCGTATATTACGGTAATATATTCTGGGCTTCTTTGACCTTTTTTTCAATTCATTTTGTCAGCCATGTGGGCGGCATGTCCGGACTAGAATCGCCGCCCCCTTAAATACGCCGCCCCAGGGGGTATGCACCCCCCCCCTTTGCTGGCATGTTCCTTTCTTCCTGATCTCTCTAGTGTTGCTCCGTTGTAAGACTTTCTGTACCTATTTGATATACAATACAAAATACGAAAAGGAAAACAAAACAGTTGAATAAAAACATATAATCAAAGGATGAAAATAAACGCAAAAATATGTTATTGCATAAGTAGACGATTCTGTGGAATGGAGACACATAAATGTTCCCACACGAAGTGAGGTGGATATTGATAAATGAAAGATAAATTTGCTGAAGGACAGTGTCTTGAGAGCAAGGGAAAAAGAGGGAGAGAGGAGACTGGGACAGAGAAAGAATGGCAGAGAGGCGGAGGAGAGAGGGGGAGAAGGAGAGAGGTTCGGAGGAACAGGTGGACAAAAGGAGAGGAGAAATGAGTCCAGCAAGAGAAAAAGAGAGGAGAGAGGACACTGGGAGGGAAGGGGAAAGGAAGACAGGAAGAGAAGACGAAAGGAGAAAGAAAGAGAGAGAGAGAAAGAGAGAGAGAGAGAGAGAGAGAGAGAGAGAGAGAGAGAGAGAGAGAGAGAGAGAGAGAGAGAGAGAGAGAGAGAGAGAGAGAGAGAGAGAGAGGGGGGGGGGGAAGAGAAAGGGGGGAGGAAGAGAAAGAGAGAGAAAGGGGGAGGAAGAGAGAGAG
>NC_134795.1:29470694-29485694 GCF_046742065.1 Oratosquilla oratoria | reverse complement strand
ATATATATAGATATATATATATACATATATATATGCTAATAAGAACACTGGTGCGTGTGTTCACTTATCCAAAGCAGAACACTGAGAAAAAGAAACTAACGAAGCAGAGCGCTTTCGTATATCATATCTTTACTGCAAAAAATACACTGAAGTCCACTGAAGATGTAATATACGAAAGCGCTCTGCTTCGTTATTTTTTCCAAGTGGTCTACTTTGGATAAGTGAACACATACATATATATATACATATATATATACATATATACATACATATATACATACATATATACATACATATATACATATACATATATATATTTACATATATATATACATATATATATACATATATATATACATATAAATATACATATATATATATATACATATATATATATATATATAGTTACATATACATACATATACATATATATATATATATATACATATACATATATACATATACATATATATACATATACATATATATACATATACATATATATACATACATATATATACATATACATATATATACATATACATATATATACATACATATATATATACATACATATATATACATATATATATATACATACATATATATATACATATACATATATATACATACATATATATATACATACATATATATATACATATATATTATATATATATTATATATGTACATATATATATACATATATATATATATATATATACTGTATATATATACTGTATATGTACATACATATATATATATATATATATATATATATATATGTAATATATATATATATATATATATACTGTATATGTACATATATATACATATACATATATACATATTGTATATATATACATGCATATGTACATATATACATACATATATACATACATATATACATACATATATACATAAATAAAAAAGTAAGAAAACTTAAAATTTATAAATAGATATAGAAATTAAAATGCAAGAAAAAATAGAAAGTAAATAAATAATACACAAATTAAGAAAAAATCACACATTTACGCTATACCTCATGAAATAAGAAGGCAAAGAATGGTAAAGATTCTTCCACAAAACCGTCATTTCTCATCCCCCCTCTTATCCATCCCCTTCCCTCCCCCTTTAATCCGTCTCCGTTTCTATATTCCTCTCTTGCAAGTTAATCCTTCTTCCCCGTCCATCAGTGTACACTGGCCGTCCCGAAGTTTGCCCCCGCTGATTGATAAGTTGATCGACTTCCCTGACGGCTCCCAGCTTCCGCCTCGGCACGATGGACGAGTGGATCACCCTGGCTGTTTACGTTCGAGTTCGAGCTCAAGGCTGTAGGTGCCGAACTCGCCTCGTATCAAAATCGAGATTGACTTCAATGTAAGTAAATCAAAATAAAGAATGTTCCTTCATAAGTGTTTTATGTGGGATATTTCTGATTCAGATGCGGTTTTCTTTTTTTGAGTTTTTTCCTTGATGGTCTCTTCCCTCTCTCTCTCTCCTCTCTCTCTCTCTCCTCTCTCTCTCTCTTTCTCTCTCTCTACCACTCTACCTCTCTCTCTCCTCTTTCTCTCTTCCTTTCTCTCTGTTTCTCTCTCTCTCTGCCTCTCTCTCTCTCTTTATATGTATCTATATTTAACTATCTCTCTCCCACTTTCTTTCTTCCTCTCTCTCTCTCTCTCTCTCTCTCTCTCTCTCTCTCTCTCTACCTCTCTATCTATACCTACCTACCTCTCTCTCCCACTTACTCTCTTCCTCTCGCTCTCTCTTTCTCTCTCTCTCATTCTGTGTCTCTACATGTATGCTAGAAAGACATTTCACGTCAGGGCTGCAAGAGCAGAATAAAGAATCAATCCATCCGATATCCCAAGTGATTTCTCTTGCAGGAGACCACTGGCCCGCACGTAACAGGCATCAGCCACTGGACTGGCCCATAAGTTCAATGTAAATACGTAAAGTAAGGGGCTCATTCCTCATCAAAGAGACACCACAAAGGGAAATAAGACTGTCAATCGTGAACCGTGATTTTCCAGGTTGAAAAAGGAAGAAAAAAATATAAGAACAAAACGCTAGGGTATCACGAGGAATGTATGATAGCATTCTCAGGGATGGGTGTACCTAAAGACTCAAGAGAGTTACGAGACAAAAAGATAAACAAACATATATATATATATATATATATATATATATATATATATATATATATATGTATGTGTATGTTTCTTAAGACAGATTGAACATTTTTAGAAGCTCCGCCATGGGATACGAACCCTGACCCGTGCGTCGAAAATCACGAGGCCAAGACGTTAGCGACCATGCTACATGGTGATGGTTCAAAAGGACGGGGACTAGTACAGTCCTTTTGAACCATCACCATGTAGCATGGTCGCTAACGTCTTGGCCTCGTGATTTTCGACGCACGGGTCAGGGTTCGTAAAGCATATATATGTATATATATATATATTATATATATAAATATATATATGTATATATATATAATATATATATATAATATATATATATATTATAATATATATATAATATATATATATATATATATATATATATATATAGAAAGGGGGAGGATAAATGTCCATAAAGAGAATAAAACCAAGTTGTAGAAAGAGTTGGAGGGAAATAAGTAGAACACTAATTCCTGAAGGGAAGAAAAAGCGAAATCCGGAGATCAAAGGATCCAGGGTGGAAGGGACGGCTGACGAAAAGCCACCGACGACCAGGACAAATCTTAGGAGACGGTGGAGATGCGCCTCCGGCCTAAGGAAAACAAATGAGAGGCTAAGCGGAGAGGGAGCGAGAGAGAGAGAGAGGAAAGAGAAAATGAGTGAGAGAGGAAGGGTTAAGGAGAGATAATAGGGAAGGGGAGAGAATAACTGAGAAAATCGAGGAAGAGCGGAAGAGAGAGGAAAAGAGAAAAAGACAGGAAGAGAGAAGACAGAGAGAGAGGGAGTGAGAGAGGGAGAGGGAGAGAGAGAGAGAGAGAGAGAGAGAGAGAGAGAGAGAGAGAGAGAGAGAGAGAGAGAGAGAGAGAGAGAGAGAGAGAGAGAGAGAGAGAGAGAGAGAGAGAGAGAGAGAGAGTGGGAGAGTGGGAGTGGGAGTGAGAGAGAGAATGGGAGATAATGAAAGAGAAGGAAAATATAGTGACAGAGGGGGGAAAGAGTGAAAGAGAGGGAAAGATAGGGAGAAAAAGGAAAGAGAGAGAGAGAGGGCAAACAGAGGAGAGGGAAGAGGAATAGAGGACTAAGAGGGAATGAGGCGATGAGAGGGGGACACAAAAAATATGAGGGAGAGAAAGAATATTCCATCATGATATACAAAAACAATTCGACCAAACACCCGATTTTCCTTGTCATTTCCATCAATCTCTATCTCTACCTCTCTCCTCCTCTCTCCCTCACCCTCTCCCCAAACCTTACTGAACAGACACGAACACACACACACACACACACACACACACACACACACACACACACACACACACACACACACACACACACAC
Organism: Oratosquilla oratoria; assembly: GCF_046742065.1. NCBI lineage: Eukaryota > Metazoa > Arthropoda > Malacostraca > Stomatopoda > Squillidae > Oratosquilla > Oratosquilla oratoria. The sequence continues at coordinate 29,482,177 of NC_134795.1, read as the reverse complement.
ACACACACACACACACACACACACACACACACACACACACAGAACTAAGATATTTGTTTTCATTTGAACCCCTTCCGTACCAGATAAACTTGTTTAGTCCTCTGCCGCCATTCGATTTGATTCGGGTGTGGATGGCTCCCCCTCCATTAGCGAAGAAGGTCATGAAATAAATCGCAAGGGGGCGTTCTACAGCTTGTTTAAATCTTGACATATGTGAACAACGAAATACGGCCTCTTTCCGAATCCGGCCGGCCCTTTCAGCCAGATCTGTACGATGACCCCATCCAAATTAACTTGAGATATAGGCCCCGCCCACCTCTCCCCGTCCCTTCCAATGCCATTGAACATTGCATAATGGGCTCAGGAACTTTCATTCAGCCACCTAATGGAGCGATAATGGATTAAGTGAGACTTAATCCTTTGGCGTTTATGTTCCATTCTTTTATTCACCCTAGTTCTTGCCAAGAAATTTTATGCCATTGGAGGTGACATTTTTCAGCACAAAATGTTTAGAAAATAATGACGCTCTGATGTCTATATTCGATTCTGTGTTTACTCTGGCTCCCACCATTCAATCTTGTTCACCTGAAGGAAAACAATGATGGTAATCAATGCGGTTCACAATTTATTATTATTTCTTTTTATCAAATCAATCAACATTGACATACTTATTCATTAAATAAATCATTTATTTATTTATTTGCTTGTTGTTGTTCTTGTTGATGTTATGATAAAGTTGAGAGTGTATTCTTTAATTTATCAATTTATTCACTTATTCATTCATTTATTTATCTATTTAATTATTTATTTATTTACCTATTTGTTAATTTGAATTCTTCAATGCTCTGGCGTGGATCTCCCCCATTACCCATTTTCTCAACTCTGTTTCGTGTATAGCGCAACTGGCCCCCTGTACCTCTCGACCCCCCCCCCCCGCCTACACAACACATCACCGTCCACCAATCATACGCGCCAGGCAGAGAACGGGAGGCGGAGCTTATTTATCAAGTTAATTGCATCATATCACCTCCCAGATGAGGGCTGGTGTTGATCAAGTTTCGAGCATACATCATACATCATACATCGTCTGATAAACTGTGCAATCCTTTTCAATGGATGACACGTGTCATGCCGCTTCTCTTCGAATAAATATACGCTCCAGTTTTTATTGCATATGTGCAATGTTTTACACACAGACACACACACACACACACACACACACACACACACACACACACACACACACACACACACACACACACACACACACACACACACACACACACACAAACACACACACACGCATACACACACACACACACGCGTGCGCGCGCACACTCACAAATAAATAAATGAATAACCAAGTAAGTAAACAAGTAAATAAATAAACAAATCATAAACAGATGAATAAATAAATAACTGAATGAATGAAAATAGTACAATAGAATAAAAAATCACGAAACATCTGGGAAATGCCATTCTACAATCTGACGCGCAACAACACGACTTTATAACACACACAGCCTTGCCAGGCTTCATATATCAAATTTCATCATCGAAAATTTTGGCCGCTAATGTATTCTGCAAGCAAAAATGCAACTGACGTAATTCATTTAGATTTCATGAAGGCCTTTGACAAGTGAAATCCCTCGGGAATGGAACCGTGCCCTGGCTGATGCTCAACATTTATAAAATTTCAGCCTTTTCCCTGTTCCCTGTTATGTGTTCAAGAAAATAGAATAGAATATAACATACAAGGTTGAAAATAAGAAATGAATGTTTTGCTTAACAATTCAAAATCTGCTACCGAAATTTGCATTTGTCAGAGGCATAAGCTTCGGTGAGCAAATGCCAGACAGTGAGCATGCAACAGTAGGACCCATGGCACCTTTACCCTTCGTGTTGGGGCAACAAGCAAGCAGCTTTCGTTTTCATTTATTGGGGACAAACTAAATTTTGACAGGTACTAGGAGAGTTTAAAATTTAAACAAGCTAAAGCTACACACTTGTTCCGCCACTAAAGCTTTTGTTGATGTTGTTGATGCTGTTGTTGTTGGTGGTGGTGGTGTTGTTGGTGTTGTTGGTGTTGTTGGTGTTGTTGGTGTTGTTGGTGTTGTTGGTGTTGTTGGTGTTGTTGGTGTTGGTGGTGTTGGTGGTGTTGTTGGTGTTGGTGGTGTTGTTGGTGTTGTTGGTGTTGGTGGTGTTGGTGGTGTTGGTGGTGGTGGTGTTGGTGGTGGTGGTGGTGGTGGTGTTGGTGGTGGTGGTGGTGGTGTTGGTGGTGGTGGTGGTGGTGGCGGTGGCGGTGGTTGGTGGTGGTGGCGGTGGTGGTGGTGGCGGTGGTGGTGATGGTGGTGGTGGTGTTGTTGGTGTTGTTGGTGTTGTTGGTGTTGTTGGTGTTGTTGGTGGTGTTGATGGTGCTGGTGGTGCTGGTGGTGCTGGTGGTGCTGGTAGTGGTGTAATGATAAAGTAGAGAGTGCATTTTTTAATTGAATAAATATTTTATTCGTAAGTACAAAGTTAGTAAGAAATTAAAATAAAATTAAGTTCATGTACACTGGTTGTGCGTTTATTGTTGTGAAAGAGAATGCAACAGACTCAATATATTTGTGTATGTGTGTGTATGTGTGTGTGTGTGTGTGTGTGTGTGTGTGTGTGTGTGTGTGTGTGTGTGTGTGTGTGTGTGTGTGTGTGTGTGTGTGTGTGTGTGTGTGTGTGTGTGTGTGTATGTCCGTGCGTATACATTATATAAACATACAGAAACATACAATTCCAAGTCCGCGCCGTCAGCATACAGACCTCCTACTCTTCACAGAAACAAAATCCATTAAACATGGCGCCATACTAAAACAGCTAGAGAAATAAGAAATAAAAGGAAAAAAGGGTCTTGCCTTTTCTTGCCCTGCCCATTCCATTACACACGATTCCCGTCGTTAATCGATGCCTCCCGTCTGAATATTTCGCTCCGTTCCATTTCCCAAATTCCATTCCTGTCAGTTCCGTCTGCAATGCTCGTTCCTTCCTTCCTTCCGCCAGCTTCGTACATATCCCCCCCTTGAATGTTGCCAATTTCTTACACGTCTCGTTATCTCCTGGCACTGTGCTGCCCTGCCATCTATGGTCTGTGTCCGAGGACGTCCTCTGTGTATCCTAAGGTCATTCTGCACCTTCAGTCCTCTTGATAGCCAAAAGAAAAGAACATTTATGGCGTTCCTATTACGCTTTTTTTTTTCTTACTGATTTGAAATAAGATTGATATAGAAGATATATATATATATATATATTTTTTTTTAATCAATGTCTTCAATGATGTCACGTTAGAAAATGTCATCATATAACGTCACGTTTCTCATGAATAAATGATTGAATGAATAGATATGTGAATAAATAGAGAAGTGTATTGATGAATAGATGAATAAATGAATACATTAAAAGTTAAATGAATAAATAGATAAATAAATAAATTGATAAATAAACTAATCTATAAACAAGTAAATGAATAGATAAATGACTCAATGAATAAAGAGATAAATGAATAAGTGGATAAAATCCCAATCACAATACCACTTCATCTTCCTTTAGATAACGGGAGCTAGAGGTGCAGGGTGACCTTTGGGCACTCGTTGAACGTCTCTCTTCCCCTCCACCCTTTCCTCCTACTCAATTTTTAATCACCAACATTTAAGGACAGTACTCTGAGGACCTTCTGCCAACACCGGCAAGCGCTTTCGACCGTTTGATGATAGAATCTAATTTAGATGAATATCATTATGGAAACTGCCTGTATATTTTATAGATAGGCGTGTAAGCCAAACAACTACAGTAGAATTCTACTTTTTACTGCCATACGACCTCGTCTGGGTAAAAAACGGACACCCTCGTTTTGCTAAAGAGCGGACAGACCTTCTCTTTTGGCTAAAGAACGGACACAAGATCTCATTTGGCTGGAAAATGGACACCCGATATTGTTTGGCCGAAGAACGGACATTTGATCTAATTTCACTAAAGATCCGATACACGATCTCATTAGGCTAAAGACCGGACACACAGTATAATCTCGTTTCACCAAAGACCGGACAGCTGATCTCGTTTAGCTAAAAAAAGGACGTATGATCTCATTTCGCCAAAGAACAAACCCAAACCCGATGGAGCTGGAATTCCGATAAATCCCTAAAGCACAGTGATACCTTTCATTATTTTGCCTAAATTCGTGCATTGTCACTCCATAACGTTCTTCGCTACAATTATGTCTCAAATTAATAAAGACTTCTTGACTTTAGCCAGAATAATATTTCTGATGGGTTCAACTGACACACTACAGCCTTCACCCCATTCACCACGGAAGGCTGTGTGTACATTTTATTCTGTCTGCAGCCAGGTGATTTTATTCAGCAAAAGGAGATTTGAGGCCACAGCAGCTCTGCCCATGCTTCCAGCCGAATAAAATCGCCTCCGGTCAGGTACAACTACATTTACAGGTCATGTTCGTACTAAATGGGTTAAGGAGTGGAATGACAAGGTCACGGCAACAAACTCCGATGAGAGTAGCTCGCGCGAGTAATTCTCACCGCGGTACATTAGCTCGTTGACAGTCTCTCTGAAATTCGTCCATTTCCTTATTGCTTCGCCTTGCCATTAACACCTTCCGTACCGGATGGCACTTTTCCTTTTATTGTTGGCATCCGTCAGATGATTTTATTCGTTCCTATTGGTGGCCATGAGTAGCGAGGGGGTTGTAATCAATCTCGGATAAGCCCCAGTCACACCAAGCTTACGACCTGTTTCCGACCACCTTTGATGGTGACACTTTCGTTTCTCTCGTGGTTAGCGCCAGTTGGCTGTTTCATATTCATCTTCATGAAGGGGAAGAGGGAGAGTCATTCCAATTGTATCATTGTCTTGAATTCTTTTTATAAACAGAGGAACAGCACAAATCAGCCTGGTCGCCGGTGGTCGGAAAAAGGTCGTAAGCTTGGTGTGACTAGGCCCTTAACCCCTTTCGTACCGTGTGACATATCTATTAAAAAACATAGATAAATGATAAATACATAAATAGATTAAAGAATAAACACATAAATGTATATGCAAACAAATCAATAAATAAGTAACATATGAATAAATGAATGGATAAACACAGATACACGAGTGAACAAATAAGTTGAAAATAAACTAACAAATATAGAATAACACTGCTGCATGAGATTTTTTGCTCATAACTATTTTTCTTAATCCCCATCATTAACTTTATGTCCTTAGTTTACATATGCGACCTTCTGGTCCATACCCACCATCAATCCCAAATATTCCTTTCCCCACTTCCTTGTTTATTTACGTGTTCTTGCACATACAAGACCTTTTGGTCTATCCCGCCGGCCCTTATCCTCCTCATCCCCTTCCCTCTGCTATTTACTCCAAGAGTGTTTCTTTCTGCGTTCTTTGTTTACGGTACGCGTTTCCGCCCCTCCAGACCTCTCCTCGGACCAAGAACACTGTTTATATATATCACGCGCCTGGCCAGCCAGTCAGCCAGCCAGCCGGGTCATTCGGGCCTCCGCATCTGTCTTCCGAATATGCAGTGGTGATTTTTCCAGACGCTCCCCCCTTTCTTTTCCTTATTTTTCCCTTTCCATTGCCTTTCCTTCCCTTCTCCTCATTCCCCCCCTTCCTCTCCTCTCTCCTCCTCTTCCTTCCCCTTACTTTCCCCTTCTTCCCCCTTTCCACGTTCTTTCCCCTTCCCTCCTCTTCCTTTACCTTCCCCACTTCTTCCTTCATTTCTCAGCCCCTTTCCTTTCCCTCCTCTTCCCCTCCATTTCCTTAATCCTCTTTCCTCTCCTCCTTCTTCAATTAAACACTTCCCTCCCTCCTCACACGCATCTTCACTCGCAAACCCCGCCTCTACCTCTTATTGTTTTATACTTGAGTTTATTATTATAATCATGTTCTTCTTCGCCTCTTTTCGTCCTTGTCCTTCTTTAACTTCTCTTCATTGATCTCATAACTCTCTCTCTCTCTCTCTCTCTCTCTCTCTCTCTCTCTCTCTCTCTCTCTCTCTCTCTCTCTCTCTCTCTTTCTTTCTCTCTCTCTCAAATAGTTCATAACACTAAAAATGGTGAAATGTTCTTCGGTCATGGAAACAGAACTTAACTCGAGCGACTTGTAAACTACTGCAAATGCTTCCAGTCCTAGACGCCCCCCCCCACCACTTAGGTTTAAAAAGATGCTGGAGGTACTTCCATTTCTTCCCTTTTGCTTTTCGACAACAATAACAGCTTCGGGCATAGTTTAACACCTCCACCCATTGTCCATAACCCCCCGACCCCCCAACCCTCTTCTATCCCGTCTCCCTTCTTAAGTACCAAGCCTACTTTTAGTCTTTATTCTGGTTGGCATTAGGCGATTTTGATTTTATTAAACTAAAAGAAATATCCGGTAATCAAAGTACTAAAATCACGGACTGTGATACAATAATGTAGTTATGATAATTAGCCACGTCTAACACACTGGAGGACACCACAGTTTTGTTTGAATTGTCGCCGGGTGATTTTACTCAACAGACCTATAAGACGGGTCTCAAGAATTTGTTTTGACCCGAGTCCCTTCTCCAAAGTAAAAAAAAAAAAAAAAAAAAAAAAAAAAAAATAGCATTGGCCGGACAAAAAATTTAAAGTTTGCCTCCGTGTCCGAGAGATCCATTTTGTCAGCAGAGGTTGTGTGTGTTCATTGCTGTGTTCGTTTCAATGTTGAACATTCCAGAACATTTCCGTTCGCCATTCTTATAACATCCACGCCCATTCCACGTCAGTCTATCTCGCTCTTGTTCATGAAATTCGTCCGATTTCAGTCGAAACTCTGAAGCCGAGTTTCAGTCTTTTCTCTACTTTCAACTCGCTGATAGCCTTTATTCGTTTACTGGGGCTCTGATTGTTTGGTGCACATCTTTAATTTAGACAAACTGCCAACTCTTCAGTTTCCAGAGGCTTTCTGAAGCTCGGCCGCTCCTCCCCAACCCCTTCTCGTCTCTCTCTCTCTCTCTCTCTCTCTCTCTCTCTCTCTCTCTCTCTCTCTCTCTCTCTCTCTCTCTCTCTCTCTACTGTGTGTGTTTGTGTGTGTGTGTGTGTTTGTGTTTGTGTTTGTGTTTGTGTGTGTGTGTGTGTGTGTGTGTGTGTGTGTGTGTGTGTGTGTGTGTGTGTGTGTGTGTGTGTGTGTGTGTGTGTGTGTGTGTGTGTGTGGTGTGTGTGGTGTGTGTGGTGTGTGTGTGTGTGTGTGTGTGTGTGTGTGTGTGTGTGTGTGTGTGTGTGTGTGTGTGTGTGTGTGTGTGTGTGTGTGTGTGTGTGTGTGTGTGTGTGTGTGTGTGTATGTGTGTGTGTGTGTGTGTGTGTGTGTGTGTGTGTGTGTGTGTGTGTGTGTGTGTGTGTGTGTGTGTGTGTGTGTGTGTGTGTGTGTGTGTGTGTGTGTGTGTGTGTGTGTGTGTCCCTCTTTGTCTCTCTGCCTCCCCCTTACCGTTCCCACCACCTCTCTCTCTCTCTCTCTCTCTCTCTCTCTCATTCTCTCTCTCATTCTCTCTCTCTCTCTCTCTCTCTCTCATTCTCTCTCTCATTCTCTCTCTCATTCTCTCTCTCATTCTCTCTCTCATTCTCTCTCTCATTCTCTCTCTCATTCTCTCTCTCATTCTCTCTCTCATTCTCTCTCTCATTCTCTCTCTCATTCTCTCTCTCATTCTCTCTCTCTCTCTCTCTCTCTCTCTCTCTCTCTCTCTCTCTCTCTCTCTCTCTCTCTCTCTCTCTCTCTCTCTCTCTCTCTCTCTCTCTCTCTCATCTTCCTCTTTAGTTGAGTCTTTGACCCCGACCTAGTATGTCCCGAGTACCTGGTTCACTTCTATTCCATGTGTCATCTCTCTTCCTCTCTCTTCTCTCTCTCTTGCCTCTCTTGGCCACTCTATCATCCCTCTCCCTCAAAATTCTCTTGTTAGCCTGAGGTCAACTAATAACTAAATGTACCAGAAAAACGTCCATACGAGCCTGGAATATGTTTTGCCTCAGTCCAAAAAATAGTTGAATAAATAAAATAATATAAGAATGAATACATTTAATGATCAAATTAAGTAAAAAATATGTAAACAAACAAAAAATAATAGATAAATATGGATAAAAAAGCAAACAACTGAAAAATAAACAGATACATAATGAAATATTTAGGTAAGTATATAGATGATTAAATAAATACATGCATAAATATATATACAAATAGATAAATGAATAAATAAATAAAGAAATAAAGAAATACATGGATAAATAGATAAATTAATTTTCGTCGTTTCTGCGTACAATCGGAGTTTAAAGTTGGTGCTGACCTGCAGTGTAGTCGCTTAAAAATAAAAATAAATAAAAGAAATAAAAAAAAAAACTTTCGCGACTGCAAACAAAAACTTTAACATTATAAACTGGATTTGCTTAAGCCCTCCAGGAATATAAAAGTCGTGTTGCTACAATTCATAAAACGAAATACATACTTGTGTCTAATATTTGTTAGCCTCTTCAATCTGGGCGGTGTATTTCAATTTTTTTTTTTTTTTTGTGGGGGGAAAGAGGGGGAGGGGAGGGGGAGGGGAGGGGAACGGGAGGAGGAGGAAGAGGAAAAGGGAGTGGGGAGGAAGAGAAAAAGGGAGGGGGAAGGGAGAGAGGAAAGGGGGAGTGCGAGGAGACGGTAAAGAAGGGAAAGGGGGTAGGAAAGGAGATGGAAGAAAGAGGGAAAGGGGTAGGAGGAGGAGAAGGGAGGGGAAGGCGAGATGGAAGATGATGGGGAGAACAGGAATGGGAAGATGAGAAGGAGGGGTAAGATTTAAGGGGAGGGAATGGTAGGGAAGGGGAGGGAAGGGGAGGGAAGGGGAAGGTGAGAGGAGGGGAAGGGAGAGTGAAGGAGAGTGAAGGAGAGTGAGGGAGAGTGAGGGAGAGTGAGAGAGAGTGAGGGAAAGTGAGGGAGAGTGAGGGAGAGTGAGTGAGAGGAGGAGGAAGAGGGAAAGGTAGAATAGGCCATCATCAGGCAATTCTATTCAGGTGGGACTCCCACATGAAGTAAAGAAGTATGATAATTTCTTTAATCACAACCAGTGATGATTATTACGCATGGGGCGCCGTGATTTGATTTCATTAGGCCCCGTCCTTGATACGAAAATACCGTCAGATGACTTTATTTTGCTGATGAAAAAGTCTGACGATAATATGTCTTGATGTATCATGACATTAGTTTGTCAAATCTGGCGTTAGACTGAACAAAACATTCAAAGTACGACTGGGCAGGAGAGAGGGTTGACCCTTTATCTACGAGGAGCTAAGGTGAGAGGGAAACTAGGGTTGGGGATGGGAATGGAATAGGTGGAATGATACGCTCTCTCCCTTACATGGAGGAAGTAGCGCTTGGCACATAGATATATAGAGATAGACGTCTGATAAAGCATAACATTCAACTGGTCCTGTGCTTTCTGTAAACGTCCACACAACTGTTGATGTTTAACACTTTTTTACACATTTCTTTGTTTTGTTGTGTCACATTGTTTTAAGTATATTGAGCGTATATTTTTACGTATATTTTCTTTTCATAACCTTGTTTACGTCCGTGGGCTGAAGATAACATAATTATTGCATCGAAACGTCACGCTTTAATTGCCAACTTCGTTTAGATTTTTTTTCATTTAACAAACTGATTTATCCAATTACTTTTCACCTTTTGAAACGTGGCAGGTTGCAGGAAACTAACTCAGCGCTTTCGGCACAAGCTTTACTTCCCAGCTGCAAGCTCCGTTTCTTTTTTTTTTTTTCGATAACAGATCGGGATCAGCACAGGGGGAGAGTAATTCTGTTTGATCACCGACAATTCAGCAGCGCTTCTATCCTAAGCAACGTTCTACCGCGCCTGTGACTGAAGTGATTAACTCGAGTTTTGAAGAGCTCTCTACATCAGTGTCCCTCCAGTTACTTTTCTTCAATCAACTTAATGACTTAATCGAAAACTAAATGGTGCACAGCTGTTCCGTACAATGTACAATGATTTAATCTACCCCCACCAAATCCCCATGTCCACTTCAATGACTTTATCCTGCTTAACGACAAAATATTTAGTTTAGAATAGACACTTCTCGTCATCTGATGGACTCAAAATCCTTTCGCTGCTATTGGCTGCCGGATGGTGATAGTATTCTGTCTCGATCCCACTGAGCCCGACGGGGCTTTAGTTTATTTAATTTTGGTTAACGCCTGGCAGTTTTATTCAATCGAGGGGAACTTTTCTAGGCAGCTCGAGTGTCCCGAGGTATTTTTTATTTTGGTGTCGATAACTAACGCTTCTATCCTGGAGGTCAATATCCCGCCGGAGAGGTCGAGTCACAGAGGTGGTGAAGGAGAATCTTGAGAATTTAGAGGAACAGTAAAGTACTCAGTCTTCTTCTCTAAGTGAAGACTAGTCTCCAACAAGAAAATATAACTATGTAACTCCGGTCCACAGGGGTGTCACTGAGTCCCTTGAATAATGACTGCATTGAATTTATGAGGTGTGAGTCTCACTGTCAGTGCTGAAGTGATCGTGGGTAATGAACCTTATCTCCCAGGTGTACACTCGTACAGGAGATATTTGCTTAACTTGCAAAAACGAATTAGTCCTTCAAATCTGTCTGTTTACTTTTCTTCCTCTTCCTGCATTTCCTCTTTCCTCCTCTTCCTCCTCCTCTTCTTCCTCCTCCTTCTCCTCTTCCTCCTTCTCTTCCTCCTCCTTCTCCTGCTCCTCCTCTTCCTCCTCATCCTCATCCTCCTTTCCTCCTCTTCCTCCTCCTCCCCTACTCAACAAACCTTGATTCATCTTTCCCTTGTACTCGACCTGTCACCCTTTCTCTTTCCTCCTTATTTGTCCCCCGATTCATTATTGAAAATTAATAATAAAAAAGACAATAAATAGAAAGATAAAAAATGAATGAATTAATGAATGAATAGATACATAGATAAATAAACACATATAGAAAAAATGAATAGATTAATGGATGAATAAATAGATAAATAAATCGATGAATAAATAAATATGTCAATAAGAATAAAAGACACTGAAATAAACAAATGAATAAATAATTTAATTAAACAAATAAAAATAAAATGAAAACGAAAAAAATAACAAAAAGTAAAATAAGAAATGAAGTCCAGCTTCACTAGTAAACCTGCAATTGTAGGATATTCCATTAAGCTGAATAGAGTAGCCTGCAAGCAGTCAGGACCAAACCTTCCCAGGCACTCCCCTTCTACCTGACCTCATCGGATCATGGGACAGACGTCGTATAGGAATACTCCCCTTTCACCCTACTTCAAAGACCATCCACTATCATTTCACGTAACCCCTTCAGTACTAATCATGAAATTATATTCATTTTTGTTGGCGCCAAAAGATTTTATTCCCCTAAGGTGAGCTGACAGCCTTAGGCAATCCTCTGGTTGGTCTCCTGAGTTGGC
>NC_134795.1:29460694-29465694 GCF_046742065.1 Oratosquilla oratoria | reverse complement strand
GGAGGAAAACAGATCTTCCTTCACCCCATGATTGAAGAATAATAAGTCTGGCAGCGCTGGTGGCGTAACTGTAGCCGTGTTGTTCTCGCATTCGTTTAGTTGCGGGTTTGAGTTCCGCACTTCTCTTCGATTCCCAGCAGTGACATTTCACTGCCCCAACAGTCAAAGTGCACAGGATAAAGGTGAAGGCTTCGGCCGAAGGTACGCACCTTTTAGCGTCGGCCCCGCAACGTATTTTCTATTGTCAATTTACACACACGGACCGTCCTCTTATACGCTCCCTCGACTGACAGAATCCAACTAAGAGTCTACTTCCATCTACGGTCCCCCTATGACCGTCACAATCAACATCTTTTTATTTTATTTTGGTTGCCGCCAGTTGATTTCACTAAACTCAGAGAAATCCCAGGCTGTCACAGGGTTAATCAGAGATTCATTTTCTACATACTTGAACTTTGGGAAATAGGAGATCACCCAGGACAAAGTATCAACGCAATTGATGGCACCAGCAAGAACCAATAGCCGTCACAGGTGAAGTTAGCTACGGATCCCACTGCTAAGGAAACTTAACGAGATATCACTTCAAATAAATCGTTGGTTTCTTACGATAAATATTTGTCGAACACTCAGTGACTGGCAGTATGTCTCGGTACCCTGGGCACAGGAGAGGGTTTATGTCTACACCCCGAAAAAATGTCTCCTCTACATATCTCTGTTTAATCTATCTGCATCTTTCTCCCTCTTTCACTTTGTCTCCATCTCTCTTCCTCTCCTCTCCCCTTTCTCTCTCTTTCGTTCTTTTCTTCTATCCCTCCCCCCTTCCCACCGCTCTCTCGAAATCGCCCAAAGTATCTCTCTCTCTCTCTCTCTCTCTCTCTCTCTCTCTCTCTCTCTCTCTCTCTCTCTCTCTCTCTCTCTCTCTCTCTCTCTCTCTCTCTCTCTCTCTCTCTCTCTCTCTCTCTCACACACACACACACACACACACACACACACACACACACACACACACACACTCGAGAGATAAGAAGGGGTGAAGTGGAGAGAGAATGCAAGAAGAGGCAAGAAAACAATTGTTTTCTTTCGCATGCAGTTGACGGTGGGTCTCCGACGGCGAGAAATAATCCCACCTTTGGAACAAGAACTTCACATAAAGGGGAAATAACACACAAAAGACACACACACACACACACACACGCACACGCACACGCACACACACACACACACACACACACACACACACACACACACACACACACAGAGTGAGAGTGTGTGTGCGTGTGTGTGTGTGTGTGTGTGTGTGTGTGTGTGTGTGTGTGTGTGTGTGTGTGTGTGTGTGTGTGTGTGTGTGTGTGTGTGTGTGTGTGTGTGTGTGTCTTTTGTGTGTTATTTCCCCTTTATGTGAAGTTCTTGTTCCAAAGGTGGGATTATTTCTCGCCGTCGGAGACCCACCGTCAACTGCATGCGAAAGAAAACAATTGTTTTCTTGCCTCTTCTTGCATTCTCTCTCCGCTTCACCCCTTCTTATCTCTCGAGTTAAGGTCACTCGCCATGTCCTCCCCATTCTCCTTTTCTCTTTCCTTCCTTCTCCCTTACTCCTCCTTCGTCTCTTTTTCCTTTCCTTTATTTCCTTTCTCTTTACTCGTACTTTTATGTTATGCACTTCCTCTTATCCTTTCTTATTGTGGCCCTTTCTTGCTATTTATTTCTCTTTCCCTTCCTTTTTATTTACCTTTTTGTTCACTTTCCCCATGACTTCTTTCCTTTATCGACTTCCTTTCTTCCTTTGTCTACTCTTTCCATCCATCTCGTCTATTTTTTTTTTCTTTTCTTCCTCGTCTGCGAATTAACTTCAGCTTTTCTCTAATACACATTGTTTCCCCCCCATCTTTCAAGTCCTTTCTTATTCTCATTAATGTTCTCTATTTTTATTATCTTTATTTCTTGCTTTGTATTGCGTTCCCTTTATGCATCTCCCTGATCTAAGAGCAACAGTGTCTTACAAACTGACTTTATTGTTGCTATACTTTTTTTAGCTGCAGGTATTAAATCTTATTGCTTTATAGCTACTCCTCACTCTGATGGGTTTTGGAAATAATCTTGATCACCTCTCTCATCTTAATTCATATCATAAATATATATGTATATATATATATGTATACATATACATATATATATACATATAATACATATACACACAAAAAAAAATTTGGGGGGGGAAACGTCTTGAGCTTTAGAAGCTACCCCACCTCTCCTCTTTATCGTTGCTCTTTACGGGAAAAAACTAGAGCTCTTTTTTTAGCTTCCTCTTTATCTCTTCTTATTCAAACACAATGGTGCATACAAAAACACATGTACATACACGCACGTACACACACGTACACGCACTATACATACGTAGACACACACATACACACAAACACACAAACACGCAAATAGAAAGAGACACAAAGAAATTTAGCGTCATTTAGCCATTTGTATTTGCTGAAAACATTCCTCTTCAATTCCTCCACGTTCCCTCATTTAAACCGACTCAGACTAGACTTGACCACTTTCATGATGACAAGAGTCACCAAGAGCTAACATGAACAAAACAGGTGAATATACAAAAATATAAAAAAGGAAACCTGGATGCAGGAATTACATGCAGAATCCTCTTTCCATTAGATAATAGTATGGAATCCTCTTTGTATTATATAATACTATTGATATATGCGGTTGATCAGAACAAAGCATGCAACCAAATTCATAAAACCTATTTTTATTATTTTCACCGTTTATTTTGGCTCCTGCCAGGAGATTTTATTCAGCTGAGGAAAGCCATCATCCCCAGCGAGAGGGTTATGACAAATACTTATCTCGTTAAATGAGGGTCTCTCCTCGACTGAATGAAAAAGGTTGAAAAAAAGTGCAAGAATGATATACAGTAAAAGAAAAAGAAAACTAAATATAGAAAAGAAAAGAATCGTCAGACGAAATATGATGCTAACCCTTTCACTAGGAAAAATATAAATTCTATTCTGGGTGTCGCAAGGCGATCTTATTCAGTCAGAGGAAACCTCCTGTTGTCATTGATGAGGAATCCAAGGAAAGCGCGGTGGTTAACTGAGAGACCAAGATTGATCTGAAGTCTCTTGTGCTGCCACCCGAACGAATTTCCCCAAAAGTACATCACAGGATCGATGGAATTATCCTTTTCTTAATCCTTTCACTCAGCGACAACCATCCATTAACTGAAAAGGGTTAGGACTGGATTAACTCCTTCGGGTAACGCCCGTTTACCGATTCCAGCGAGGGTTTCCTTTACTGATTTCTCCTCTTTTCAATAATGAGACTCGTTATCATCTTACTTCAGACTGAAATAAGACGATTTGTTTTCCGAGTTAGTTCCCCGGAATGCAAGTTTAAACTACAACAATATATCCCTTCAACTTGCGACAACTTTATGAATCAGGTCACCATCCAGCACTGAAATAGTACAGGCACAGAATAAGCATGGTAACAGACCTAGTGCACTCTATGTAATCACCACAAAGAAGACAGAGAAGACGCTTTATCACTCTGTCCAATTCACACACTCCAGAGAACTCCACAATTTCTCTTCAGTGGGTGACCTATGGCGTGAAAAGGTGGCCTGAGGTGGATGCCCTTTTGAATACAGTTAAAGTTGTCGCCAGGTGATTTTAATCACGCAAGTATTCCGCTGCCTCCTCTATGAATCAAGTTACCTCAGCTGCATAAGAGGGAAGGGGAGATGGAAGGGGTGGGGGAGAGAGGGAGAAGGAAAATAAGATGGGGAGGGGAGAGGGAGAGGGTAAGAGAAAGGGAAAGAAAGGAAGGGTAGAGTAGGAAGGGCAGGCGGAGGTGGAGGGGGAGAAGAGAAAGAGGAAGAGAAAGAGAGAGAGAGAGAGAGAGAGAGAGAGAGAGAGAGAGAGAGAGAGAGAGAGAGAGAGAGAGAGAGAGAGAGAGAGAGAGAGAGAGAGAGAGAGAGAGAGAGAGAGAGAGAGAGAAAGAGAGAGAGAAAGAGAGAGAAAGAAAGAGAAAGAGAAAGAGAAAGAGAGAGAGAAAGAGAAAGAGAGAGAAAGAGAGAAAGAGAGAGAGAAAGAGAGAGAGAAAGAGAGAGAGAGGAGAGAGAGAGAGAGAGAGAGAGAGAGAGAGAGAGAGAGAGAGAGAGAGAGAGAGAGAGAGAGAGAGAGAGAGAGAGAGAGAGATAACAGAAAGAAAACTAGAAAGAATATAGGGAATAAATTAACTCCCGTACACAAAAAGAGAATAAAAAAAGCGGGACGGAGTAGTGCCGCATTCGCCCTTCCCTTTTAGTCCTGCAAGATAAAATGCGTATTATATAAGCATTGTCCTACGTCGACTTTCTTTTTTGCATTGTTCTCCTCTTGTTCTCCCCTTGTCTTTCATCCCCATTTTTTCAATTTCCTTTTCCTTCTTTCGGTTCTTGGTCACGTATGACTCTTCATTATCTTTTTTTTAAATCCTCCTCCTCTCTCCTTCTCCCTCTTTTATGTAATTGCTTGATAATCGAGATTCGCAAACTCATTTTGGCCTCCCACCCCCGTTCTAATACTTTTGTTTTCTTTGGTCTCACTGAAAAATCATCATTCCTCCTCCTCCTCCTCCTCCTCCTCCTCCTCCTCTTGCTCCTCCTCCTCCTCCTCTTGCTCCTCCTCCTCCTCCTCCTCTTGCTCCTCCTCCTCCTCCTCTTGCTCCTCCTCCTCCTCCTCCTCTTGCTCCTCCTCCTCCTCCTCCTCTTGCTCCTCCTCCACCCCTCCTCCCCCTCCCACTCCTCATCCACCTTCTTTTGTTTCTCTTCTACCCATCTTCCCCACTCTTCCTTCTCCCCACTCTTCCCTCTCCTCCCCCTCCTCTTGCTCCTCCTCCCCTTCCCCTACTCTCCTTCCCTCTTCCCCCTCTTCCCACTCCCTTCCTCCCGATTCCTTCATCTTCCTCTTCCTCCTCTCCCTTCCTTTCCTTCTTGTCCTTTCCTCTGT
>NC_134795.1:29443194-29453194 GCF_046742065.1 Oratosquilla oratoria | reverse complement strand
GGAAGAAATGGAAGAAGAGAGACAATAAGTTATAAGAAATTGAGGAAGTATGGAAAAAATAAACATGTAATTACGGAGGTAAGGAAGTAAGGAAGGAGGGAAATAAAGAATGGAACAAGGTAATGGGAAGAGATGGAATGAAGTAAAAATGTAGGAAAAGGAAAGAAAGAAGGGAAGGAAGGAAGGAAGGAAGGAAGGAAGGAAGGAAGGAAGGAAGGAAGGAAGGAAGGAAGGAAGGAAGGAAGGAAGGAAGGAAGGAAGGAAGGAAGGAAGGAAGGAAGGAAGGAAGGAGGGAAGGAAGGAAGGAAGGAAGGAAGGAAGGAAGGGAGAGAGGGAGGGAGGGAGGGAGGGAGGGAGGGGAGGGAGGAAGGAAGGAAGGAAGGAAGGAAGGAAGGAAGGAAGGAAGGAAGGAAGAAAGGAAGAAAGGAAGGAAGGAAGGAAGGAAGGAAAGAAGAAAGCAAGCAAGCAAGGAAGAAAGAATAAAGAGAAGGAGGGGCAAGGGAAGGAGACGGAAGGGAAGGAGGGGGAAGGGAAGGAAATATAATAAAAGGAGCTGTAGGCCTATAAATGTGTTCTAACCCTCTGTGCTCTGCGTACTGAACAGGGCAAAACCGAGGAAAAGTCTGAGCGAGCAGCCGAGGACAAATTGGGCACGGAGACGAAGGAGCAGCAGGAACATGAAAAAAAAGGCCAAAAGGAAGTAAAGGGGTAATAGGGAGTAAAGGAGTAAAAGGTAAAGAGCAAGAAGGGTAAAGGGGCAAGGTAGGTGAGAGGGCAAAATGGGTAAAGGGGCAAGAGGGGGGGGAATGGCCAAAAGAGGGAAGGGGGGCGATAATGAAGGAGCCTGAGAGAAAGAAACAGAGTGACAGACAGACAGACAGAACGACAGATACAGACAGCTGGATGGGTAGACAGACAGAGCGAGACAAACATAAAATATATACACTGCGGGAGGGGGAGTGGAGTTAAAGACCCAAGGTCAAACCATCAGAAACAGACGAAGCCTTCTGAGGCAGACCTTCAGGCAATCGGCGGTGCCCACATGAGCATGATGGAGTCGGGTGACCTCAGAGGTGATGGATGGCCTCACCAGAATCAAGACGGTCTTCACAAGAATAATACAAAATAGAAGACCTCTAAACGAATCCTAAAACCTTTTTAACTCGACACCATGTATAATTCAGTTACGGGCTGGTTTCCCAGATGGAGGGGCGAGCTCCCTCGGTATGGTGACAAGCTTGTAAGGATTTCATTCTGGCTGATGCCAGATCAGTGATTCTCATTCATGTGCCCTTAAACTCCAGAGAGAAATTTGAGGGTTCCCCAGATAATCCGAGGAAAAAATAATGTTGATTAAATCCATGAATCAATAATCAATCAAGTCAATAAATAAACAAGTAAATATATAAAATGAAAAATAACAGAAATGGGGAGAGAAAGTAAGAAAAAGGAAGAATTAGATAAAGGAGTTAAAGGGCATAAAAGAGTTTTAAAAAATGCTGTAATTTGATACAAGACTATTTCAATCATTGCTGAGGAGTTCTTCGAGAGGTCAAAAAGGAACGATTCTTCATGAGGGGATCCAGGAGCGAGAAGGCTGAGGACCGCTGGCACTTTAGAGTGATCCCTTGGGATATATTCTAGTTAGCGGCATGCGATTTTAACCACGAACAACGCCGCCATGGGGAAAGGGTTTACCCCATCATGCTTAAACGAGTAAACAGGTGGGATGATTTGTTCATGATACTATGACAGTAACCAGCAATCTATGTATACATGCATGCATACATACATACACAATTATATATATATATATATATATGTATATATATATATATACTTACATATATATATATATATATATATATATATACTTACATATATATATATATATATATATATATATATATGGAGCAAGAGAGAGAGAGGGCGAATGATAGTGATTACTCTGATCCGTGATCCTATATTGTCGACAGATATCACTAATAAAGTCGCGAAGGATAAAAGCTTTATATCTATAAATTCTGACATATTCCTCTATATTGACTCTCTCAATACACTAACACACTCACGATTTTGTTCTGGTTTAGTGCCGTACGGTTCTATTCAGCTTCGGAGACGTATTAAAAAGAAAAGAGAGAGACTCTGAATATGTCACCGTATTGAAAGGGTTAGATGGGATTTTTGCGATGACGTGTAGCCAAATATCAACACGTTTAGAGTGAAATATCCGACAGCATGTTCAACAAATTGACGTTTATGAGCGTGTTTTGATCACACACGTGTGTGGATATATATGCGTGATTCAGCGACCATGCTCATATACAAACGAAATACAGGCATACATAACAGACCATAATTATAAACAAATATAAAAGTAGCGGGGACGTGCGTACACAGACACACACACACACAGACACACAGACACAAATCCACACACCTACACGCACACCTACACGCACACAGCTACACACACACACCTACACACACACACACACACCTACACGCACACACACCTACACGCACACACACCTACACGCACACACACCTACACGCACACACACACACACACACACACACACACACACACACACACACACACACACACACACACACACACACACACACACACACACACACACACACACACACACACACACACACACCTACACACACACACACCTACACACACACACACCTACACACACACACACACCTACACACACACACACACACACACACACACACACACACACACACACACACACACACACACACACACACACACACACACACACACACACACACACACACACACACACACACACACACACACACACACACACACACACACAACACCTTCGGCCCCTGTCGACAACACAGCCTCACCTATTTTCACTCTCCCATTATCATTATATGAAGCACGCTATATTGGTCGAACACGAAAACAAGCTCAAGTTTGATGCCAGGGACAAGGGTGAGGTTGTTTGGCAGTGCGGTTGAGTGCTCACACATTGCCTCAATTGCGGTCACAGTTCTCGGAAGTGTCTGTGTATTGTGTTGGGATGCCTCGCCGACTGATAGTCTCATTCGCTCTTCGCACTTCTCTCTTTGTTCTTCTCTCTTTGTCCTCTTTTCTTGGCCCTTGCCTCTTCGCTCTCTTCTGGCTCCTCTTTCTATACCCTCCTCTCTTTACCCTTCTCTCTTCGCCGTTCTCCCTTTTTCCTTTCTTTTCGTTTCACTTTTTTTCTTGTTGATGATTGTGTTGGTGATAGTTGCAATGGTAATGGTGGGGAAGATGGTAATGATAGTGATGGTGGTGGTACTGTTGATGATAGTGATGTTGGTTGTGGTGGTAATGGGGATGATGGTGTTTGTGGTGGTGATGGTGGTGGTAATGGTGATTATGATGGTTGTAGTAATGATGGTGATGTTGGTGGTGGTAATGTTGATGATGGTTGTGGTGATGATCGTGATGTTGGTGGTGGTGATGGTGACAATAATATTGGTGGTTATATCACTGATGATATTTGCGATGGTGGTAATAGGGGGTGTTGTTTGTTATAAGAGGTAATGGTATTGATAAGAAGATGGTAGGTGGTGGTTGTAGGGTAGCGAGATAATGGCTGCAGTTGTGATGTATTAGTTGTACCTGTGAGGTGGTGACTGTAGTGGTGAGGTGTTGGCTGTAGTAATGAATTGAGGGCTGTTTTAGTGATGGTTATTAGTGCAGTAGTAAAGACTATAGTAGTAGTGATAATTGTGTTATCTATTCATCCAAGTTTCACTCAAAGAAGAATGATGTTAATTTCTAAATGCTACAACCCTTTCACTTTCCGATCTTCCTGGTTTTGGACAAATAAAGACAATCCCTACGCATCTGTTTCTGCCATTTATCATATATTACTATGCTTCTTTACTCGTATATTTCTTAGCCTACTCAAAAAAAAAATATCTTGTGATTTACAGTGCCCAATGGCCGCCACATCCAGAGCACTGCACTGCACTGCTTCCGGCCGTCTGCATCACCGCCTTATCTCTCCTCCTCCTCCTCCTACTCTTCTTCTTCCTCCTCCACTTCCTCCTCACCCCCAGCTTCTCTCTCTCTCTCTCTCTCTCTCTCTCTCTCTCTCTCTCTCTCTCTCTCTCTCTCTCTCTTGTCTCTAGCAATTCATTTTAAACCGGTTGTGATTCTACACATTTTATTCTGATTAAGGTTAGAAAAATCAACACCCAAACATACGCACGCACACACACACACACACACACACACACACACACACACACACACACACACACACACACACACACACACACACACACACACACTTTAGGTCTGTATTTACAGTTGAAAGCTCACAAATGTGGGATGATGGACACCAAGAAAGATCCCCCAGAATGAAAGAAATAACGATGGCACAGAAAGAAATAAGGAACCAAGTAAAGAAACTTGATGTCAGAAAGTCACATGGACCAGACGGAATAGTGAACTGGATATTAAAAGAATGTACAGATGAACTCACAGATAAAATACACAAGATAATGACTTCTCGCTCAAAGAAGGAAAAGTACCACAAGATTGGAAAAATGCAAATATTGTACCAATATATAAGAGAGATAAAGAAAATCCAACAAACTATAGACCGGTATCCCTTACAAGCATAATTGCCAAAATATGCGAAAGAGTTTTCAAAAATTAATGGACTAAACATTTAGAGAACATACTAAACCCCAACCAATTTGGATTTAGAAGTGGAAGATCATGTACTACAAACTTAATGTGCTTTTACACAAGATTGGTAGAAATAATACAAGAAAGATATGGTTGGGCAGACTGTGCCTTCTTGGACTTACAAAAGGCTTTGACAAAGTACCACACAAAAAGCTATTAAGAAAACTTGAAACAATTGGTGGAATACAGGGAAAATTATTGGAATGGATGAAAGACTTTTTGAACGGAAGAAAAATGAGAGTGATGCTTAGAGAAAAGAACTCATATTGGTTAAATATGACAAGTGGAGTCCCCCAAGGTTCCGTATTGGCTCCGATAATGTTTGCTGTTTATATAAACGACATGGATAAAGGCATCGTATGTTATATAAACTTCTTTGCAGATGATGCGAAACTATTGAAGAGAGTAAGTACAGAAGAAGATTGCAAATCTTTTCAAGAAGACCTGGATAAAGTTTGGAAATAGAGTATAAAGAATGAAGCGAACTTAAACATTAAGAATTGTAGTATAATAGAATTTGGAAAAAGTGAAAATAGAATATTCGGTCAATACAAAATTGGTACAAAGGAAGTTACAAAAGTAAACTCAGAAAGAGACCTAGGAGTAATTATCTCAAACGACATGACACCAGACAAACATGTAAACAAAATAGTTGGAGAAACTTTCAATTTAATAAGATCAATGAAAGTGCCCTTTGACTACATGGACGAGGAAGTTGTGAAGAAAATACTAGTTACACTGGTAAGACCAAATTAGAATATGCAGCGTCATTATGGACACCAAGTAAAGAAAAAAACAGAGAAACTAGAAAGAATTCAAAGAGCATTGACAAAGATGGCACCAACACCTAGCAAGTTGGCATACGAACAAAGATTGGACAAACTAAGCTTATCAACTCTGGAACAAAGAAGAGAAAGAGGCGATTTGATAACCATCTACAGAATTTTGAAAGGGACGGAAATCCTTGATAGGGATGACCTACTTAAATGGGACAGAAGAAATACAAGAGGACACGAGAAGAAACTTAAGAAGGACAGTTACAGAAGTGATTTGAAAAGAACAGCTTTCCACACAAGAGTAATAGATACATGAAACAAATTGAAAGAGAAAACAGTGAATGCTAAAAATATACATGATTTAGAATGAACTGGATGCGGAAAAATACAACTGCGGGTCACTACGAGCATAGCTCTTCTCCCGCAAAATAAAATAGGTAAATACACACATATATGAGCTCTAAGTTCTCTTCCGGGAGGGAAATAGCTGTCGATCACAAGTCCAACACGTGATCCATGACAATGGTGAATCACACACTACTCAAAATATATGTACTTGTCCAGTCCTAATTAGCTAAAAGAAATTATACTTAATAATCCCGATTATAATATGCAAAGTAGTCAGCGATTGCCAATGCATCAACCTTGTACTGGAAGTGTAGGAAGGTGAGGCGCCTACGCCAGGAAGCGCACAGCTGCGGCCGAAGTCGTCATCTTTGCCCTATTCGCTTGCACTGTTGGGGCAGGTAACAGTCACTGCTAGAAATCGGAGAGGAATGCGGGATTCGAACCCACAACTAAGCCGGTAGCTCAGTAGATACCGTGTCGAACTCATGACCAGGTGGTCGTGAGTTCGATTCCCCGTGTGCACTGTGGGCTATGTGGCGTTGGTTCCCGACAACCCTGGCCAGAGGGGAGGCGACGCAACATCTTCCTAAAACCCCAGTGGCTTGCAGCAACTGACAGGGCTTTGCTCTACCAGGGGTTTCTCACTTCCCACTGCATGGGAGTAGTATGGTGAGTGAGCGAATAACTAAGCGAATGCAAGACCAGCACGTCTCCGATTACGCCGCCATCGCGCGAAAGACCAGGGGGAGGCAGGAAATGAAAACACTCAGCTGAATGTAAAGAAGAGTCCACAGGACGGGGAGGAAATAAATATTATTGGAGAATAAACCATAAATGAGTGAACGTCAACGTCCTGAAAATAATGGTTGAAGGATGATTGATTACACGCAGAAAAAAAAAACTGTTGGGGATATAAATGAGAAATATGAAGATGCAAAAGAGGTGCAAAGGCCAATGGATATATAATATAACCGGAGCTTGAAAAATCGTATGAACTGGGTAAGGGAGAGGGAGAAGAAAAATAAAAGCAAAAGATAGAGAAAAAGAATATTGATAAATTAATGAAGGAAAGGAAGAGAGGAAATGCACAAGTAAAATCTGTTATGTAAAAGGAGCAAAAGTAAAAGTCCAGTGATCATGTGCGAATGTGTGTGTGTGTGTGTGTGTGTGTGTGTGTGTGTGTGTGTGTGTGTGTGTGTGTGTGTGTGTGTGTGTGTGTGTGTGTGTGTGTGTGTGTGTGTGTGTGTGTGTGTGTGTGTGTGTGTGTGTGTGTGTGTGTGCGTGCGTGTTACCATAGCACAAGCTTTACAGTCCATCTAAGATGATCTATCCTTCATCCTAAATCCGAAACAGATAGACAGATAGACAGACAGACAGACAAGGAGGGAAAGAAGGAGGGTGGAAGAGAAAGGTATGTATTACAAAGGATTACAAAGGAGGAGCATGTCGACAGAACACCTCCCGTTCCATAACTAGGTCGGATGCGAAAAAAACAACATAATGATAAATAAATAAATAAAACATAAATAAAAATTATGATGATATAGATAATGATAAGTAGAATAAATAAATAAATACATAGTTATAGTTAGATAATAAACGAACAGTAAATAGTAAATAATAGTAAATTGACCAATAAATAATAATAAATGAAAATCAAGCAAATAATAATAAACAGACAAAAATAACAAACAAATAAACAAATAATATAGAATTAATGGCAGGCATTACAGCATCTTGCTTAGGTGTTTATCTAAACGAATCTTAAAGCTTCGAACTGAACTACATTGCACTGCCTCTGTAGGAAGTTTATTCCATTCATTAACTACACGGCTGGCAAAGTTGTTTCTACCCACTCCCAAATTAAATCTATTTCCTGACAGTTTGAGACCATTATTTCTTGTCGGATTCTCATTCAATGTGAAAATTTTGTCACTTTTGATGTTGTCAATTCCCTTTAGAATATTAAAGACTTGTATCAAGTCACCTCTGAGTCTACGTTTATTTTTTTAAGGAAAACAGATTCATATGTTTTAGTCGATTTTCGTATGATTTATTTTTGATATTTGGAATCAGTTTTGTGGCTCGCCGTTAAACTTTTTCCAATCTGTCATTGTCTTTAATGAGATTCGGTGACCATACGGAAACAGCATAAAACACACACACACACACACACACACACACACACACACACACACACACACACACACACACACACACACACACACACACACACACACACACACACACACACACACACACACACACACACACACACACACACACACACACACACACACACACACACACACACACACACACTTTGAAGTCAAAATATCGCGCAATCAGTCCTAGAATCTTATTTGCTCTCTCAGAGGCTGGAATACACTGCTTACATGATTTGAGATAGTTACTGATAATTACACGAGATCATTTTCACTATCCACTTTTGTTAACAAATTTCCAAATAACTTCTAATCGTACTTACTGTTATTTTTACCTATGTGCATAACCTTGCATTTACTTGTGTAAAGTTTCATTAGCCATTTTTCAGACCATTGCTGTACTTTATCTAAATCTTCTTGAATATCTAATTGGTTTAAGTGATTATTTGCCATGCCACACAGTATAAACTGGGTAAGGGTGAGGGAGAAGAAAAATAAAAGTGATATATTTTATATATATATATATATATATATATATATATATATATATATATGTATATGTATATACAGCGAGAGAGAAAAAGAGAGTTACGCAGAAAGAGATAAAATTACAAAGGGAAAAAAAGATGAAGAACGGGAAAGAGGAACAAAGGCCTGAGGCACAAGGAAAGACCTCCGTGGAACAAGGACTCGAGGGAACGAACAGGAGCACAACGCCAAAAGAAAACACACAAATGAAACGAGGAAGTAACGCTTAGGCCTAAGATAAGGTGACTTACTCTGTTGAATAAAGCTGTCTTGTCCAATAAAGGGGTCGTCATATTAAAGAAAACCAAGAAGGAATGTGGAGGAGAACCATGCGAAAAGTGCATAAATCTTATGTAATCACTATTTGAAGACTTTTTGTGACACCCCCTAGAGACCAGAATTACGCAGGATTCCTTTATGACCGGAGACTTATCTAAAAAATCTACTATTCCCACTTAAATATCTCCTTTACCAAACTGTATGAATTTTTTTTCGGTAGTACAATATTATACGCAAGGATAGAAGCGCTAGTATCACCGATACAATACATAAGGAATTTGGCAAGATAATGGGGAGGATTGTGGAGAACCTAAAGCTGCACGTTGAGCTTCACTCCCGGTTCGTAACTTCGTGAACCTGAGTTCGAGACCTAGTAGCTACCTTGACTTCTTTTTGCCCTAGCTCTCCTAGTATAGTATATAGGACAAGGGTGACTTTCGGCAAAAACTAAGCACCTCCTCCCAGTGGAAGTGAATCCAAGGAGAAAGATATAATAAGAGGAGGATTCTACTGGGGAAATGGAAAGAATGGAAGAAATAAATAGGGAACAGGAGGGCATAGAAAGTAACCGAGGACCATGGAAGAAGCAAAGAAACAAGATTTTTATGTAGAAAGGAGAAATTAATGGGAGGAGATAAAACGGGGGAGGAGGACAGGGAGAACGTAGGAACTGAGGAGATATGAATATGAAAATATCACGGAGACGGGTGCAAGGAGAAGATTAGGAGAGATCCAGAGGGAGTGAAAAAGGATGCAAGAACGGACGGAGGAAGTTTAGTGAAGTACTTCCCGATTAGTGTAATTATTAATGGGGAGAGTATGAGTAATCTCTATGTTCAGGGACTATACTCAGCTGACTAAAGCCCAATTGTCAAATCTCTCTTTTATACCAATTTCTTGGTGAAATGCAAAGCATAATAGCCGAGGTTATTATCATTTTCTATTTATATTTAAATACAACTATGGTCTCCCCTTTCGTGAAACACATTTCTTCCACATTTATCAACCGAGTTCTTACGTTTTTCTTCCTCGTGTTTCTTCTGCCATTTCGAATTCTAATTGTGAAGTCTAATCTTTTATTCTTTCCATGTATTCCCTCACTAAGCAATCCATAAGAATTTTCTTTTTCATTCCGTATGTTTTACTTACTCTTACCCAGCTTATTCTTGAAC
>NC_134795.1:29433194-29438194 GCF_046742065.1 Oratosquilla oratoria | reverse complement strand
CTCCTCCTCTTCCTCCTCATCCTCTTCCTCCTCATCCTCTTCCTCCTCATCCTCTTCGCGTTCCTCTTCCTCCTCGTGTTCTTCCCGTTCCTCCTGCTATTCCTCGTCCTTTTCTTATCTCGCCCTCCACGACATTTAACCTTTCTCATTCTCTTCCGTTCCTCTTCCTACTGCCACTCCTTCGTTCCCCATTCAGCACAGTGATACCCTCTACGCATTCTACTTTCGGTATCGGTAGGTGATTTTAATCTCAGAGGTTGTCGATTTAATGAAAGCTCTTCGTCTATCTTAAGCTGTAATTGTGTTGACGCCCTTTTGATATGCATATTGTTCTGGCTAGCGTTAGACAATTCTATTAAGCGTAGGATGTCAATCCACCTGTTTACTTTATTTTCTTCTGTCTAATCTTATTTCTTTTACTACTCACATATTTCCTTTTTTCTACTTTTTCTTTTGTTTCAGTGCTCTTCCTTCTCCCTGCCTTCCTGCCTCCTCCCCCTTCCTCTTTCACTCTCTGCATTTTTTCTTTTTTTTTTTTAACTCGCTGTTGTCGGTTACGGCTTCATTCCTTTATATTCGTCCGTCCCAGGGTCGATACTGAAACTAAGCCATTGTCTGTGGTTCTCGCTTTTTCTTCCTCGGGCTTTCCGTATCTCCATTTATACCTCTCCTCTCCTTTTCTTTCTTCTTCTTACCATGCGTCTTTCTTCCACTTTCACGTTATACATTATTTTCTCGTTTCCTCATTTGTCTGTCTTTCAAATGAATAAAAGAGCCTAGTAGTAGCCAGAGCAGGTTCTATAGACTACCATCGCGTTCAAGAAATTAGTCCGTTTCACTCTACCTCTCTCTCTCACCCTCGACTTTCTTTTTTTCTATTTTCTCCCCTTCCTTTGCGTTTTCTCACCCACTTCTCTTATTTCATCAACACCCTCTGTATTGTATCACATTTTTCTTCCCTCTCACTTATTCTCTTACTCCTACGCCTCCTCTTCCTACTCCTACACCTCCTCTTCCTACGCCTTCTCCTCCTACTCCTCCTCTTCCCCCTATTACTCCTTTTCCTGTTCCTATTCCTCCTCCTCTTCTTCTTCCGCCTCCTATTCCTCCTTTTCCTCCTCGTAGTCATCATCATCAATGGAGAGCGTATGGCGCGGGTCGCGTCGCTTCACTCAGACGTCGACCTCATTCCCCAGGGTTTCCCTAAGCAAGCCCCCTGGCAGATACCCTTCCCATCCGGCAGGATCGACTTGCTCCAGCTATGAGTTCTGTGAGCGTCTCTTATGTTTCCCCAACCCAGAATGATTTATTGTCGAGATACTGTGAGTGGGATCATGAAATAGCACCACATGCCCATATAACCGGAGTTAACGCTCACAAATCAAGCTGCTAAAACACCATAACCGAGACTCACTGAGCAGTTTTGGTCTGACAGAGTCTTCCCAGCGATACCCCATATGCCTCTTCAAGTCAGTATATCGTGTCCACTTTTCACAGCCTTACAACAAGACAGGAAGCACAGACGACTTGGAGATTCGGATCCTGCACTGATGTCATTTACTTTGCTTGACTGAGTTCATTACACGCCAATCCTTTCGAGGACCCCCTTGCAAGACCCTCCACTATTATGCACAACACAACCAAAGTGAGACTTTCTAAGACTTCAATGTTCTTGCTATATAGAGTGACAGTCCGAACTGTATTATTCAGTAAACCTCCAGACACCTGGACCATGGTCTCGGACACCCGGAGTCCCAGCAGCATCGCCCTCTTGTGTTGTGACTCGAGGACCAACAGGACCTCTTCCGAATTCGCAAGGAGTACGGTGCCATCAACAAAGACACGGTCGGTGACCTTAGTGTTGCCATTGAATGCTCAGCAATGCCATTGGCTAATAACTTTGTCTAATACCCAGTGCTTGCAAGTGTTGAAAAGTTTCGGTCGAGGACAGGCCCCTGCTTTATTCCTAAAAGAAGTTTCACACGCCTTCTCTACACTTCAAAGCAATCTCTGTCCCACAGTGACCAGACTCATCATTCGCATTATCTATATTTCCTTTCTCTTCTTTCTCTCTTTTCTTCATTTACCTTTGTTCTGTATCTGCTTTCCTCCCTCTCCCTCTCTAACTCTCTCTCTCTCTCTCTCTCTCTCTCTCTCTCTCTCTCTCTCTCTCTCTCTCTCTCTCTCTCTCTCTCTCTCTCTCTCTCTCTCTCTCTTTGGGTGTTTAGGATTAAGGGTAAATCACCTCCGATGGACTGAAAAAGTTAGTGTTTTGGTTTCACTCACTCTCACTTTCTCTCTCTCTCTCTCTCTCTCTCTCTCTCTCTCACTCTCTCTCTCTCTCTCTCTCTCTCTCTCTCACACACACGCGTGCGCACACGCACACGCACACACACACATACACACACATACACACACACACACACACACACACACACACACACACACACTGTTACACACACACATGCTTACACACGCATAGATGTTTACACACACACATATAGGCTACTTTGTTACTCATACAAAAAAACGTACGCACGCACACGCGCACAAACACATACACATTCGTTGAAAGGGTAATAGTTGTCGATCACGAGACCAGAACGTGATCCCCGTCCATGCTGATCCATAATGTTACGACTGTACGAAGGTGAAGACGCCCCTCACTAAGGAAGCTCATAAGGAGATGAACATTAATTCAACGAGGCTAAGAGCGAATCATAACATTTTCTGCGTCTCTCAATGCAGCATCACCTTTGATGACGCCGCCTTTCTCTAATAACATAGATGTTTACACGGTCGGTGAATAAAGTTCATTTGCAGCCATTATCAAAGAGGATAGAGTATGTACTCATGATAATAAAGTAGTAAATATATAAACAAATAATAAATAAGAAAGATATATACCTATATACCAAGGGCCTCTTGCCCTTTATAAGGAAGCCAGTCAAGGCACGCACCCACTCCTACACATTCAACTCCCATCCTCCACCCACTTTCCCTTTCATATTAGCTCCTCGTGGATGAGAGGTCTAAATAGATAAACAAATAAATAAGAATAAGAGATGAAATAGATGAAATGGGAAATTAAAAAATCAAATAATAAAAGTGCTTTAAACACGCTATTACGCTGTCTAATTATTGCTTTTTGATGTTACTTGTTTAATTATGGTTGCCGCCAGATGATTTCATTCAACTGTTTGTGGTTCCCGTTCAGCAGTAAAGAAAACAAGTGATGCTCCCAATTCGTAAACATTTCGCTCGTATAATTCACCTATGGCCGCTTTCGACCGAACCATTGTAAAACAGTGACAATACTTTTTTAGCGTTAGTGCACAAGTCTCCCTTTCGGAATTCTCTTGCCTCTTACTATTCATGTATTCCAAAATATTCACTCAATTTCCCTTCTCCCCGCTCTTCTCGTCTTCTTTCCCTCACTCCTCTCGTCTTTTGTTTCGCTTCTATTCTCCATCTGACTCCACCACGATCCAATTGAGTTCCTCTTTGTTTTCGGTTACACTCTCCCCCTCCCCACGTCTCCCCCTCTCTACCCCTTATCCCCCTCCCCACGTCTCCCCCTCTCTCCCCCTTATCCCCCACTCCACCCTCGCTCCTCTATCTCCGTCTCCCTCCACACATTTTTCATCTTTTTTTTTCTCAACATCCTTTGTTGTTCTGCCTATTAGTGTCATTTCTCTCTCTATTTGCCTTTGTACTCTAGTTATATATCCAAAACGTTTTATCTATAGCCGTCTCCCATGTATTTTCATTTCTCTTTCATTCCCATACCGTTACTCCTTCGCTATATGCTATGTTCTTGTTGCTTCACAGAATGTTATAATTCTTTCACTACGTATCGCTCCGTTTGTGATCATTTTTTTCAATCGTCAACACTGATCATATTCTCTCACATTATTCTCCAACAGTTCACGCCTGTCTCCACCATCTGTGTGCATGGTGGTGGATTTTTTTTTTTTCTTTTTTTTTTTTTTCTTACCAACCCACTCTTTTTCATTTTCTTTTTTTTCGGGAAGAGTGGAAAGGGAGCCTTCAGAGCTCCGCTTTCTATTCTTTTTTTCCAATGGGAGTCTTTTTGTCTGTCTGTATGATACACAGGACGTTTTATGGCTCCGTTGGCATGCTGTCGGTCACTTGCTGTTGACCCTCTGTTGTGTCGGAGTCGAGAGCCTCTGTTTGCTTAAACGGTCAACCATTTTCGGCGCCTTTCTGTTGCCAGAACGCCGCTTCTGGTGTTCGAGGTGCTATCACGTTGCCGTTGACTTCCAACATTCAAAGTCATACTTTTAAGACTTCTCGCCACCCCTGGCGAACGCCCTCAACCAAAAAGAAAGTAAATTTTTACTATCTTCATTGGTTGTAATTACGAAACTTTTATAGATGAATCGGGAAGCTGGATAAACTTAACTGAAAAAACAGACAAAAACCTTCTTTTTAATGGTTGAAAACATTTGCCAGGGCTGGCGAAAGGTTTTATATATACGGCCCTTAACCCCATGGTGCACTGGTGGCATGATCGGAAACGTGCTGGTCTCGTACTTGCTTATTAGTGGGTTCGAATCCCGCAATTCTCTCTGGTTTCTAACAGTGACTGCTACCTGCCCCGACAGTCCAAGCACATAGTACAAATGTGATGGGTTTGGCCGCAGCTATACGTCTCCTGGCGTAGGCTCCTCGACTTAAGTAATCAATTCAACTAAGATGGTGCTCTTTACATATTTCATACTGGCTGACGCTGGTCGAATTTATTGTTTCTTAAAACTCACCATAATGAAAACGTTAAGGCAATTGATATTAGCTTTTCGCCAGCGCTCCTATCACTGGGGACACTGTCGCACCGAAGAGCTGTTGTGACATGGGTGATTGACGTTGTGTGACGGTGCCGTAGGTAATCAAACACCGCATACAATCCGTCAATACATCATACAGTATGTAGTCATAGGGTTGTGGTTACCTCGACCAGTATGACAGATATTCATATT
>NC_134795.1:29420694-29430694 GCF_046742065.1 Oratosquilla oratoria | reverse complement strand
TAATACATATATATATATACATATATATATAATATACATATATATATATATACATATATAATATACATATATATAAATATACATTATATACTGTATATAATATACATATATATATATATATGATATACATATATATATAATATACATATATATATATATATATAATATACATATATATATACATATATATATATATATATATACATATATATATAATATACATATATATATACATATATATATATATACATATATATATATATATACATATATATATATATACATATATAGATATATATATATAATATACATATATATATGCATATATATATATATATACATACATATATAGATGCATATATATACATACATATATATATACATATATAGATACATATAAATATATATATATATACATATATAGATGCATATATATATATATACATACATATATAGATGCATATATATATATACATACATATATAGATGCATATATATATACATACATATATAGATGCATATATATACATACATATATAGATGCATATATATACATACATATATATATAGATGCATATATATATATATATATATATATATACATACATATGGAAATAAACTCATCTGCTGGGATTCGAACCCCCGCCAGAGCGGAATGCTTCATATAAAGCAAGGATCGTACCACTTGTACCACCGCGACCCTTGAAAACAGAACGAATTAGTTCACGGACTAATCATTCTGCCGAGGGCACTCGGGTGGAACGTGGTATGTACTGTATGTCATCAAATCCTTTATCCAGGCTAGTCTTCCGACAAGTGTTTTGTGTCATTTTTGACAATTGGAAATAAACTCATCTGCTGGGATTCGAACCCCCGCCAGAGCGGAATGCTTCATATAAAGCGAGGATAGTACCGCCTGTACCAACGCGACCCTTCAAAACAGAACGAATCAGTTCACGGACCAACCATTCTGCCGAGGGTACCAAGACCATTTCTTCCGTCAAAAATTCGGTTGCAGTAAGGGTTCCAATTTGTCTCCTGTTTTGGCCAATATATACATGGAGTATTTTGAGTGTACCCTTTTGCCCAGCATCAAACCGCCCGAAATGATTTGGCTCAGGTACGCAGACGATATCTTTTCGGCGTGGGATGACAGTTGGGGCCCATTTGAAGTGTTCCATGATAAATTGAACCAATTGACCCCGAATCTTAAATTCAAAGTTGAATGGGAAGAAGGACACCAAATCCCTTTCTTGGACATTTTGATAAGAAGAACTGATGATAATTTATTCTTTACAGTGTACCGAAAGCCCACCCACTCAGGGAGTTACCTTCACTTTTTTAGCAATCACCCTGACAATGTCAAGAAAAGTGTTGCCTCTGGCCTTTTCTTGAGGGCTTTCAGGATCTGCAGTCCTCAATTTCTGGACCATGAGATCAAGGGGATCAAATGTCAACTTAAGAAGTTGGCTTATCCACCTTGGTTTCTGGACCAAGCACTCAGTAAGGCTAGGGCCAACCATTTTAAAACTTCCGTCCCCTCAAGTTTTCACCGCTCCTTTAAGGACATTCTAAAAATTCCATTCAATAATACCATCAGTTCTTCTACTAAGTTGTTTCCTCATGAGCGTCTCACTATTGCCTATCACTATCCTAACACCGTGCGTAAGCAAATCGTGAACGTTCAACAAAAACCGAAGGAAGTTGAGTCACCTGGTGTTTATTGTTTGCCTTGCCAAGATTGTGATTTGGTTTACTTGGGTTAAACCGGGAGAGACTTGAACACTAGATTGGCAGAACATAAAGGGTCAATTAAATATGGGCAAGAAAATTCGGCTGTATTTCTTCATGTCAAAAATAAGAATCATTCTTTCGACTGGGGTAAGGCCAGATTAGTGTTCAAGTCCCACTGCTGTTTCAGGAGAAAAATAGTCGAATTAGCATTAATTGAGGAATGCCCTAATATTGATATCTCTAAAGTACAGTGGACTCCTGACATTATCTCACGCACAGTTGTTAGCAAACCGGTACAGAGCTTACAACCCCCCCTCACCTCACCCCCCTCCCTCCTCCGCCTCCCCAGTTTGCCCCGCACCTGAGTGAGGTCATTTGTCCGCATTCCTTCTCTTTTCTGTAGCTTATAAGTCCCTTTTGTCCACTGTCTTATGTACTTTCCTGAAGAGGGCTACAGTTGATAGCCGAAATATAGGATTCTTCTTTATTCGAAGTTTATTTTTTCCGACTGTGGGTTTCCTGTGTGTCATGTATGTATGTATGTATGTATATATATATATATATATATATATATATATATATATGTATATATATACATATATATTTATACATATATATATAATATACATATATATATACATACACATATATATATATACATATACATACATATGTATAAACATATGTATAAACTTATATATATATAAACATATATATATATATATAAATATATATATATATATATATATATATCCATATATAATTCTTTGTTTTATTCAGCTCCATTGCAGCCTCTCACAAAAGGTGTTAAAATTCAGAACACATCAACATATTTATAGTCATTTTGTCCCTCGTCCCCACCAGTTTCCTTCCACCATTCTCCTGCCCTCTATCCTTTCTTTTCCTCCCTTTTTTCTTCCTTTCTCCCTTTTCCTCCCCTTTCCTCCCTTCTTTCTTCACTCTTTCACCCTTTCCATATTTCTTTCCTTCACTCCCTCCTTCCTTCCTTCTTTCTCGCCAGTCTTTCTCCCCTCTCTCTACCCTGCCCTCCTTCTTTAACTCCTTCTATCCTTACCTCCATCCTTCTTTCCTCCCCTACCTTCTTCCTTTTCTCTCTTCTTCCTTCCCTACCTCCATCATTTCCTCCTACTTCCTTCCTTTCCTTCCTCCTTCTTTCCCTCCCTCCCTCCCTCCTCCTTTCAATTCGGTCCTCCCTCTTTCTTTCCTCCCCAACCCTGCTTCCCTCCTTCCCAACTTCCATCCTTACTTCTCTCCCTTCCTTCCTTATCTCCCTCCTTCCTTCCTTTCCTCCTTCCTTCTCTCCCTTCCTCTTTCCTTCGCTGCCTCCCTCCTTCCTCCCCTCCGTCCTTCCTCCCCTCTCTCTTTCCTACCTTTCCTCCTTCCTCCCCTTTCTCCCTCCTTCCCTTCCACCACCCCCGGCACGTCTCCGCCTTCTCCCTCCCGTGTGTCTCATCTGTAATTGCTCCCATTGGTATTCTCTCCGACACAGCTCCATCTTCCCCACGAGCAGTCAATCGCCACCATCTCCAACGCGCCCAATCTCCACTTCAAGGATTCTTCATCCGTCTCTTCTCCCTCATCGTCCTCCATCTCGTCCTCCTACTCCTCCTCCTCCTCTCCGGTCTAGTATTAACCTCTTCAATGCGGTGTCAGATTGTAAACGTGTTTTACCTAAATGTTAGATTTAAAACCCTGAAGTGAATTGAAACCGGTAGCATTCACTAAAATTTATCATACATATTCTCCCTTTATCAAGATAGATTACCTATTTCTGTCACTTCCATCAGGATATGATTTCAGATGTTAACCGTATCTCGCGGCGTTCTTTTCTTAAATGTTGGTCTTAATTCTAAAACATCGAGTCAAACGTTCGCCAGAAGACAATCCATGAGGTGGCAATGGCGATGTTTTATCATTTCTTTGACAATAACCAGCGCTTCTGTCCTTCCAAACAACATCACGCTCAGGAGGTGGAGTCATCGAGATGGTCAAGGACAAATTTAAATACAACACGAGAATATAGGGATGGTAGAAGTTACAAGTGATTAGCATTCTTCTTTGAGTGAAGATTATTCTACACTTATGAAAGAATGCTGCGTGTTTCTGGTCCGTAGGGGTGCTGTTAAAGCAATAATGACTTAGACGTTATACAGGTGAAGGTGGTGGAGGAGGGGGTGGGCTTAGTCATATTTAAGTTTACATTCCCACCAGTATCACCAAATTACATGACCCAATCTGGCTGGCCTAGACTCGAGAAAATCTCTCCATGTCTCCTGTGTAAGCACAACTACAACCACCACCACCCCACGACCACCACAACCACCTCCACCCTCAACCAACACCATCACTGAAACCACCAACCCCAACCACCACCTACACACACAACCTCCACCAACACTGAAATCACTACCAACCCCAACTACCACCACCACTGCCACCATTACCGCCACTATTACCACCGTTACCATCACAGCCACCTCCTCTATCATCCCTACCACCACCACCTCCTACATCATCCCACCACCACCACCACCTACATCATCCCCACCACCAACACAGCCACCTCCTACATCATCCCCCTCGACAATACAGGGTCTCTCATTAGCATCACACCACCACAATGACCCCGATTTTTGTTGCACTGTCGTCTAATGACGCCATATCCGCTCATCAGCGCCTCCTTCTTATGCCAATGGCGCCTTCCAAGAATAAAATTATGAGAGAATAAGAAAGAACAGCAATACCATCAACCACATCCGGACAGCTCACGATGAAAGGGGCTGGAGAGAAAGAGTTCGCGCAGTGCGACCGTCAAGGGGTGCTCGATCTTTGAGGGTGACCCTAAAGTCGAGGTTCGAGTGCGGATCTTTAGTCAGTGTTCGGGAGTGACTCATGAAATCATAATTCGACTTTCAAAGGTGACCCTCGATTGTGCTCCAAGGCTATATTCAAGAGCCACTTTGCCTCACGATGACGACCACGAGGATGACTCGTATGTGGAAGAAGTCTCTGCGGGGTCACTGAGTTTCCCAAGGGATATTTTGCGAGCGTGGACTTCGGTCTTTTTCGATCTCAAAGTTGTCTACTTTCTCTAGCCTATACATTTAAAATTATTCGTTGCAGTATTTGTAATTCTTATCATTTCTCCTCCCTTTTCTTTCGGCTGAACGCGCTTTGAACCGAAATGTCTTTCGGCCAACATAATTCACCGTAAATTGTCTGGCATTAGCCAGAATAAAACATTCACGTACGCCCCTGTAGCAGAAGGGTGACACCACAGATTTTCCTCTGGCTGGACACCGCAAGATTTTATTCAACTGAGGAGTACCAGTTAGTCCTCTTCTTTTATTCTGGCTGCGGCTAAGCTATTTCATTTATTTTGGCATCTCCTCGGCGAAAGAAATTATTTCGAAGTGTTTCCCTTGCACTCATAGTGCCTGATTTATGAGGAATGCTTGTGTCTCATTATCTGAATTACCCTCTGGGTCAACCATTTAAGTCACCATCTGGGTCTCACCAATTGAGTCGCTACCTGGGTCTCACCATCTGGGTTTCACCATCTCAATCATCATCTAGGCTACAACCACCTGAGCCATCCTCTAGATCTCACCATCTGAGGCGTTCTCTGGCTCTCAACATCTGATTCTATCTGAGTTTCACCATCTGAGTCACCATGTGGGTTTCATCATTTAAGCCATCCTCTGGGTCTCACCCACTGAGCTACCATCTAGGTCTCATCATCTGAATCACCATCTGGGTCTCACCATTAGAGTCATCATTTGGGTATCACCATTTCAGGCACCCTTTGTGTCTCACCATCTGTGTCTCACCATCTGGGTTTCACTATATGGGTCTCACCATCTGATCCACCATCTGGTTCTCATCATCTGCGCCACTCTCTGGGTCTCACCAATGAGTCACCATCTGAGACTCACCATCTGGGTTTCACTGTATGGGTCTCACCATCTGAGCCATCATCTGGTTCTCATCATCTGAGCCACTCTCTGGGTCTCACCAATAAATCACCATCTGAGCCTCACTATCTCAGCCACCCTTTGGGTCTCATCATCTATGTCACTATCTGGGTCCTTCTGAGTCATCATCTGGGCCTCACCATCTACGCCACACTCTGGTTCTCACTATCTGAGTTTATCCCAGAAATTTTTCCGATGCACCATCTTGGTTATCCACGATTTTCTAACCACTTTGGTTCCATGTCTCAAGATCTTTACATTTTTTTTCTTCTTCCAGTTTTACTTTTCTCTCGTCCCATGCGATTTGCATTCTGATGGTTTCTAATATTTTGTCTTGGGTTGTTTAACAACCTCCATATTTTGGTTTGCAAGGATTCCAGTTTCGTTCTTGCGGATAAGTTTTGTATCGTCTTTGTCTGGATTTATCATTTTTTATGTATATATATATATATATATATATATATATATATATATATATATATATGTGTGTGTGTGGGTGTGTGTGTGTGTGTGTGTGTGTGTGTGTGTGTGTGTGTGTGTGTGTGTGTGTGTGTGTGTGTGTGTGTGTGTGTGTGTGTGTGTGTGTGTGTGTGTGTGTGTGTGTGTGTGTGTGTGTGTGTGTGTGTGTGGAGACAGCTTAATAGAATCCTCTGGAGACACAGAACAAAATCTATAGTGTCTTGAAGACTTGGATGTTTTTCTCCTCAGTACAACAGAATCCCCGAAATCGAACACACCCACTCGGTTCCAAACCCGCCCCAGCTGAATAAAATCACCTGGCACTTCTATATGAAGGGTCCCATCTTAGGGCGGGCGGTTCTGCAACCATCAAGCTCCCGTTGTGCGTGTGTCAGTCCGTAATGGGTCTTGTCCAGCCCTTGAAGGATGGCCACAGTCCGCGTCCCGAGTTTTTGGTCTCATTCGTCTCGGGCCACCCCCTACCCCCACCCCCTCCCCACACACACACTCATCACACACCCTGCCTCCACCCTCCCTCAGCTGGGCGTATGTACTCACACATACATGCACGAACATTCACGTGCGTATGTATGTGTGTGCGTGTATATGTGTGAATGCGCATGGAATGTACGTATTGGTGCGTGTTTGTGGGAATGCGTGCGTGCCTGCGCGTTTGCATATACGAACGTGTAAATGTACGTTCGTGAGCATGCACATGCGTGTGCATGTGTACATATTCATGTGAGGGCATGTACGTGTGTGTGGATGTGTATGTGTGTGCGTGCGTGTAAATGTGTGTGGGTTCGTGCGCGCGCGCGCGCGTGTTTGTGTGTGTGTTTGTGTGTGTGTCTGTGTGTGTGTGTGTTTGTGTGTGTGTCTGTGTGTGTGTGTGTGTGTGTGTGTGTGTGTGTGTGTGTGTGTGTGTGTGTGTGTGTGTGTGTGTGTGTGTGGTGTGTGATTGTGTGTGTATATGTGAGTGTAAGTGTGTGTGTGGACCAAGTTTATTCCGTCCATTATCCGTGGGACAGTATTCATGAGAGCCCTGAGATGGAAATTCATTGCCTTCTTCTTCATTTCCATTTTTCGAAAAACCAAGTTTCGCCTTAATGCAGGTCTTTCTCCTACTCCCCTTCTTTGTCCATTTCCTTCATCTCTTTTTTATCTTCATATTTTTCGTCTCTCCAGTTTTCCTTTTCTAGTTTTTCCATTCTTTCTTTCCTCCTCCTACTCTTCCTCCTGTTTTGCTCGTCCTCCAGTTTTTATTTTCCTCAAGTCTTTCTCCTCATTCCTTCTTTTCCTTCTCCAGTCTTTCCTTTGGTCCTCCAGTCTTTCTCCTATCCCAGTCCTTCTCCTCCTCCAGGGAGACTGGTTAAAATCAGATAGTAGGGAGTAATAGGGTTGCTGTTTCTCCTCGTTTGGCATAAGAAGGAAGAGGGAAGGAGGGAGAATGCATGTGTGTGTGGGGGGGGTAGGGTTTTAGGGGAGACAGTTAAGAGGCACAACCTCGTGGGTGGGGAAGTGTCCTAGACTTCAGTTACTGTGTCTCTTTCAGGCAGATGCTGTTGAGTTCGAAGTGTTGGATGATGAGGAAGAGAAGGAGGAGGAGGAGGAGGAGGAGGAGGA
Organism: Oratosquilla oratoria; assembly: GCF_046742065.1. Lineage (NCBI taxonomy): Eukaryota > Metazoa > Arthropoda > Malacostraca > Stomatopoda > Squillidae > Oratosquilla > Oratosquilla oratoria. Next base: position 29,422,883 of record NC_134795.1, on the reverse strand, counting down.
GGAGGAGGAGGAGGAGGAAGAGGAGGATGAGGAGGATGAGGAGGAGGAGGAGGAGGAGGAGGAGAGGAGGAGGAGGAAGAGGAGGAGGAGAGGAGGAGGAGGAGGAGGAGGAGGAGAGGAGGAGGAGGAGGAGAGGGAGGAGTAGGGGAGAGGGAGGAGTGGGGGAGGAAGAGGTCTTCTTAGTTTGGGATGGGAAACCTCCTCTTCAGCAAAAGATTGAATTTTACTTCGAAGCACTTTAGACTGAAATCTTTCGCTGCGCTTAAGAACACCTTTTAATTATTTTACCTACAGCCGTGTGATTTCACTCGGATAGTTAATTGAAAGAAAGAAAACCCTAACTAGTGACCACCACCCGACCCGGTTAACCAACCTTAACGACCCACAAAATATGACGTCGACGGTAGTAAGAGGTAACTTGTTCCTTTTCGGTCATCTATCGAATGATTTATGTTCCCGAGGTCTTTAATACATTCATGAATGCCTTCGTCTTCTTCTCCTTCTCCTCCTTTTCATGCGCCTTCGGATGAAATGAAAAGGACGCCGCTTCTGCTTGGGATCTGTGGCGTCACTGCTGACGTGGTCCTTGTTCAGCTGCATGAAAGAAAATTCGGAATAAGAAGTGCTCTTCCTCGTGTTTGTTTTGGATTGCTAGTCATTGGATGGGAGCGTCCTCCAGGCGTGTAGGGAACTGCGGGAAGAGCTGCAGTGGTGGTGGTATTTGTGGTGATGTGGTGGTTGTGGTGTTGGCTGTGGTGGTGGTGTTAGTGGTGGTGATAGAGATGCTGATAGTGATGGTGGACGTGTTAGTGGTAGAAATAATGATAGTGATGGTGGACGTGAAGGTGATGATAGTCAAGGTGGTGGTGTTGGTGGTGATGTTCATTGTGGTGGTGGTGGTGTTCATGGTGGTGTTGATGATGACAATTATGATGATAAGGTTGCAGGTAGTGGTTGGGGGCTTGTGTGTGGTGATGGTGGTGTTGATGGTGATAAGTGTTGGCCATGGTTCTGATGGTTATGACGGTGGCGTTGACAGTGGCAATGACGGGATAAAGGCTGTAGTTGGTACTCGTGATTTTATCATTAGTTTACAAAGCCCATTCCTATTGACAGTTGAGATAAAGGCACTAGTGACACAAGTAATGGTAGGATATATAGCGCTGGTGGCGTAATCGGAAGCGCGCTGGTATCGCGTTTGTTTAGTTGTGTATTCGAATCCCGCACTCCTCTCCGATTCCTAGCGGTTACGGTTACCTGCCCGAACTCTCCCTACACCGCATAGTGTAAAGGTGACGGATGTGCCGCGGCTACCCAGCACCTTCTAGCGGACCCTCCTCACCTTCTATAGCGCAACACACGGCCACAAACCTCACTACATATCGTAATATTCAATCAAATATTGACGGAAGTCAACAAAACTCTCCTAAGGTACAATTGCCTCCACTTCCAAGAATTGACTTTACCCAGAATTGACCTTATCCAGGACTGACCTAACACTGGATTGACCTTACATGGTACTGACATTACATAAGACTGACCTTACCTACGACTGACCTTACCTACGACTGACCTTACCTACGACTGACCTTACCTACGACTGACCTTACCTACGACTGACCTTACCTACGACTGACCTTACCTACGACTGAGCTTACCTATGACTGACCTTACCTACGACTGACCTTACATACGACTGATATTAGGACTGATTTTACGTACGACTGAGTTTACCTAGAATAGACCTTACCTAGAACGCACCTTCCTTGAGACAGATATTACCTAGGGCAGACTTTACCTATGACTGTATTTACCTAGAATTGACTTTACCCAGGAATGATCTTACTGGTAGTGACCTTACTTGGCACTGGCCCATGACACGGGTCAGGTCATTCGACCTTTGACCTGAGTTGTAACCCCGCTTTCACAATCTATTTGGTCAATAGTCCTCATAACATCTTTATTACATTCAATTACTATACGCACTCTTATCGGGGTACTATATACATCTCACTCTTTATCCTAAGTGCTCTTATCTAGACGTCTATTGCATCATTACTCTTTCTACCCACTCGTACGTCATATAATGTGCTGTACCGTCCTGTATATCACAATGCTTTACACTCACATTATGTACAGTCATGTTCATTAGTCTCCTAACCAACCCAATGTCTAGAATCAGTACAGAA
>NC_134795.1:29398194-29413194 GCF_046742065.1 Oratosquilla oratoria | reverse complement strand
TCTAATTCAATGCAAACACGGGTATCAAAGAATCTTGAAGCAAGTTTTGAGCACTGTATGAGCACGGCTAGAATAATGAATCCCCATAATGAGAAATCGCGAAACCGAATATTTTTCAAGATTTCGACTAAAATTCCCAAGATCAGAAGGGCATCGTTAGGATTCCAAGATCTTTTGAAAAATCCCAAGAAGTCGCTGGACAGATTCACGTCCTGTGCCTGTGACCTACAGTTGCCTCCAGACCGCTGGCATGTGGGAGATGGGGAGGGGGAGAGGCAGGGGAGATGACTGGGAAAAGAGAAGAGGAAGAGGGGAGAGAGAGGCGAAAGTGGAAAGGAGAGAGGGGAGGGGAGAGAAAGGGGAGGGGAGAGGAGAGAGAGGGGGAGAGAGGAGAGAGAGGGGGGAGAGGAGAGCAAGGAGGAGGAGAGAGAGAGGTGAGGAGAGAGGAGAGAGAGGGGAGGAGAGAGGATAGAGAGGGGAGGAGAGAGGAGAGAGAGTGGAGGAGAGAGGAGAGAGAGTGGAGGAGAGAGGAGAGAGAGTGGAGGAGAGAGAGGGGAGGAGAGAGAGGGGAGGAGAGAGAGGAGAGAGAGGGGAGGAGAGAGAGGAGAGAGAGGGGAGGAGAGAGAGGGGAGGAGAGAGAGGAGAGAAGGAGGAGAGAGAGGAGAGAAGGAGGAGAAATGAGAGAGTAGGGGAGAGAGTAAAGGGGAGAGAGTAGAGAAGAGAGTAAAAGGAAAAAGTAAGGGAGAGAGTAGAGGAGAAAGTAGGGGAGAGATTAGAGGAGAGAGTAAAGGGGAGTAGAGGAGAGAGGAAAGATGAGGAAAAAGTAGAGGAGAGAAGAAAGAAGTGGGGAGAAAGTAGAGGAGAGAAATAAGAGAGGTGGGGAGAAAGTAGAGGAGAGAGGTAAGAGAGGTGGGGAAAGAAAAGAAGGGAGAGAGGGGAACAGAGTAATGAGAGGGGGAGAGGGGAGAGGAGAGAGAGGAGAGGGGAAAGGGGAGAAGGGAAAAGATTAATATGAGAGGGGTGAGGAGAGTAGAGGGAATTACACCACAGTCGTTGCTTTGAATCCTCATCCCGATTTAAGCAAAGTTCGACTAGGCCAAAAATGCAAGAGTTAGCTTGTTTATGGTAGTATTTGCTAACCTTTCCTTATGTTTTTTTATGATTGCGTGAAAATATTCGGAATAGGAAGGCGAATGTACATATTGAAAATTAATGTGAATGCAAATATTCGGCCTATTTCTAACACACACGAGCAAACACACACACATACACATACTGTATGTGTACTCATACCCCAACAAGTGAGAGAGAAAGAGATAGAGAGAAAGAGAAAGAGAAAGAGAAAGAGAGAGAGAGAGAGAGAGAGACACAGAGAGACAGAGAGAGAGACAGAGAGAGAGAGAGAGAGAGAGAGAGAGAGAGAGAGACAGAGAGAGAGAGAGAGACAGAGAGAGAGACAGAGAGAGAGACAGAGAGAGAGACAGAGAGAGAGACAGAGAGACAGACAGAGAGAGAGACAGAGAGACACAGAGAGAGAGAGAGAGAGAGACAGAGAGAGAGAGAGAGAGAGAGAGAGAGAGAGAGAGAGAGAGAGAGAGAGAGAGAGAGAGAGAGAGAGAGAGGGAGAGAGGAGGAGGGAGGGAGAGAGAAGGAGGGAGGGAGAGAGAAGGAGGGAGGGAGAGAGAAGGAGGGAGGGAGAGAGAAGGAGGGAGGGAGAGAGAAGGAGGGAGGGAGAGAGAAGGAGGGAGGGAGAGAGAAGGAGGGAGGGAGGAGAGAAGGAGGGAGGGAGGGAGAGAGAAGGAGGGAGGGAGGGAGAGACGGAGGAGTGAGGAAGCGGGGGAGTGAGGAAGCGGGGGAGTGAGGAAGCGGGGGAGTGAGGAAGCGGGGGAGTGAGGAAGCGGGGGAGTGAGGAAGCGGGGGAGTGAGGAAGCGGGGGAGTGAGGAGGCGGGGGAGTGAGGAAGCGGGGGAGTGAGGAAGCGGGGGAGTGAGGAAGCGGGGGAGTGAGGAAATGGGAGAGTGAGGAAGCGGGGGAGTGAGGAGGCGGGGGAGTGAGGAGGCGGGGGAGTGAGGAAGCGGGGGAGTGAGGAAGCGGGGGAGTGAGGAAGCGGGGGAGTGAGGAAGCGGGGGAGTGAGGAAGAGAGTGAGGAAGCGGAGGAGTGAGGAAGCAGAAGAATGAGGACGCAGAGGAGTGAGGGAGCTGGGGAGTGAGGGAGTGGGGACGGAAGGAGAGAGGAAGAGAAGCAGGAGAAAGATAAAGAGGGAGGGAGAGAAAGACAAGGAGAGAGAAAGAGAAAGGAAAAGAGAAAAAAGAAAGGAAAAGAGAGAAAAAAGAAAGGAAAAAAGAGAGAGAGAGAGAGAGAGAGAGAGAGAGAGAGAGAGAGAGAGAGAGAGAGAGAGAGAGAGAGAGAGAGAGAGAGAGAGAGAGAGAGAGAGAGAGAGAGAGAGAGAGAGAGAGAGAGACAGAGAGACAGAGAGACAGAGAGACAGAGAGACAGAGAGACAGAGACAGAGACAGAGACAGAGACAGAGACAGAGGAAGAGAGAGAGAGGAAGAGAGAGGGGGGAGGGAGGGAGAGAGAGAGAGAGAGAGAGAGAGAGAGAGAGAGAGAGAGAGAGAGAGAGAGAGAGAGAGAGAGAGAGAGAGAGAGAGAGAGAGAGAGAGAGAGAGAGAGAGAGAGAGGGAATGAGGGAGAAAAGGTGAGAAAGAGAAAGGGGGAAGGAAAGAGGAGGAGGAAGGGAAAGAGGAGGGAGAGAAAGAGGAGGAGGGAGAGAAAGAGGCAGAGGGAGAGAAAGAGAAGGCGGGAGAGAAAGAGGTGGTGGGAGAGAAAGAGGTGGAGGGAGAGAAAGAGGTTGAGGGAAAGATAGGTGGAGAGAGAGAAAAAAGTGGAGGGAAATACAGGTGGAGGGAGAGAAAGAGGTGGAGGGAGAGAAAGAGGCGGAGGGAGAGAAAGAGGCGGAGGGAGAGAAAGAGGCGGAGGGAGAGAAAGAGGCGGAGGGAGAGAAAGAGGCGGAGGGAGAGAAAGAGGCGGAGGGAGAGAAAGAGGCGGAGGGAGAGAAAGAGGCGGAGGGAGAGAAAGAGGCGGAGGGAGAGAAAGAGGCGGAGGGAGAGAAAGAGAAAGATGGAGAGAAAGAAGTATGGGTAGAAAGAGGAGGGAGAGAAAGAGGAGGGAGACAAAGAGGAAAGAGAGAAAAAGGAGGGAGACAAAGAGGAAAGAGAGAAAGAGGAGGGAGAGAAAGAGGAGGGAGAGAAAGAGGAGGGAGACAAAGAGGAAAGAGAGAAAAAGGAGGGAGACAAAGAGGAAAGAGAGAAAGAGAATGATGGAGAGAAAGAGAAGGATGGAGAGAAGGAGAAGGATGGAGAGAAGGAGAAGGATGGAGAGAAAGAGAAGGATGGAGAGAAAGAGAAGGAGGGAGAGAAAGAGAAGGAGGGAGAGAAAGAGAAGGAGGGAGAGAAAGAGAAGAAGGGAGAGAAAGTGAAGGAGGGAGAGAAAGTGAAGGAGGGAGAGAAAGTGAAGGAGGGAGAGAAAGAGAAGGAGGAAGAGAAAGAGAAGGAGGAAGAGAAAGAGATGGAGGGAGAGAAAAAGGAGGAGGGAGAGAAAGAGAAGGAGGGAGAGAAACAGAAGGAGGGAGAGAAAGAGAAGGAGGGAGAGAAAGAAGGAGGGAGAGAAAGAAGGAGGGAGAGAAAGAAGGAGGGAGAGAAAGAAGGAGGGAGAGAAAGAAAAAGAATGAGAGAAAGAAAAAGAATGAGAGAAAAATAAAAAGAACGAGGGAGAGCAGGAAAGGTGGAGAGAAGGAGGAGAGAAAGGTAGAAAGAGAGGAGAGAAAGGGAAAGGGAGGAGAGAAAAGGAGAGAAAAGGAGAGAGAGGAGAGAGAGGAGAGAGAGGAGAGAGAGAGAGAGAGAGAGAGAGAGAGAGAGAGAGAGAGAGAGAGAGAGAGAGAGGAGATAAATAGATAAATAGATAAATAGATAGATAGATAGATAGATAGATATAGATAGATAGAGAGAGAGAGAGAGAGAGAGAGAGAGAGAGAGAGAGAGAAGAGTGCGAGCTCATGTCCCAGCATGTTCCCAGACTTGAGCGCTGTGGCTTGATGGCTTCATTCTGCGTCGTCAGACCAGAGCAAAGTTTGAGGCGAAAGTTGATGTCACCTCGGCTCGCCTCTTCGCCACAAGAGGGCAAGAGAGTGCCCAAGAGTTGATGAGAGACTCTGTGCCAAAGTGCGGAGACTAAATTACCTTTGGCACCACGGAAGGACGGCAGCCTGCAAGCCCAAGTGCATGGTTTTTAACTTTATTAGTAAAGTTTACGTTTTGTATATATATATATGTATATGTATATACATAGTGTATATATATATAAATTTAGATATATATGTATACATATATATACACATATATATATACATATATATGTATATATATACATATATATATGTATATATATACATACATACATATATATACATATATATATATATATATATATATACATATATACATACATACATAGATACATATATACATATATATATATATATATATACATACATATATACATAGATATATATATGGAAAAAGAAACTAACGAAGCAGAGCGCTTTCGTATATTACATCTTCAGTGCAACAAGTACATAGTGATAGGAATACATAGACAATATATACATGACACAAAGGAACAAGGACAGTTTGAATAAGCGTAGCGACTTATTACCCCCTGGAGAGCGGAAGGTCATTGTCAATAAACTTAGGATGGGGGGGCGACATCAGGTCACAGTCGCCAGGGTCACTGTTTCTACTAATGATATAGGGCGGCATTAGGTCTGCTGGTAGAAACAGTGACCCTGGCGACTGTGACCTGATGTCGCCCCACCATCCTAAGATAATTGACAATGACCTTCTGCTCTCCAGGGGGTAATTGGTCGCTACGCTTATTCAAACTGTCCTTGTTCCTTTGTATCATGTATATATTGTCTATGTATTCCTATCACTATGTACTTGCTGCACTGAAGATGTAATATACGAAAGCGCTCTGCTTCGTTAGTTTCTTTTTCCAAGTGGTCTACTTTGCATAAGTGAACACACGTACCCGTGTTCTTATTAGCATGTATACACACACATATTATATATATATATATATATATATATATATATATATATATATATATATATATATATATATATCTATACATCACACAGGAAAACCCACGGTCGGGAAAAAAAGAAACTTCGAATAAAGAAGATTCCTATATTTTGGCTATCAATTGTAGCCCTCTTCAGGAAAGTACATAAGACAGAGGAACAGAGGGGGTTTATAAGCTACAGAAAAGAGAAGGAATTCGGACAGATGGCATTGCTCAGGCGCGTGGTAAAATGGGGTGGCGGAGGAGGGTGAGGGTGAGGTGATGGGGGGTTGTAAGCTCCGTACCAGTCTGCTGACTGCCGCGCGTGAAATAATGTCAGGTGTCCACTGTCCTTTAGATATATTAATATTGGGGCATTCCTCAATTAATGCTGATTCAACTATTTTTCTCCTGAAACCGCAGTGGGACTTGAACACTAATCTTGCCTTACCACAGTCGAAAGATTGATTCTTATTTTTGACATGAAGAAAAACAGCCGAATTTTCTTGCCCATACCTAATTGACCCTTTATGTTCTGCCAATCTAGTGTTCAAATCTCTCCCGGTTTGACCCAAGTAAACCAAATCACAATCTTGGCAGGGCAAACAATAAACACCAGATGACTCTACTTCCTTCGGTTTTTGTTGAACGTTCACAATTTGCTTACGCACAATGTTAGGATAGTGATAAGCAATAGTGAGACGCTCATGAGGAAACAACCTGGGCGGGGAGTTGTGTGTGTGTGTGTGTGTGTGTGTGTGTGTGTGTGTGTGTGTGTGTGTGTGTGTGTGTGTGTGTGTGTGTCTATTCACCTTGGTCTTTGGGTCACGTGTTGGACTCGTGATCGACAGCTATTTCCCTCCCGGAAGAGAGCTCAGAGCTCGTATGACCGATCTATGGGTAATGCTATGACCTTTCACACACACACACACACACACACACACACACACACACACACACACACACACACACACACACACACACACACACACAACTCCCCGCCCACGAGAGTCAGAGTAACGACCCGAAGCACAGCGATACCGAAATAATTTCGGCCCTGGGCAAGATTCGAACCAGGTACTGCGAGCACCACCGTACTTCCCAGTCCAGCGCTCTACCAACCATGCCACCGAGTCGTGTGTGTGTGTGTGTGTGTGTGTGTGTGTGTGTGTGTGTGTGTGTGTGTGTGTGTGTGTGTGTGTGTGTGTGTGTGTGTTTTCGCGTGTGCGTGTGTTTCGCTCTGTCTATACGTCTGTGGGAGGTATGCTCTAGGAATATGGTGATGCTTACATATGCAGATTTAATCGTATCAAACGCAAGCAGACGAACACAAATATTCAATTTGTATTTCAGCTGCAAATATTGCATCCTGTGGAGATTGAATCTAAGCCTTTCAGTACCGTAACTCTGAAAGTGTATATATAATATATATATAATATAATATATATATATATATATACATATATATATATATATATATACATATATTCATGACTTCTTGATTCCATTACTCAACTTAGAGACTGCTCCCTGGCAAGGTTCAAGGAAACGAGAAGTTACTAACCAATTATATAAATTACGCAAGCAAAAGAGTTTTTGGTTGCTAAGTATAATATGTTCTATATTCATAGTTAAGATAGTACAAAAGAGTCTGAGGGTGTGGACAGTGATATTAATGTAAGTATGAACGAAAGGTGTTGGTATGGGTATGGTGACGGCATGGTGTGTGCGTGCGTGCGTGTGTGTGTGTGTGTGTGTGTGTGTGTGTGTGTGTGTGTGTGTGTGTGTGTGTGTGTGTGTGTGTGTGTGTTTAAAGCGTATGGGTGTTGGGGATTGAGGGGCCGCGTCACGTTATTGACGAGGCGCGTCTGCATAATGTCCATCTCTGAAAATCTGCAGATTTGCCTGATTGCTGAGGTCAGCGCAGGAACCAACCACCGCCTCTAGTCTTGCTCGAGTCCAGATGAATCCTCCTCACTCCGTTCCCAGGGAAATCGAATTGAATATAACGCCGAGGGCGAAGTAAAATGATAAACCGTTTGTATTTTCCATGATTTTTCTTATCAAAACTTTTCATTTTGCATTTATTTTTGTAAAAAAACAAAAAAAAATAGTAATAAGAAAACGAAGATGAAGTAGAAAACGAAGAATTGGTTAATTCCCTTATCAAGAGGAAGGGGCCTTTTGGTATATAGATAGAAACAACAACAACAACGACAATAATAATAATAATAATAATAATAATAGTAATAATAATAATAATAGTAATAAACCAACAATATTGATACTGCTAATCACTATTATATTTTTTCACCTTGCAATGCCTACTTATATTCGGTTCATTTGGAAATATGCAAATCATCCTAGAGAAAACATACGAATTCTTTTCCGCAAGAAAAGAATTCCTGTTTATCAAACAACGAAGACCACATTTCTCATATTCAAAATATAAAGACGAGGTACCAAATATTCTTCCATTTTCTTCTTGATAAAAGAAAAAAATGAAATTACATGAAACCGCAGAGAGAAGAACGTAAGTATTTGTTGAAGCGAAGAACACCTGAAAGCCAAGCATGCCACCTTCAATATGGTGACGTGGTCTCGGTCTGGAATAAGTCGTATAAAGGTTATAATGGAGTGTTGTTTACCATTGCTTTTATCCTTGTGGAACACAAAGGGAGGTCTCCGTATTGAAAGAATCAGTCTTGGCACTCGAACTCAGGCTTCATCGTGTTTCCTTTACTTTTGTATTGCTGATCTCCTGAAGAGGACCTCATCACTAAACCTAATCACTAAACATCTACTAACTCTTACTAGTTTTGGGTTTGAGAAACTCTCCGGGTCCTCACAACCGTGGTCCACGGCCCACCGGTTCGAGAACCTCTTCTCAGAATCACAAAACATTAAGACAACTGCAAAAGAAGGACGCAATAAGAAAAAATGAGAAACACAAACTAGAGCAAGCTACAGTAAATATAGACCTCAACATTAGACAAAGAATGCTCTTCTCCGAAAGGAGAAATTTGTGGAAAAAATATTTCAAATGAAATATAAAAAGATGACGGAATTATGAAAGGAAATGTAAGAGAACACGAGTCCAGTCTAGTATAACGAAAATATATCTGAGACTGTACATGCATTCTGGGTTCACTAGAACTGTCTATCCTGTCATATGGCTACAATAGAGGGATTGAGGGAGAAATGGATGGAGGGGTAGAGGTATTGATGGAGTGTGTGGTGGAGTGAGTGAGAGAAGGAGGCAATTGAAGAGAGAGAGAAAAGGCAACTAAAAGGAAAGAAAGAGAGAAAAGAACAAAGAACAGAAGGAAAAATAGAGAGAGAGAGAGAGAGAGAGAGAGAGAGAGAGAGAGAGAGAGAGAGAGAGAGAGAGAGAGAGAGAGAGAGAGAGAGAGAGAGAGAGAGAGAGAGAGAGAGAGAGTGAGTGAGTGAGTGAGGGAGTGAGAGAGGGAGGGAGGGAGGGAGGGAGAGAGAGAGAGAGAGAGAGAGTGAGAGAGAGAGAGAGAGAGAGAGGAGAGAGAGAGAGAGAGGAGAGAGAGAGAGAGGGAGAGGGAGAGGGAGAGAGAGAGGGAGAGAGAGAGAGAGAGAGAGAGAGAGAGAGAGAGAGAGAGAGAGAGAGAGAGAGAGAGAGAGAGAAACGTAGAGAGACAGATAGAGACAGACAGAGACAGAGACAAATAGAGACAGAGAGAGACAGATGGAGACAGATATAGACAGATACAGACAGATATAGACAGATAGAGACAGATAGAGACAGAGACAGAGACAGAGACAGAGACAGAGACAGAGGGAGAGAGAGGGAGAGAGAGAGAGAGAGAGAGAGAGAGAGAGAGAGAGAGAGAGAGAGAGAGAGAGAGAGAGAGAGAGAGAGAGAGAGAGAGAGAGAGAGAGAGAGAGAGAGAGAGAGAGAGAGAGAGAGAGAGAGAGAGAGAGAGAGAGAGAGAGAGAGAGAGAGAGAGAGGAGAGAGAGAGAGTGTAAAGCGTTACACCACCCACCGCTGCAACACAATGAATGACGCGAACAAGAAACAAACTATAAATAAAACAAATAGCCACGGTGGCAGTAAGATGGTAAGGTGTTGTGTTATAAGAGATCCATCAGGGGTATATGGCTTGGGGGAGGTGGGGGTGCAGAAATCCCCGCGAATGCCTGTCAACATGAAAGTTATAGCTAGAGCAACACTAGGGAGGTTATTGCCTCCCCTTACGCTCTATGTATACGGTTACATACTCTTATGTACGTGTGTGCGTGTATATACGCGCACAACTACAGCCATTCCAACACTAAATATCTCGTATACAACATTACCAAGTAACCGGAATAAGGTACAAAGACTGTATCGTCCACAAGAGCGTAGACCGGTCCTGCATTGAGCCAATAAAGCTGTACTCGCATACAAATGTACGTGAGCGAGCGTGTGTTTCTCCCTACCCACCTCCTTGTTTTGGTTCAGCTCCATGCAACGTACATACCTGTTTTCATTCACTCCCCCCTGCGAAATATTATCTTAAGTATTCATGCTTCCATGGAATGTGGCGCGCGTGTATTCGTCCGTGCGCGTTTTCCTTGAGCGTCGGCACGGCGCCGACGGGCGGACGAAGAAGCCGAATTCTAAGAGGACATTGAACCCCTTATATTAAGATAACTCTGTCTTCTATTTCTGTTTCAATAGATATGCAAATGAGACGCACAAGTTGTGTTTCCATTTCGCGGTGGAGAGACTCAGCTTGTGTGGTGGCATTAGCCGACAAAAGACGGAGGAGGCATGGAGCGAAGGCTCCCGAGGAGGAGAGGAGGTAGGGAGGAGGTAGAGGGGAAGGGGTGGGAGGAAGGGGAGAGGGAGAGGGAAAGGGGAGGGGGAAGGGGCAGGGAGAAGGGGGGAGCCTCCTTCCTAGACACGAGCATTACGATTCCAGATGGTGGAGGTGATGGGAATAGTGATGGTGACGGAGATAAAGTCGATAGTGTGTGTATGTTTGTATGTTGGGAAACAGAGAAAAAGGAAGGGAGACAGGGAGAGGGTAAAAGGAGATGAGAGGGGTAATGAGAGATATGGAGGGGGGATGGAAAGATGTAGAGGTGGAGGGGGAATATGAAAGAGGGAGGGAGAGAGGGGAAAAAGAGAGGGAGAAAGATATGGGCGAGTGTATAAAGAAAGGGGAGACTGAGTGAGTGGGAGAGAGAAAGGGAGGGTGTCAAAGGGGGAGATACAGAGGGAGAGGGGAAGGAGGGAGAGGGGAAGGAGGGAGAGGGGAAGGAGGGAGAGGGGAAGGAGGGAGAGGGGAAGGAGGGAGAGGGGAAGGAGGGAGAGGGGAAGGAGGGAGAGGGGAAGGAGGGAGAGGGGAAGGAGGGAGAGGGGAAGGAGGGAGAGGGGAAGGAGAGAGTGGGTAGGGAAGGAGAGAGTGGGTAGGGAAGGGAAGAGGGAAAGGAAAAAAGAGGAAGGGACACGAAGAAAAAACGCAAAGTAAAGTTCTAGAAAGAATAGGAGAAAACATATAATTCAAGTTTGTTTTCCTATGATCAGTTCCACCATTTCTGCTATGAATCCCCGACACACATACAATCACAGGTCACGTAATCACTTTACGCCGAACACATACGAGTCTCGGCCCAAAACTTTTTGAATTAAATGGTACACAACTCTAGAAGAAGTACCTATACGTTCAGTTTAGTGCACATCATCTGTATTCCTTCAGTGTTTAAGTGGCTGATAAAAGGATAATGGGAGTTGTGTAAAGACTCCCTCTGTCATTTTCCTTGTGAAAATGTTGCAGAGGGAATGAATTCTTCTTTATACGGTAATATTTCGTTGATGGGGACTGGAATACCGCAAGCGAACAAGCAACATACAATGACAAATGAAAGCCAAATATGCATACATCCATGCACACGACAACACCCATCCATCAAAACACACATACACACACACACACACACACACACACACACACACACACACACACACACACACACACACACACACACACACACACACACACACACACACACACACACACACACACACACACACACACACGCAAACACACACACACACACACACACACACACACACACACACACACACACACACACACACACAATAAATAGTTAAGTAAACATGAATAGATAAATTCACTTCTATATGAAAACTTCAACAATTACATAAGGTGATGTAAATCTGCATTTTTTTTTTTTTTTTTCCATAGTCAGGCACGTTCCGTTCGGTCAAACCAGCCCTCACGCGCGCCCGTTGCCTTCGGGTTGCCTAACCCGGAATTTGGGATGCAGAGTAAGCCGGAGTGGTTTGCTGGAAGATTTTACCGGAGTCGGGTTGGACTGGGCCCGGACGTGCAAGAGAAAAAACCCGAAGACTTTTGAGTTGCGGAGAGTGTAACGTGGGAGCGAGGAATCGTCTTCTTTCTTCTTCTTCTTTTTCCTGAGTGGGAAATTGTTTCTTTGTTTCTTTGTTCCTTTTCTTTTTTCCTTCTTTCTATTCTTTCTTCGCCTCTTTTTTCGTGTATCTCTTCTTCCCCTTTCTAGTCTTCTTCTGTTCCTTTTTTCATCCTATATTATTGTTATCACAACGTTATATTTACATTTTTGTCTGTGCTGCACGTGTATTTGTGTTTGTTTTGTCTCTGTCTGTCTCTGTCTGTCTCTGTCTGTCTCTGTCTGTCTCCGTCTGTCTCCGTCTGTCTCCGTCTGTCTCCGTCTGTCTCCGTCTGTCTCCGTCTGTCTCCGTCTGTCTCCGTCTGTCTCCGTCTGTCTCCGTCTGTCTCCGTCTGTCTCCGTCTGTCTCCGTCTGTCTCCGTCTGTCTCCGTCTGTCTCTGTCTGTCTGTCTATGTATGTTTCTCAAGATCATTCTGTGCACGCTTCCCTCCTTTACGTGAATGAAAACCTTTACTGTTGGCTCCAGCAATGTCTTTAAAAGGAGACATCACAATGTTGACGTAGTTAAGTATGGCTGCACTCATCCTACATTAGCAACCGTCGATTCCATTGTCTGCCTCTATCACAGATCGCCTGGGGTGAGGACCATTTACCAGAGCGCATGGTATATAGGTCTTGTAACTTGATAAGGCTTAGCAATAGAGTGGTATGTGGTATGTTGTTTGGAGATCCTCTGGGTTGTGTTATGTCACAATAGCTTAAGGTCTATCCAGCAGTCACACGATTGTATTCGGTATACTGGTACCTCCCGTGGAGACTACGAGTAAATAATTCTTAAAACAGACCCGGTGTCACAAGAACACAGAACAGTGCCACATAAACATCACCCTTTATGAACCCACCAACAACAACCGGAGAATAAAGCGCGACACTTTTCTTCGCGCGCGCGTTATGATCACGCGTGATTATTGCCAATTATCGCCGACCTGTGTAATTAATGACCCCAGTAATTCGAGGTGCCAGCTGCCGTGTTCTTTTTTTCTTTTCTTTTTTTTGTGTGTGTGTGTGCGCGTGCGGGGTTAATGATAGACTGCGCCGTCAACAGAACTCTCATACATTTGGGGCTCGCTGCTGCCAATGGTCGGATATTGGTCACATTTCTTGAAATCAAAGCTTATAACGGAGTTAATGGGGGTGGTGGTGAGTGTAGGTGGGGAGAGGGAAAGGGAGTGGGGATACGTGTGGTGGGTGCTTGATCTACGGGCGCTGCAGAATGGGTTCAGTCCGTGATGAAATACAGTTTGATATCTCTTTTGTTTTTGTTGCGACTGATAATGTTCGGGACTCATGTTTGTTGCAGAAGCTTTTGTGTTTTGTTCCTGATTGTGATTATGTTTGCCGTTGGCGTTGGTGTAGGTGTTGGAAGTGTATCTGTCGGTGTAGGTAGCGGTGTAGGCGGAATCATACGATATGTTTTAGGCAGTGGTGTTGATGGGGCTGGTCTTAATGGTGTTGCTTTGCACCAAGTGATGTTAACGTTATTTTCTCGTCTTCGATAGATTTGTTTCTTCACTGTTAATGTAGCTCGTTGTTATTTTTGGCGAGCAGCAAATGAGTTATATACAGTATTTATCATTCTTATTGGCACCCATTCTAATCCTCGCTTAAACTACCTAGCCACTACATTCCAGCACGTTTCTGGAACCATCTTGATGGCACTGCCACCAACTTTATTGGAGAGGAGAGATTTTGGAATGTCAATATTGCCTCTTTTAGTGAAACTGGTGTTGCCTTCAGCGACGATTATTAGTGGCGACGACGGCTGGTCTTTAGTGTTTACGAGGGTTGTAAAACCATCCAGATAGTAATACTTTTCATGACGCTAGCGAATGCAATGTCAAAGAAGAATTACTCTTGCTGTAATGTTATTTTTCTTAGTTACACATATACGTGTATATATCATATATATATATATATATATATAATTACATATATATATACACACACACACACACACACACACACACACACACACACACACACACACACACACACACACACACACACACACACACACACGAGACAGGTTGACGTATATGGAGTAAAAAACACAGGAGTCTTAGTTTGAGTTTATTCCTGACTAGTTTCGCAGGGTTTTTTTTAAAGAAACGATGTACAAAAGGAGCTGTAGGCGATCACAAACGCTCTAATTAATCAAATAGACACAGAGGGACACCTACCAATCTGGGAGTGATCTTCTATTCTAGCCAAAGGTCTAGACAAGAAACAACGGAAAACAATTGAATCTCTACATTGCCAATTACAAAAACACAAACAAGAGAACTGGTCCTTAACTTCATCACTTTTACTTGCCCTTTCCAGCTTTCTTCCTTTTACTTTAACGATTTTTCTTATACCGGGCTACCATATTTCTATTTATTTTACATGCCATCAAAACATGCATCCTCAATTATTTTTACTTTGTTCCTTTAACCACATTTTGTTTTATCATTATTGTGTCATTGTGTCATTGTATCATTGTACCATTGTACCATTGTATCATCGTATCAGTGTATTGTCATTGTTATTACCATTATCTTTATTGCAATTACTATATCATTATTATTGATATCATAATTTCTATTTATATTACCATTATCATTACTTCCATTATAATTATTATTGCATATGTTCATTATTTGTTACAATACATACGAGTATGTATTGTCCACACTTATCACCAACTCTAGCAACACGGAGAGGTATAAATGACCACAGCTCATTTTTTTTTACACCATTCCTTTGTAAAAGAATACTTGCGAAACTAGTCAGGAATAAACTCAGACTAAGACTCGTGCGTTTCTTACGTCACTTACGTGATATATAATATATATACATACATACATACACATATATACATATACATATATACATACACATATGTATATGTATATATACAGATATGTTTATATATGTATATGTATACATGTGTATGTATATTCATGTACATACATACCGTATACATATAAATATACATTATCTATATATATATACATATTATATATATATATATATATATATGTGTGTGTGTGTGTGTGTGTGTGTGTGTGTGTGTGTGTGTGTGTGTGTGTGTGTGTGTGTGTGTGTGTGTGTGTGTGTGTGTGTGTGTGTGTGTGTGTGTGTGTGTGTTTCTATGAATATATCTTTATATGTACGAGTATGTGCGTGTACAAAAACATGAATACACGCATATATATAGTATCCATACACATGTAGTATACACCCACACTACCGCCAAACACACAAATGTAAGCACATACATATAAAAACACGCAGGCACATACAGACATAAACACACACACACACATACATACACACAATACACAACACACACACATACATACACAATACACACAATACACAACACACACACACACACACACACACACACACACACACACACACACA
>NC_134795.1:29385694-29388194 GCF_046742065.1 Oratosquilla oratoria | reverse complement strand
CGAAGTAGGGAGCTTACTCCAGGGAGATTTTACTATAGCCGAAGCATCCAATTAGCACTTATGGTAGTTTTTCTCAAAACCTTAGGGATGGGGGCATACCTCCCCTCCCACACGACGGGGTTCATGGTGAGAGGAGGTAGAGTATGAAAGAGGGTAATGTCAGCAGTACTAAGTGAAATATATGTTTTTCTATAATGCCTATTTTGGAAGACAGGGAAACAGATTATCAGAAGGTGTCATACACAAATAAATAGATAAATGTAAATAGATGAGTAAATATGAATAAGAATATATAATGAATGAATAGGTAAACAACCAAATAAACAAATAAAAATACAAATAAATGTGCAAGGTTATGCGCATAGGTAAAAATAACAGTAAGTACGATTACACGTCATTTGGGAATTCGTTAACAAAAGTGGCTAGTGAAAATGATCTCGGCGTAATTATCAGTAAAGATCTCAAATCGTATAAGTAGTGTATTTCAGCCTCTGAGAAAGCAAATAAGATTCTAGGACTGATTGCGCGATCTTTTGATTTAAAAAGTCCATCTCTCATTAACAAGCTGTATAAATCGTTAGTTCGTCCACCGAATCTCATAAAAGACATTGACAGATTGGAAAAAGTACAATGGCGAGCCATAGAACTGACTCCAAGTATAAAAAATAAATCATACAAAAATCGACTAAAACATATGAATCTGTTTTCCCTAAAATAGCGTAGACTCAGATTCTAAAGGGAACTGATATTAAGTGACAAAACTTTCACATTGAATGAGAATCCGACAAGAAATTATGGTCTCAAACTGAGAGGAAATATACTTAATTTGGAAGTGGGTTGAAACAACTTTGCCAACCGTGTAGTTAATGAATAAAATAAACTTCCTGCAGAGCCAGTGCAATGTAGTTCAGTTCGAAGCTTTATGATTCGTTTAGATAAACACCTAAGCAAGATGCTGTAATGGCTGCCATTTATTTAATATTGTTTGTTATTATTTGTTTGTTTGTTTATTATTATTTGTTTTTCATTTACTATTATTGATGTCAATTTATTATTTACTATTTACCTGTTTGTTTATTATCTAACTATACCTATGCATTTATTTATCATTATTTATATTATAATTTTTATTTATTACTATTACTATTATTTTCTTTTTGCATCCGACCTAATTATGGACCAAAAGGTCTTCTGTCGGCGTGCTCCTCCTTTGTAATCTTTTGTAAAATAAACAAGCAAATAAACACATAAATGAATAGATAAACAGATGAGAGAGGGAGGTTAATGAATGAAATAAACCTCCTACAGAGCCAGTGCAATGTAGTTCAGTTCGAAGCTTTATGATTCGTTTAGATAAACACCTAAGCAAGATGCTGTAATGGCTACCATTTATCTTATATTGTTTGTTATTATTTGTTTGTTTGTTTATTTGTTTTTCATTTACTATTATTGATCTGCCAATTTATTATTTACTATTTACCTGTTTGTTTATTATTTAAATATACCTAAGCATTTATTTATCATTATTTATATTATCATTTTCTTTTTGCATCCGACCTAATTATGGACCAAAAGGTCTCCTGTCAGCGTGCTCCTCCTTTGTAATCTTTTGTAAAATAAACTAGCAAATAAACACATAAATGAATAGATAAACAGATGAATAAACAAGTTGATAATGAATAATAAATAAGTAAAAAAGGAACAATAAAATAGATGAATAAGTAAATGAATAAATACAAATATAAATATATATTGACATAAATACAGATATAAGTTAAATCGTCAAAGTAGGTCTGTAATACTGGTTGTCTCGTGCGTGATAAAGAGGCAATTGTCAATATAACAACATTACTTGAAGTCGTCTGGGATGATGTGGTTGAAATGCTCTTTTTCGTAGGCTTCCATACAGTGACGCTTCCTTCGCGCATAATGGAGACCCCATTGGAAGTCCCTGTTGTTGTCTATAGCCACGGTTTATACATTAATCTAGAGTTTGTAAATCTTTTTGAATATTAAATGATATCAGTAGGAATACCCTCTATAAAATATTTAACACCACTTCAGATTTTGACAGAAGAAAGAAATCTGAATCGTCTCTTTTTTTCCTTCGGAAATGAACAAAGATCAAAGGAAAAAAGGTGAAATACAAACAGCATACATGGGAAAACACATGAAATGCATGTATGTTTCCAGAAAAATTAACAATTTCTGATTTGTTTTTTCTTTAATATTGTGCGCTCACGACTGAAAACTCCATATGGTTTTTCATGCTCGACTATTCTTCATCAGTATTCACTTTCTGCGGTACAACGAATAAATGAATAGTGCTACATACAATTGGCGAATATGATAATAACATATTATGAAGAAAAATAAACTTTTTTTCATTCTAAAGTTAACTTTTAGTCACATGTTTTGCTTGAGGTCAAAATAAAGTGTACCTTCTCTTCCATGTGTTCACGCAAATTATGGAGCCACCATAGTGAGTTTTGTGTGAATG
>NC_134795.1:29373194-29383194 GCF_046742065.1 Oratosquilla oratoria | reverse complement strand
TCAATTACTGAATTTGAAATGCCACTATAATATTAATATTTGCGTCTATTCATATATAATAGGAACCTATGTTGTCTGTTATCAAATATATACTTTAAAAGTAATTATCATAATAATCTACTATCAATATTTGATTAATACTATTTGAAAGATCCACAAATTTAATATTTTAATCATTCAACCTTTACAGTATATCTTCGTGTAATAATAACAATAGAGTCTTAGCTGAATATTTACGACAAATATCAAAACAAGGTCGTGTTTTTATTTATCCATTTATTTATTGTTTTTATTTATTTATTTATTCATATTTATTTATTTTTCTTTAATTATTCATTTATTAATTTATTTATTTATTCATTTATTTATTTATTTATTCATTTACTTATTTATTCACTTTGAAGTTTGTGGGGTTGGCACCTGGCGGACCTCAACCTTCCGAAATCTAATCTCTGTGTCCCACATCGGAATAAGTACATATTCATATAAAAAGATTAATCAAAATACAGGTAAATAAATAGGTAATAAATACTAAAGGATAAAGAGAAGAAATGAACAAATAAACTTTATAAACAAACAAGCAAATGTATGAATAATGATATTAGATAAGTAATAGATGCTAAGGAGAGAAGATAAATATCATATAAATAATAAACAAGACTAAACAAAATGAATTAATAATTCGATAAATAAATACACAAGTACCCAGACAACAAATAAACAAGAGATGAATAAGGAGAGAGACAGCGGGGGAATGAGAGAGAAACGAGAGAGGAGACGAGGTCAAGATTGGAATAAGAGAAATGACCGACCCGAAGTTCAAACGAGGTCAAGGGGGGACTTGGGTGTACGGGCTGGGGTGGGATATGTTGTCGTGGATGGGGGAGTTGTTGATGTGAGATGGAGGTTTACAGGGTTAGTGAAGTAAGGGAGATGGAACAACGAAAGAAAATATGACAATATGTTGCTTTGATATTCAACAATAAGCAGCAGCAGTACCGTCACAGTCGCCACCACAGTCTCCCTCAACACCACCTCCACCACCACCACTATTACCACCACCACTGCCACCGCCGCCATCACCACCGTCCACCACAGCGTAATACAAGGAAAGATCAAAACCAACGCACCATAGCAGCGCACTGTTTGTTAACGCTAATTGAAAAGGGGGGATTATACACAGTGTATGGAAGGGATTTTGTCATCCATCCAGTTCCACATCCAGCTGCCCTGCGTTTCGTTCAAACATTGGTGCCCCTTGCTGACCTCCTTCAATACGGTGACCAGAAGTTGTGAACCACTTTTGCTGTGGGAAACACCAGCTTTGTCCAGCTAGGAGCCAGACGTACGAACACGAGCAAATGGTTTGACCCACGCTACAATTCTTACAACGTCAATGGATGTATGTATATATGTATATATTTTCTTATGTTGTATTTAGATGTCAATAAGACTCCCTTTCAGAACGGGGTCCCCGGGAGTCCCGACACCCTAAATTATTAAAATCACTTGCTACCATGCTGAATGGGTTAATTGAAGAGGAATTGCACATATCGATATCGTTAGTGGTCACAGTCGTCGTAGGAATCTTTTCAATTCCAAGCTTCTTCATTCACCCACGTCGTCAGTTAATGGAGTAAGCTTCGAACCGAGGTGACTGAATGTAACACAACCTCAAGTTTTGGAAATAACTTGGATAAATACCTAAGCTGAATGTTTTTTTTTTTCGTATTTTTGTTTAATATTTAGTTTTCATTATTATCTTTACCTTATTATTATTACGATAATTCTATTATTATTTTAGTTTTATTATCATCATCGTCATCTATTCTTATCATTGTAAATACTATTACTATTCTTATTTATTTTATTCATTTACTCATCTATTTATCATAATTTTTTTATTCATTATTTATCTGTTTTATTTTATCTATCTTATTCATTTATCTATATATTTGATTATTTATCTATTTATCTACTGTATCAGAACCTCACTACGGACCGAAAGGTCGCTAGTCATCATGCTCAGTCGTTATAACTCATTTCCGTGACACCCCATCGGTTAAAAGAGAACACCTCTCATACCGAAAATGTTTGACATAACTGATTGTGGTAGAGTAGGATACGCGGAAAGGAGGAGGAAAGGAATGAAGCAGAAAAGAGAACGGAAGAGGAATGGAATGGAGAGGAAAAGGAGCAAGACCATACGAGAAGGGATAATGGGTGAAATAGCGAAGAAAGAAGGAAGACTATACAAAGAAAAAGGAATAACGGGATGACTGAAGAAGACGGGTGAAGAAGACAGTAAGTGAGGCAAGAGAAGACGGGAGTGATAGACGGGAAAATGGAGGAGGAGGAGGAGGGGACATATATGACACAGATGGTCAAGAGAGGATAATGATAACTAATCAGAAACGTTGAAGGCAACGTTGCCCTGCAGTCACAAACACATGCGTACATACGTACACAAACGCACGCACGCGCACACACACAAACACACACACACACATACATATATATATATATATACACACACGTTATATGTGTGTGGATATGATATAAAGATTAGCTCTCTATTCATATATTATATATTATCTCTAATTACGCATGTATAAACCAATACATCCAGATAGTGTGCTGCTGCCATACATCAATTAATAATTTCCATTTGATATTGCCCATTCGTCCCTGACACTGTGGTGCTTTGTATGGATTTTGTGGTGACAAATGGTGTCAAACCTCTGGGATGGGAGTGGGGTGGGAGCATCTCCTGTATGAATAAAATCGTCTGTCGTTCTAATAAGCTCGGTTTTCATATCTTTATTCTTTGCTGGTGTCAGGCAAAATTTTCCACCATTGAATTTATACGCCATGCGTGCATGGATAGCAGGGAGAAGAGGCAGTCAAGGAACACTGAAGCATTTTACTAACGAGGAGATATTCAAGCCGAATAGGCCACAGTGGCAGTGATCAATATCGCTGCACTGTGAGTTGGTACTCCAGCTCTGGTGGGCAAGGAGTTGCGTGTGTAAAGTCACAGCATTACATATAGATCGAGAATATACGAAATCAAAGTAAATCACGCCCAGGGTTGAACATAATTCGGTATTGTTGCACTACGAGCCGGCACTCCAACTCTGCTAGACAAGTAGTTAGGTGTGTGCGTGTTTATAAGGTCACAGCATTACCCATAGATCGGGCCATATACAAGCTTTAAGCTCTCATCCAGGAGGGTAATAGATGTCAATCACGATCCCAACACGTGATCCAAGACCGTGGTGAATCAACCTTGTTCGCTCGTTAAGCGAGGGTTAAGTGGAGAATGTCTTGACCTGTGTGGTCAAGGCGCCTTGGGGGAGTTTGGGAGAGGTAAGGGGAGACTGGGGAGGGAGGGGGGAAGGGGAACAGTGGGACAAGTGGGAGAGACCGCTGGGGGCGACGGGGAAGATAGTTAGGGAGGAGGAATGACAACGAGACCAAGTGCCGGGAGGCCCTGATTGGTAAACAGCACAGAATCCTAATAACTGGCCTTGGGGGCAATGCACTCATGCATAATCAACCACATACATACATACATACATTACATACATATATTACAAACAATAGATACACTACATACATCACATGATTGTATGTATTACGTATAAATACACATATATACAACATATACATGCACGCACATATATATATATATATATATATATATATATATATATATATATATATACTAGAAAACTGGGCACATATACACACGTTCAACATGGCAATGGACACGTGCACACACCCACAATATCATAGCTACAGCCACAGAGACCACAAATAGCACAAACAGAACGTACAGTATATCACACACAAAGGCAGTGAAAATTTAATATTGAGAATAGAATGTCAAGGGTAAAAATTTTGAGTAAAAGGGGAAATAAAAGGGAAAATTAAGAAAAGAACCCTCTTTAGTTCAATTCTTTTCCCTTCATTTCTTTTCTGCGACCTTTCTGTGTCACCCACCTTCCATTTTCTTTCCCTTTCCTCTCTTGCTCTCCCAGCAACTTTCTCTCCTCTCTTTTATGCTCTCCCTCTTGCTTTCTTCCAACTCCCCTCTACCTCTCCTTTATTTTCACTCTCCCTTCGTCTCTCTTTCTCTCTCTCTCTCTCTCTTCACCCAGCTCCGTCTGCTTGTCTCTACGAGAAACGAGGAAGTGGGAAGACAGCAGGAGTCGAAGAAGAAAGAGGTGAGGATGAAGAAATTCCAATATTGAGCCCGAAGGCGGAAAGCAAAGAAAAGCAGGAACAAGAGAGATGAGAGGCGATGGGAAGGAAGAAGAGGAGAAGGTTGAGATGCTGAAAGAGGCGGTCGGGGAGGTGGAGGTGGCGAAGGAAGGCAAATGGATGGCAAGCACAAGAAGATAAGGTTACTGGAAGGTGGTAAGAGGAGAAACCTGAGGTGGTGGTGGTGGTGATGGTAGGAGAGATGAGACGGAAGAGAAGAAAAAATGGCGAAAACGAAGACAAGGAGTGATGTCAAGTACGAGATGAAAGCAGAATTTCCCCATTAAGGACGTCACCATGAAAAAAGAAGCGATGTACACACACACACACACACACACACACAAACACACACACACACATATATATATATATATATATAGTATATATATTATGTGTGATGTGTGTGTGTGTGTGTGTGTGTGTGTGTGTGTGTGGGTGTGTGTGTGTGTGTGTGTGTGTGTGTGTGTGTGTGTGTGTGTGTGTGTGTGTGTGTGTGCGTGGTGTGTGTGTGTGTGTGTGTGTGTGTGTGTGTGTGTGTGTGTGTGTGTGTGTGTGTGTGTGTGTGTGTGTGTGTGTGTGTGTGTGTGTGTGTGTGTGTGTTTGTGTGTGTGTAAAAAATTATACATGCATTCAAAACGTCCATGCAAACACACATACATACACGCACACATACGCACATATACACATTAAACGCTCTTTTCCCTTCATAAGAGGGTTAACAACAATCCTACTAAACCATATTTTGGGAGATAAAACCACAATACCTCTCTCATATCTCCACAACATTCTGCAAAAAAGAGGACACAACCAAACTTTAGATAGCCCACAATTCTCTCTGACCATACACTAACACTCCCAAAGCCAAAGTCAAGTACGAACCCATATGGGAAATCCTTTGACAAAGAAAACCAAAACATAAACTACAATATAGCATAAAAGAAGAAAAGAACAACAAATGTCTTGTTATAATAAAATCAGTTCACAATATAAACAAAGCGATAATTCCCTAAATGTGAAGAGGTTAAAACAGAGGTCACATATTAGTGGCCGTCTTATTTGCCCTTTGTCCCATGGACGGAAACAGCAAGTGATAATCACTAATGGCCATTGGGGACCAAACCAGGGCCTCATCACATTAATACATGATATATGTATATGTACATATACATGTACACGTATATGTATATGTACATGTACAGTATATGTATGTGTATATGTGCACGTATATACTTATGTATACGTATGTATATGTATACTTATATATATATATATATATGTATATATTATATATGTATATATATTATATGTATATTATGTATATATACATATGTATATATATATATATCTACTATATATATATATATGTATATATTATATATGTATATATATTATATGTATATATATATATCATATATTTATATGTATACATACTCCTGAACTTACGCCAAAATACAAAAATATCAAAGTCGACTGGTAAGTCGAACGTATTAATAGAAAAAATGTAATCTCGTTAAAAGCAAAATCTCCCCTGCAGTTCTGAATAAACAAATAGAAAACCAGAATGAATAAATAAATAAAACAAAAAACTAAATGACTGGCCAGGAGTACGAGTAATAGTGTTGCAACAGGGGGTGACAGCCTCTTTTACTCTGGTTGTCTCCAGCTTATTTCATTCGTCTCCATGGCAACCCTTAAGTAAGTATAGGGTTAGAGAATAGAATTCACCCCCAAGTGGATTTTTCTTAATAGGAATGGAGAAACTTTGTTATAATCTTGAGAGCTACATTTACAGTTTAATTCGTCCTGCCACATGGGTATTTCATTCAGTGAAGTAGCTTAAGTGTTAATAAATAAAGGAATACCAAGTGAGGGGATTCATACTTTGTGGGTGGTACAGACGGTGCTGCACTTGAGAAATGGGGAACCCCTGCCTCAGAACAAAACTAGATTCTTTCTTAAAAAAAAAAAAAAAATCCAGGCTCTGCCTTCTCTGAAATATTTTCATGTTCGGCTTTTGCTCCCAATCTTTTCCAATATTCACACGTTAAATGTGTGACAAACTCGTTTTTCCTCTAAATACATAGCGGCACACAACGTTTTACAGTTACATTACTTATACTTTTGCTCTGACGTCATTCGATGTTCTTTTGTTTTGTGCTGAGGGGTGACTCCTTGGGCTGAAAGGTTTTAATTTCATATGATTAGTTTCCCCTCCCCCACGCCTCCAGATCAAACACTTTTATTACAAATTTCGAAAGTAGTGCTTCAATGTGATTATATATATACTACAAGTAAAGTTTCAAAAATAATTGATTTTGAAAGGTGATTGAATCTAATTCTTAAAAATAAACAGATTGGTAAATAATGAACGCACACTAGCACACATGCGTACATACTCACGCATATGCACACACACGCACATACACACACACACACACACACACACACACACACACACACACACACACACACACACACACACACACTTATATATAATATATATATATATATATATATATACATATATATATGTATATTAATAAAACAACTGTTTCTACTGTGTTTATGAGGGCTAGGCCTTCAGTGTCGAAACACACGAAATACGTACTAACACAGTTTCTGAGACAAATATACATTTTTGCCTGTATGGACAGTCTTCCTATACCACAATATTCAAGAAATATAGCAACACTGTTTCAGATACAATCTCTTAGTGTGTGCCCGTCCCAAGACTTCCGATATTTCACTGCAAATGAGACAACATTGTTTTGAGTGACAGAGTATCCTGGTGTGTGTGTGTGTGTGTGTGTGTGTGTGTGTGTGTGTGTGTGTGTGTGTGTGTGTGTGTGTGTGTGTGTGTGTGTGTGTGTGTGTGTTAGTGTGTGTGTGTGTTAGTGTGTGTGTGTGTGTGTGTGTGTGTGTGTGTGTGTGTGTGTGTGTGTGTGTGCGTGCGCGTGTGTGTGTGAGTGTGTGTGTGCGTCTGTAAAATTCACCATGGTCTTTGATCACGTGTTGGCCTCGTGATCGACAGCTATTTCCCTCCCGAAAGAGAGCTCTATATGACCGATCTATGGGTAATGCTGTGATCTTACACGCACACACACACACACCCAACTCCCCCCCCCCCACGATAGTTGGAGTAATGACCCACAGCGCAGCGATACTGAAACCATTTCAGCCCTGGGCGAGATTCGAACCAGGACCGCCGTAGCGGCACCCTGGGACTGTGTGTATGTGTATGTCTATATGTGTGTGTGTGTGTGTGTGTGTGTGTGTGTGTGTGTGTGTGTGTGTGTGTGTGTGTGTGTGTGTGTGTGTGTGTGTGTGTGTGTGTGTGTGTGTGTGTGTGTGTGTGTGTGTGTGTGTGTGTGTGTGTGTGTGTGTGTGTCTGTGTGCGCGTGTGTGTGCGTGTGCAGAGAAAGGCCTCGATCCTGAGGAGTTTTCTGATCGCTTGAAATGTGCCCAACGTGGCGAGAGCAGTGACCCACCCGAGGTTCTCTGTTGACAAAGGACTAAACTTTTACTTTTTCCATGTGGTAAGGGTACAGAGCAGAATCTGAAAGACTGCGCTCGCGCTCACGCACAAACGATTGTACGTACACACACACACACACACACACACACACACACACACACACACACACACACACACATATTATATATATATATGTATACATATATATATACATATATATATATATGTATATATATATACATATATATACACGTGCAGTCACAGACATATGTATAATGTACACAGTTATATGCACACACAGGAACATGCACGCCCAAGCACACATCTCTTTCGTGTGATGCTAAATGAATGAATGAATCAATCAGTGAAAAAGTGAATGACTGAGTAAACAAAAGTAAGTGAATGAACGAATGAATGAATTAAGTAATAAGTATGATGTTATAGAATCATCTCATTGAAAGTAGGTGGACCAGGTTTGGGAAAGAAGTCTTGGGTTTGCCCCTACTATGTTAACTAGATTATAAAATCACTGTAGCCTACCTGTCATACCCAAGCCAGGGTCGTAGACCTAGCCTATTTATTGCATTATAGCCCAAAATTGCTTTGACTTTGTTATGTGCTGCGCACCCTGGGACTATCTTTACTTGGGCATTGCCTTAAGCATGATAGATGTTCAGAAATCTCCCGTAAACACTTTGAAATAGCACTTAAGTACAATATATATGTATATATATATAAACCACTTTTTGAAACGAGTGACTGTGTGTGTGTGTGTGTGTGTGTGTGTGTGTGTGTGTGTGTGTGTGTGTGTGTGTGTGTGTGTGTGTGTGTGTGTGTGTGTGTGTGTGTGTGTGTGTGTGTGTGTGCGTACGTGTGCGTGTGTGTGTGTGTGTGTGTGTGTGTGTGTGTGTGTGTGTGTGTGTGTGTGTGTGTGTGTGTGTGTGTGTGTGTGTGTGTGTGTGTGTGTGTGTGTGTGTGTGTGCGTGCGTGCACACGTTCAGGCACCTATGTGTTGTGTTATCCAAGATACTTTTATGTGCATATCAAGGTCGTTCGATCGCCATTTTCGAAATTGGGTCGCGATCAATCGATCTCTATTTGCACCAAGGTCCGCCCATCTCTCACCCGAATTAAGGATTTACCTGCAATTCACCAGAACAAAGTCTGTTCACCATATTAAACAAAGTGAAAGTTATTTGTTAAAGTCTTGAATATTATTCAGTGTTGGTTTGACAACACGTCCAGCGGAAGGAAAAACGAATTTTCAGAAATCCTTGGTGCATGGATAGAAAATGCTTTTGACAAGAGAAAACCCAAAAGATAAATTCATTTAACATTTCTGAGGTGGCCGTGAGCTAGATGCAGAGGAAGACAACGTTTTCAATTTTACTCCGAGAGTATCAAAGTCAAATATACAAAACATGTTTATTATACATATGTACTACAAGGACAGTGCGGTCTTGGCGTGGTGGACACACACTCCTGAATCCCCAATAAAGGGTTTCGATAGCAACACCCGACTCTATCGACATTCGACACTCAGTATTGCATCAGTTTATGTTTAGCAAAGTACTTAGTCAGGTGATATTTAGACAGTGAGGCTCTTTCGACACTGGAATGTCCTGTTTGCATGTGAAAAAACAGTCATAAGTCTCATGCAGCGAATAAAACCAATTGAGTTGTGGGATGCTTCCTTAATGTTTCCTGATGTTGATTTCCCTCCAAGGGATCTCCATAAGAGACGATCTTCGATGGAGGAGAGGAAGGGGAATCCCACAGATTGCTTGGCTTCTAAGAAACAGGAAGGGTGGCTGCATGGGAGCTTGCTCGGAGAGATCGTTGGTAATGGCATCGGTGAAGGGACAATCCACCCCCTCCGTTGTATACTTCAAATCAATCAATTCAATTGAAAATGCATATAGTTTACTATAAGAAAAGTGATATGTAAACATATCACATGTTCAACAACCGAGGCTATATTTAGGACCAGACAAGATACATGTCTTTCACTTTTACTTCCCAGAAACTGTACCTGAAAAACAAGGTACAAAAGAATATGACACACAGGCCAACGAATTTTGGAAGCAAGCTAAAAGTAGCTAGTCCAGCAGGCTATACTTTTGTTTTACACCAATATGAAATGTGATTTTAGAAAATGGCGCGAGGTTGGCCACCTTGTACACCACACCATCAACCAAGTGTTACAAGGGTTTTCTATGCATTCATAGGAGTGATTTTGAATATGTGAATCTAATAGCT
>NC_134795.1:29333194-29358194 GCF_046742065.1 Oratosquilla oratoria | reverse complement strand
AAGCAGGTAGATGGGAGGAAGGAGGGCGGTAGAAGGGAAGGAGGAATAAAGGAGGAAGAAGGATTTGGACGAAGAAGGAAGCGTGGGGGGGAGGAACTCGAAAGCAAAAAAAAGGTGAGGAAGAGGGGAAGAATATTGAAGGAAGAATTCAAGGTATGAAAAGTGAGTCAATAGAACACACAAGAGAGAAAGAGAGAGAAGATTGAAATGAGGAAGAAAAGGAGAAGAGAGAGAAAGGAGTGAGAAAAAGAGAAAGGAGATTGGAGAGAGAGAGGGCTGGAAGGAGGGGGGGCTGGTGAAAAAGGGTCTGGAAAAGGAAGCTGGAGTAAAGTGGCTGAAGGAAGGGGGCTGGAGAAAGGGAGGGGCTAGAGGAAGAGATGAGGAAGAAGAGAAGAAATGTAGAGAATATTCAGAGACAGGAGGGATTTGAAACATGGATCTGCAAAAGAAGAGGAAGGAGGACAGAAGAAGAAAAAAGGGGAAAATATAAATAAGTCGCATAATAAAAGACAGAGGATGTTACAAAATTTAGATGAAACGAAAGAAATATAGATGGAAGGTACATATCTACATATACCAAAGGCTTTTTTCCCCCTTATAAGGGAGGTAGCCAAAAAACAAAGGCATAAAACCACTCGCACCCTTTCCATCCCTATCAAAAAAGGAAAAAGATAGAGAGAAGAGAAGAAAATATAGGTAAAAGGAAGAAAAGGAAAAACGAAAACAACGAATAAGGAGGAAAACAAAGAATGAAAAAATAAAGGAGGAGAAAAAAAAGGAAAAGGAAAAAGAAGAAAGGAAGAGGACGAGGAATATGAGAAATTGATGTAAAGAACACACGTCAGAAAATGTATTACTTTGAATATTTGAGAAGGATGTAGGTGAAGGAATGGACGCTAAACTTGACAAAGAAGTGACGAATAAAGAGGGGGGGAGAAGGAAAAGAGTGAAGACTGGCAGTGAGGACAGACATAGAATAGAAATATAAAGATATTGTATATAAAGTAAGAGAAGGAAAAAGAGGAGATTCCAAGGAGAAAGAAATTCATGGGAAACAGCCGAGCGGAAAGAGAGAAAAAGAGAGAGAGAAAAACGGAGAAAGACGGATGAGATTAAGTTGGAGAACCACCCACCCATACACTAAGGGATTTTCCCCCTTACTAGGGAGGTAGCCCCTCCCACCAATTTTATCCCCACTCATTCCACTCAAATCCATCACCCTTTCCTCCCTCTCATTTTACCTCTTCATGGATGATGGGTCATCCCAGTATCCCGTCGACTGCCCTGAGTCGGAAGCAATGCAGCAAGACACAGCACATCCACAGCAAGGCCGTTTCACTTAATCGGTGACCCTTCCCCCTTTCCATCCTACCATGCAGAAAAACAGAAGACCTGGAGAAATTCCTTCGGGTTGCGTCGAAATATAATTCACACATAATCATTCCCTAACTTCCCCATCCCCTACACACTCCCTTCCTTGCATCACAATATCGTTTATATACATCCATTCTCCATTCACCCATATCTACTGCCTTCTTTCTCTCTTGTTCAACAAACATCCCCCCCTTAATCAATGCCCCATTCACTCCATTCATCCATCTCATCCTCGGTCCCTCTTCCCCTCATATTCACTCCGTCCACTTCCGCCTTCCACACCTCTTTTACAATCAAAACCCTCCCATAAGCTTTCCCAGCTACACTCAACAAACTGATTCCTCTGAAGCTACAACTTTCACATTTGTCCCTTTTTCCCTTGTACAGAGAAATTATACAGGCACTCCTCCAGTCCTCTGGCACTCTACCTTCCCTTAAAAAACACGCATTAAACCTCAACAGCTAGTCCACTACTACTGTACCTCCCTTGCTCAGACATGACGATCATCTAATCCAGGTGCCTTACTTACTCTCATAATTTGATAACTACTTGCATCTCCTTTTTTCTTATTTATCCAACAATATGTCACATGGTCCCCTTGGGCCAAGACTTGGGTCGTGCAATTCAATTGCCGCCAGTCGATTTTATTCAAAGCAAAACTCTCCCCTGGTCGAGGCACTAGTGCCAAAGGAAGCTTAAACTGCCAGATGGTATTTTTCATTCTATTTTGGCTGCCGCCAGGTAATTTTATCCAGTTGAATGTGATATCCCCCTTTCTCTTTCGAAGTCAATGGGATTTAAGCTCTTCAGTCGGCTAGGGATTAACTTGCCGTGATACGAGAATTGATTTTACCTATTGTATTTTGCACTGCCTTCTATAGACGATGTTATTCTTGATTAATCACACCGCGGATGCTTTAATCCTTTTAGTCCCGTTGTCGACCGGTTATCCTACAAAGGAAGAGGAGAAAATAGAGGAATAAGAGTAGAAGTGGAAATAAAAGGGAGAAGAAGAGAAGAAAAGAGAAAGGAGGAGAATGAAAACGAGCAAAAGAACAAGGAGTAGGAGTAGGAACAAGAGGAGGAGTATGGAGGTTAGGAGGATGGGGAGGAGCAGGAGGAAGAAGTGGAGAAAAATAGAAAAGAGAAGGAGTTACATGGGCAAACGAACAGCAATAGAACTATTAGTCCTTCCTTGGCTGTTCTGGTACTTAACCCATTATTAATACTTTTTTGTTATTTTTTCTTAACCTAGAAAAGAAAGAGGGAGGAGGAAGGAGGAGGAGGTGGAGGAGGAGGTGGAGGAGGAGGTGGAAGAGGAGGAGGAGGTGGAAGAGGAGGAGGTGGAAGAGGAGGATGAAAAAGGAGGAGGAGGAGCAGCAGGAAGAGGAGGAGGACGAGGAGGAGGAAGAGGAGGAGGAAGAGGAGGAGGAAGAAGAGGAAGAAGAGGAAAAAGAGAAAAAAGAGAAAGAGAAGGAGGGGCCGTAGCAGATGGAAGAGAGGGACGGGAACAGAAGCAGTGTAACAAGGAGGTGAAATTGGGAAAGAGAAGGAAGAAGAGAAGAAAGAAAATAGAGGACTTAGGAAAAGAAAGAAGCAGCAAAAGGAACCGAAAAGCCGAGGAGGTAGAAGGTAAGGGAAAAATGGAAAAGGTGTAAAGAAAAAAGAAAAAAAGAGGAAAGAAAAAATTAAATAAATTTGTAATTGGAAGAAATGGGATACGTTAAGAATATATATATTTGATGTGTTGAAAATCAAAGAAATATAGAATAAGAATAGCAGGTAACCATATGTATCTTTACAACAGTTGGTTGCCTCGATTCCCTCTAAATGACTTGGTATCCCTGATCGTATTGGCACCTTGTCAAAATCGGTTGACAATTTCTTTGTTTCTTAATAGGTCATTCCTCTGATTCTTTCTGCTTCACCTGGTACCCCTGCTTGCCTCTAAATCTACTGGTATTCCTAGTTCTTCTAGACCTGTTGGTACCCCCGTTTTCATCTAAATTTGTTGTTACCCGTGTTTGCATCTGTATCATTTGGTACCCATGCTTGTCTCTAAATCGATCGGTAACTCAGGTTGTCTCTGATTAGGTCAACTCCTCTGAATCGATCAGTGCCTTCTATGGTTTTAGTTTGGCAACCTTACTCGTTTCAATATCAAATGGTACCCCTGCTTGCCACTAAACATTTGAATCCCTTGATTGTTTCAGACTCAGTTAGTCTCCCTGCTTGATTCAGTTGGTACCCCTGTTTGTCTCAGATTCCGTTGGTACCCCTTCTCGTCTCAGATCCAGTTGGTAGCCCTGCTCGTCTCAGATCCAGTTGGTAGCCCTGCTCGTCTCAGATCCAGTTGGTAGCCCTGCTCGTCTCCAATTCAGCTGGTATCCCTGCATGATTTCAGTTTGGCAACCATGCTTTGTAATTCTGGTCATTCCGGCCATGTCTCCACGAAATACCCAGACCCGGTTCATCTCGCCGGTCCATTTCGCCGTGCATCCGGATCCTTATTGGCCAACATTTAACAGTCACGGCGGCCGCGGAGGGCCTGGACAGCAGCGATGAAAATCGACCGACGGGATTATTGCCTCTCGAGAGGGAAGAGGAGACCAGCGGAACCACAGATCCACTCCCAGCCCTGAAGAGAGGTAAACCTTTTCCCATGGCTCAAGAGGTTCCGAGGAGGTAGAGAGGTAAGAGGCAAAAGAGAAGATGGACGACGAATTGAGACAAATCGGAGAAGAGATAAGAGAGACTAAGGAGGAAGGGAAGGAGAAAGGGAAAGAGAGGGGGAGAGAGAAGGGGAGAGAGACGGAGAGAGAGAGAGAGAGAGAGAGAGAGAGAGAGAGAGAGAGAGAGAGAGAGAGAGAGAGAGAGAGAGAGAGGGAGAGGGAAAGGGAGAGGAAGAGGGAAAGGGAGAGGAAGAGGGAGAGGGAGAGGGAGAGGGAGAGGGAGAGAGACAGACAGACAGACAGACAAACAGACAAACAGACAAACAGACAGGTAGGTAGGCAGACAGGAAGGCAAACAGAGAGAGAGAGAGAGAGAGAGAGAGAGAGAGAGAGAGAGAGAGAGAGAGAGAGAGAGAGAGAGAGAGAGAGAGAGAGAGAGAGAGAGAGAGAGAGAGAGAGAGAGGAGAGAGAGAGGAGAGGGAGAGAAGGGGAGAGAAGGGGAGAGAGGGGGAGAGAGGGGGAGAGAGAAGGGAGATTGGAAACAGAGACAGAAACAGACAGATAGACAAAGAAAACAAGACATAAAAAAGGGGAGAAAGAAAATAGGGGACATCAGGTAAATGCAAACAGAAAGAATTAAGGAACGAATGAGTAAATGAGAACGAATTAAAAGGATCGAGAGAAAATAAATAAAAAGGAGTCAGAATGGGATACTAAATCTTAAAGAAAAGGATTTGTAATTGCAAGGGGAAGGTGAAGGAAGAAAGGAGCAAATAATCTGGAAATAGAAAAGATTACGGAAGAGGAGGAAGAGGAAGAGAAGAAAATGGACAAGGAAAAAGAGTAAGAGAAGAAAGTGGAAGGAGGAGGAGGAGGAAGAGAATGAGGACCAAGATCATGAACAGGAAGATAAAGTAAGGGGATTAGAAGGATCAGAAGGGTCCAAGGAGAAAGTCACTGTGTTAATAGGATAAGGAGGAGAGAGAGTCAGAGGAAGAAAGACGAAAGAAGTCCGAAGGAAAAGAGGAATAAAGGAATGGAGGAAGGAAAGAAGAAAGGAGAAAATGAATGAAGAAAGGAAGGACGGAAAGGATGGCTGAAGTAATAGATTCATGATTGGGCTTCATGATTCGTTTCATGTACGGCTGATTCGCTTGGAATCACTTGCCAGCATACTCACAGGACAAATCCAATTTGGGACCAAAATGGCAAAGAAAGACGAGAGGAGGCAGACAGGAGAGGCTCTGAGAACGCGGACGCGGACGGGAAGTCGGAAATGCTGAGAGAGAAGATGAAAGGAAAAGAGGAAAGGAGAGGAGGAAGGAGGAGCAAGAGGAAAAGGAAGTAGGGAAAGGATGGGAGAAAAGGGTGAGATAAGCGTCCGGGAGGGAGAATGAAGAGGAAAAGGAAAAGGAATGAGCACAGGGAAAGACAGGAGAAGGGAGTAGAAGGAGATGGGAGGTGGAAAGAGAAAGGGAAAGGGGGAGGAGGAAGGGGATTAGGGAGGAGGAAGGGGATTAGGAAGGAGGAGGAGGAAGGAGGAGGAGGAATGGGGAAAGGGAAAGGGGTGCTGGGAGGGGGAGGGAGGGTTTAGCGAGGAAGCAAACACTTGTATTGGAGTTTGGATGTAAAAGCTCAAGCAGAGATTTTATTCACTAATACTGTTGAATAACGTATTTGTTGTTCAATCTCTCTGAATTACATTTTTTCTCTATTTTCGTCATTTCAGTTTTATTTTTTTTTTATTTTCTGTTCGTGCACACATTCCTCCAGTGTTTTTTAATCTAACAGCTCAGATTTCTTTTCTCTATTAAATATTTGCAAAGTCGAAGTGAACAGACCCTAGTTAGGTTTTCAAAGGAAAGGGCGAGTGTGTAGGAAAGAGGGGAAATTGGATAGAGAGGAAAGAATAAGAATGAAGGGAATGGATGGGAAGGGAAGGGAAGGGAAGGGAAGGGAAGGGAACAGATTGAAAAGGACGGAAAGGGAGGGAAAGAAAGAGATGGGGTGGAAAGGTAAGGGAAGATAAGGGAAGGCAAGGGAGGGGGAAAAGGAAAGGAGGGGATGGGAAGAAAAGGGAAGGTAAGAAAGGGGAAGGGAAGGGAACCTCTCAAGAACAAAGATCATGAACATTTCAGATTCATTATGAAATCGATAAAATATGATACAGAAAATATAATAAAACAAGATTCAGCACGAGCATAACAGTAATCTTGTTCACTGAAAGATCACAATATGCTATAAATTGTTTTTGGTTAATCTATACAACTACCTGCTGGGATGTATACCTCAAAATAAAAAGTGTTTCCTTTAACCATAAATACAACACGAACGAACGAACGAACGAACGAACGAACGAACGAACGAACGAACGCACACACACACACACACACACACACACACGCACACGCACACGCACACACACACACACACCCCTCTGGAACAAAGAAGGGAAAGAGGAGACCTACTATCTATAGAATTATGAAGGGAATAGAAATCTTGAATAAAATGATTTATTGAAATGGGACAGTGGAAAAACAAGAGAACCCAAATGAAACTAAAAAAGATAATTACAGAAGAGATCTGAAAAAAATAGCTTCCCTCAAAGAGTGATAGATACTTGGAACAAATTAGGCAAAGAAACAGTGTGTGCAAACACTATTCAAGATTTCAAGAAAAAAATTGATGTTGAGAGATACAAAGACGGGTCATCACGAGCATAGCTCCCTTCCCGTATAATACAACTAGGTAAATAGAACTAGGTAGACACACACACACACACACACACACACACACACACACACACACACACACACACACACATATATATATATATATATGTATATATATATACATATACATACATACGTATACATATATACATGTATAACCATTTCTCAAAGTCTGACGAGACGCTAACTTTTTCATTCCTCGTCTTCATAGCAGCCCTTTTTGTCATGATTTCATTGCGGACATTTCAACTACCTGGAATTGGCCTCACACGCTGCAGTGAGGCTCTTCCTTCCGTTGGAATCCACCACAGCTACAACGAAGGGAGGGCGGTTTCTTTTCCAAAGAGGGATACGATGGGAGATGGTTTAGCATGCAGGCAGGCGCGCGCGCACACACACACACAAACACACACACGCGCGCACACACACACGCGCACACACACACGCACACACACACACACACACACACACACACACACACAAACACACACACGCGCGCACACACACACGCGCACACACACACGCACACACACACACACACACCATGTATGTGGTCAGGTATGATAATTTGGATAGTAAAAGACAAGACGGCACGAGCGTTGCTCTTTCCTGTAAACTTCAATTAAGTAAACACACACACACACACACACACACACACACTCACTCACTCACTCACTTGCTCACTCGCTCATTCACTCACTCATTCACTCACTTATTCACTCACTCATTCACTCACTCATTCACTCACTCATTCACTCTCTCTCAAGAACAGGTACAGCCCCATGCCGCGCCCAAGCCTCTGAAAAAGCGGGCCTAACTCGAACGAGGTCGTATTATTTGGTGGGCGCAATAAAAGGCGCGATAAATCCAATAATGTAGTCAACCCGGACGTTAAGGTGGACGGCACGGCGTCTGATCCCCCACCCCTACCCCAACCGGATGTTGCTGGAATAGGTTCAGAATGACGAAGCCTCATCAACTCCATCAGACGGCCGAAGACTCTTCAACCAGACAGGGCAGTATTGTTGTTTGGCCAAGTGTTGTAAGGGTCGCCCCTGCAGCCAATAGTGTGCTTTATGCATATTATTCTGGCCACTTTCACTTCAAAGTATTGCTTATCGATGACACATTTCCAAGAGGTACAGACTACATCGTCACTTGGAAAACACTGCATAAACGCACGGTCATTGGTTGCTATGGACTGTAGTTTGGCAATGCTCCTATCCTTTTTGTACAATCTTGCGTTGCTTTGCACTGTCATTAACATCAAACTATCAACAATACTGAAACGCCCATGTAACTTTGTTCCTTCAACAATGTCATACGAATACTGAAAAACATTAACCGATGCACAAACACGTTTATTTATTTTTTTTTCCACCTAAAACTCATGAGTCTATCCTAAACAAGAAGATTCTCCGCCGACCATTCAGATAACAGTATAGATGAAGGGAAAGGTTTTTCTTGTAATATTTTTCCATTTTTTAATATTATTTATTCCTTTACACAGTATGACCTTTACTGTTACTCAAGGATTATCAATCAAAAACATCTAGAACAGTGACAAACGTCCCTAACCTCCAAATCACTTGCCCTCAACAACCAATTAATGGCTTAATCAATTATATCATCAAAAGGATAACATAGTATCAACAATACATATACCTTCCTTCTACTTGCATTACTGACGGGAAAGGAAGAACATCCCAGAAAGAAAATCACAACAATATTAAAAACGACCGAATTCGCCTAACAAGAGGACAACAAAATCCTTCGTTTACACAAACCTCAAAGTGCGTTTGAGATAAAAGTGAAGGACAACCCCGCTCCGCATTACGAAAGAGAAGAGAAACCCGACCTGAAATTACGACAGAGTCAACAACACCAACAATAACAGGGAGAGGAGGGCTCTCTTTGCAACAAGAGGACAAAATCCTTTGGTTTATCCAGACACTGAAGCGCGTTTCAGGTTACAGCCGCGCGGGAAGCGCCGCCTGGAATTACTGGGAATGCAAACGTAGGAATTATCGGAAGACAGGACCGTTCCCCGAAATCATCAGAAAATGTGTTGACAATCCATTAAGATGGAGGAGGTGGTGTGGAGGTAGTAGCGGTGGCGAGGAAGCAGGAAGAAGAAGAGAGACGGAGAGAAGATGTAATGTTGGTTGGGTGGTGGGAGAAAAGCCGGGGAGATAGGAGACGTCAAAAGTTCAAAAGGACAAGATATGAGAAAAGACAAAGATGAAGAAGAGGCGAAAGGGAACGGAAACAATCTGAGAATAGGTAAAGCGTACTGGGAGGCCAGGCCGGCATTAAGGAGGAGGAATAAACACGAACTACTAAGATGCAAATGAGACTGTTCCAGGGACAGAGGGCAAAGATGGAGAAAAGAGGACGAGATACAGACATGAAATGCATGCATATAGAGAAAGAGAAAGTAAAAGAGAAGGTGGGGTGGGGTAAGACAAAGAGGTGAAGAAACTGGCAATTCATTAAAGCAAATGGTGGCAGGGAATAAGCAGGAGAGGTGGAGGGAAGGAGAGGAATTTTGGAGAAAGCTGGTTGGGCGTGGGAGAACCTACTGAAACGAGAGAAGACATGGAAGATGAGGAGGAGGAAGAGAGGCTAAAGGAGCTGACAATCCATTAAGATTGAGGTGGTGATTCTAAGTAGGGAAGGGAGTCGGGAATGAAGGGTGGCGGGTGAAGGAGAAATTGGTGATAAAAGGAGGATATGAGGGTAGGTTGTGGAGAAATGGAGGACAGAGGACGAACAGACGTCCAAAATGAAATAGAACATGAATAAATAGAGGAAAAAAATCTAAATAGACATGTAGAACAGAAAAGCATATGAATAAGCGGGAGGTAGACATGCAAGACGAGAAGAGATGTGGATAAGTGGTGGGAAGAAGACAATCAGATATAAAAAAAGAAGATTATGGATAAGTGAAAGGACCATGTTAAACAAATATAGAGAACAGAGGATGTGAATAAGTGCAAAGAAGAAAGACATACAGAACGGAGAAGAATGTGGATAAGTGAAGACAAGAAGTTAGACTTAAGAAACTGAGAAGGATGTGGATAAGTTAAATAGAGCAGATAAAGATACGAAATGGAGAAGGATATGTAGAAGCAGAGAGCACATGATAAACAGACAGAAAATAGAGAAGGACTCGGGGAAGTGGAAGGCAAAATATAAAGAAGCGTACAGAACGGAAAAGGGTATGACAGAAGTAGAAAGCACGCGATAAACAGATATACTCGTACAAAACGGAGGAGGATATAGAGAAGTGAAAGGCAGAATATAAATAAACATACAGAACAGAGAAGGGAAAAATGGGTATGGAAAGACAACATGAGGGGTCAAAAATTCTACAAGAGTACTGAATTGCGGAAGGGAAGGCAATAAAAGACGTGGATGAAAGAGTACCAAAGGGGAGGATGGAACACAGAAAAGAAAGAATAACGACATGAGTTAGTAGAATTAGAATATATTTCAAATAAAAACATATGCGTATTCTTTATATATAAAAAGCGGTAGTAGGAATAACGTTACAATGATTGAAATATATTTTAAAAAATCCTTAAATATGAAAATTGGTAGTTCGAATAATTAGAATACATTTCAGAAAAAACAAAACAATCGTTGAATATGAAAAGTGGTAGTAGGAGAGACGTACGAGGGAAAGACGACCCTGAGAAAATTAGAAGGTAGAGAACTCAAGGAATTAAATGCCAGTAAATTCAATAATGATAATGGACGAGGAAGGAGTCATTTACCTGAAATGCAGTTTGCAATCTAAAGATTCAACTGGAAAAACACTATCGCAATATGGCCAAATGTATTTTGTTTGTTGATTGATACATCCATTTTTCACTACTATATATTTGGCCTCATTAAAGACCAAAAGGTTTATCATTTGTCTGCATTTCCTTTCCAAACTATTCGAGACAGCAAAAAGATCGAAATAGTAAAGAGAGAAATAAGAAGAGAAAGAGCATAGAAAGGAGACACAGCAGAGAGAAAGGAGAGTGGAAAGACGGGGAGAGAAAAGAGTGAGTAGAGAGAAAAGAGAAGAGAGAAGAGAGAAAAGGGGTAAAAAATGTGGAGAGAGAGAGAGAGAGAGAGAGAGAGAGAGAGAGAGAGAGAGAGAGAGAGAGAGAGAGAGAGAGAGAGAGAGAGAGAGAGAGAGAGAGAGAGAGAGAGAGAGAGGAGAGAGAGAGAGAGAGGAGAGAGAGAGAGGAGAGAGAGAGATAGAGGTGAGAGATAGAGGAGAGAGAGAGATAGAGGAGAGAGAGAGATAGAGGAGAGAGGTGAGATAGAGGAGAGAGGTGAGATAGAGGAGAGATAGAGGAGAGAGGAGAGAGATAGAGGAGAGAGAGAGGAGAGAGAGAGGAGAGAGAGAGAGGAGAGAGGAGAGAGGAGAGACAGAGGAGAGAGACAGAGGAGAAAGAGAGAGGGAGGACAGAGAGAGAGGAGAGAGATGAGAGAGAGGAAAGAGAGGAAGAGAGAGAGATAGTGGAGAGAGAGAGAGGAGAGAGTGGAGAGAGATAGAAGAGAGAGGAGAAGAGAGAGAGAGAGGAGAGAGTGGAGAGAGTGGAGAGAGAGAGAGAGAGAGAGAGAGAGAGAGAGAGAGAGAGAGAGAGAGAGAGAGAGAGAGAGAGAGAGAGAGAGAGAGAGAGAGAGAGAGAGAGAGAGAGAGAGAGAGGCGTCCACCCACCACCCCTACCCCCGCACCTCGTTCCCCTTTTATTTGCAAGGGAGATAAGAGACGGGGCCGCCGCCCCCCATAAAGACGGACCGCTACAATGATTGTTTATGGCCGGGCCGCCCACAGCCGGCCTGGGCCCCTTTCAGCGCCCTGACAGACTTTATCAATTTTGTTTTATCACCCGAGGAAAAATTTCTTTTTTGATGCTGGGCGGATGAAAGGGGGAATTCTGAAAGTCCTTCAAACTATTATCAGGGCGGTCTTTACAGATTTTATTCTGTAAAGACCCCTCTTGTTAACGGCAGATGACTTCTTTATTCAACCCAAAGGCAAAGCTTTAGAATGCAAGGATTTCTTTTTTCTATTTAACAAAAAAAAAATTAAATATGTACCTTTGTTATGGTGACGGTCTCGTTAAGAATAAATGATTAATAAATGAATGAATAAATAAATAAATAGGTTAAGAAATTAATAAGTGAATATATAAATGCACAGATAAATAGAAATACACCAAGAAATGAAAGTTTTCTGTTGATGACCAGAAGGAAATCTTCTAAGTCCGCCACAACAGTGGCCATGTTAATCGCGATCCCATCAGCCGGAAAGTGACCTCTCCTTGAGCGAGTAATAAGATCGCCTGGCGGAAAACCATAAAGTCAATGAAGTGTGGCGGAGGCCTCGTTCACCTCGAGCCGGACCGACCCACAAGTTCCAGACGTCTCTCAGACTCTCTGTGAGGAACAAAGAAGATGAGAAAAAAGAAAAGAATAAAAAAGAACAAGGAGGAGAAAGGCACAGGAGTAACCATTGGCTTCGCTCAAAAGTGCCACAGTGCCTGGCGTCGACTGCCCAAACTGTAACAAGCCCATTTCTTCACGTCATATATTTACGTGGGAACGACAGAAAGAAGGAAGGAAGAGAGAGGAGAAAGGAAGGAAGAGAGGTAGAATGTTCACCAAAATAGAAGAGATAGAGGGGAAGTGCAATAGGGACAGAGAGAAAGGAGGAGAGAGAAAGAGGGGGAGAAGAAGAGGGAGAGTAATGGAGGAGAAAGGAAGATGGAGAGAAAGGGAAAGAAAGAGGAAGAAAGACAGAGAGGGAGACTGAGGGAGCCACAGGGAGAGAGAATGAGGAGAGTGGGATTGAGTGTGGAAGAGAAAGTGGGGGGAGCGAGCGGGATTGAGAGCGGGAGAGCTCAAGACGGTATTATCTCGAAGCGGGTTGGAAGCTCAACACGTCTCGACGGGACATTAAACTTCCTCAATTTCAAGATGACTCTGTTGCTTACGGACGCTGAACAAAAAGCCTCGCGTTGATCTAAATAAAACATGTTTAGTTACGTGACTCAGCTCTGAGGATCAACTGATCAAAATCCAGACTGATCCGTGCTTCGCCCAAGGAAAGAAAAAAGCCCATAAAGAACGAAAGAAGAAAAAAATTATTATATATATATATATATATAGATATATATATATATATATATATATATATATATATATATATATAAACAAATGTATTAATAGATAAATAATTATATAAGTGAATAAAAACAATTAACCAATTGATTGATTAATAAAAGTAAAAATAATAATAATAAGAATAAATAGAAGCCAGTCTATTATATACAAACATCCATCTATTTACTACCGATTATTCATTCATTCTCACTCCAAGCAATATTTCAATATTATGATGATCTTTTTTTTTCTGCCGCAAGGGGATGTTATTCAAACGAGATACACATCCTACTTAGTAAAAGGCGTGGGTGTCTGTGTGTCTGTGTGTATTTACCTAATTGTACCAGGGGTGATCAGAAAGTAATGACAGTCGGACTCGTAGCTGAGAGACTATAAGTGATGGGGGGGGGGGAGCAAGGGGCAGCAAGTGTTGCCTGTTGTTACATGTTTGAGCTTGTCGCTGTTTGTCTAGCTTACATTTTATCGTTGCGCTGTGCGATTGCGTCATTGTTGGTTTGCCTCTCTAACCGAAAACATGGATTTTTCGAAAGAAGGCTACAGATTCTACACCTTCACATGGTGGAAACTCGGGAAAAAAGCAACGGAGATCAGAGAGGAATTGTTGCAAGTTTTTCCCGAGTCTACTCCATCACTGGAAACTTTCCCGTTGGATTCGAGCTTTCGCAGCCGGAAAATTGCAGCTAGAAGATGATCATCGTCCTGGCCGCCCTCGGACATCCGTGACCGAAGCAACGACGGTCCGTGCGTGGGCCATCATTGACGAAGATCCAACTGTTACTCTTCGATTCTTATCCTTGGAGCTCGGTGTCAGTTATGGGAGCGCACATGACATCGTG
This sequence comes from Oratosquilla oratoria, assembly GCF_046742065.1. Lineage (NCBI taxonomy): Eukaryota > Metazoa > Arthropoda > Malacostraca > Stomatopoda > Squillidae > Oratosquilla > Oratosquilla oratoria. The sequence continues at coordinate 29,344,390 of NC_134795.1, read as the reverse complement.
CATGAACACTTAGGGCTGAGGAAGAAGTGTGCTCGATGGATACCTCATTTGCTTACGGAAGAGCAGAAGAGCGAACGGGTGCGGATTTGTCGTCTATGGCTGGCTGAATTCGAGCCAAATGGTCCGAAACGGTTCTCAGATGTAGCTACCGGAGATGAGTGTTGGATTTCTTTCTTCACCACCAGAGACAAGCAGTCTAACATGGTGTGGTTGAGTGATGAAGAACCTCGACCTCAGATTCTGAAGGATGGATTTCGCAGCAGGAAGCGCCTTTTCACCATCTTCTTCAATTCACAAGGACCAATGTGTGTGGATGTAATGCCTCAACAGTGTACTATCACAGACCTGTACTACACTGATCACGCCCTTCCTCGAGTCCTGGAATATCAGGCCAAGACTGCACCAACCCGTCCGCCGGATCGCGCCTTTTGCTGCACCATGACAATGCTGCCCCCCACAAAGCTCGCCTCACTGTGCAGTTCCTGGAGCAGCAGGGGATCACACTTCTCCCCCACCCACCCTACTCGCCTGACCTTGCTCCCTGTGATTTTTGGTTGTTTCCAAAGATCAAGGGTGCGATCGCAGGGAAGCTGTTTCATCGCATCCAAGATCTGGCGCGAGCAGTCAATTCAGAGCTACGAGGTATATCGGCTTCTGAGTACCGTGAGTGCTTCATGAAGTGGGAAAAGAGGATGGAACGTTGCATAGAGGCAGGAGGGGAGTACTTTGAAGAAATGTAGGCCACTATTTGGATTTTCCTCTGTACCGTGAATATATATGGTATCACTGTCATTACTTTTTGATCAACCCTCGTATTATACGGAAAAGGGAGCTATGCTCGTTGTGATCCGTCTTTGCATCTCGAAACATCTAGTTTGGTCTTAAATTGTTGTAGGGGTTTGCACACACTACTGTTTTGTCTAATTTGTTATAGACATCCACCAATCTGTGTGTAAAACAGATTTTTTCTTTCAGGTCTATTCTATAACTATATTTTTTGAATTTTTGATGTCTCCTTGTTTTTCTTTTATCCCACCTTAATAAGTCTTACCTGTCAAACACTTCCATGTCTTTCATGATTCTGTAAATGGTCATTAGATCGCCTCTTTCTCTTCTTATGTGTGTGTATGTGTGTGTATGTGTATGTGTGTGTGTGTGTGTGTGTGTGTGTGTGTGTGTGTGTGTGTGTGTGTGTGTGTTTTGTGTAAATAATGATAACAATAATCGGTTGAATTAACAGTGAAACAGTGACAATGTACAAGATGAGCTAATTCTACGACTAGATTATATTTAATTAATGATGTGTACGGTGGGCGTCAATTCTCGGCGCTCTGATGGGTACAAGTTTGTTACTGTGCCTCGTGGCGTGGTGTGGTAGAGAGGCGTTAGGTGGGAGGAGGTGTGCATGTGCATGTGCATGTGTGTGTGTGTGTGTGTGTGTGTGTGTGTGTGTGTGTGTGTGTGTGTGTGTGTGTGTGTGTGTGTGTGTGTGTGTATTCACTTGGTCTTTTTGGATCACGTGTTCGACTCGTGATCGACAGCTATTTCCCTCCTGGAAGAGAGCTCAGAGCTCGTAGGTCCGATCTATGGGTAATGCTATGACCTTTCACACACACACACACCCCAACTCCCCGCCCACGAGAGTCAGAGTAACGACCCGAAGCGCAGCTGTACCGAAATTAATTTCGGCCCTGGGCAGGATTCGAACCAAGCACTACGCGCACCACCATGCTAGTAGTTCATCGTTCTACCAACTGCGCCACCGAGTCGTGTGTGTGTGTGTGTGTGTGTGTGTGTGTGTGTGTGTGTGTGTGTGTGTGTGTGTGTGTGTGTGTGTGTGTGTGTGTGTGTGTGTGTGTGTGTGTGAATATGTGTGTATGTATGCGCGCACGCGTCCCTTCCCTATCTCCCACCCCCCCCTCCTTCGTGCATGACATTCGAATTCTCGGTGTGCGAAGAAGCCGCCTCCGGGTTTCTGAAGCTCCGGGCTCGCGAGTTGATATTTGGCCCCGGCAACGACGAAGCTGTGCCGTCGCCGCCGCCTTATCAGTGCCACGTTGAAACGGGCGACAACATTTTCGGGTCTGGTGGATACGCCCTTATGACAGGCCCGCTTCGGTACAAACTCAACCTCAGCCTTCACTCCTCCGCGTCCACCTTCACTCCTCCGCCTCCCCATTCGCCCCTGTCTCTCGTTATACGCACCTGCCTCCTCCACCAACTTTCCGTTCCTCCACATCATTCATCTGATGGTCTTCCTCTAAAATGACGCAGACCAATGTGTATCAACAATTCAAAGTCCAAATAACAAAATCACTACCACCAATAACAATGATAACAACTTAAGCTATACATTAACATTTTTCTGTTGGTGTAAATCTACACCACTTGTCGGGTCCTGCTGTGCCTCGCTGCATTACTTTTGATCCAAATAGTGGCGGGGATTCGGGACAACCTCCGAGGAGCTGATATATGTACCTATTCATTTTATTATTATTATTATTATTATTATAATTATATATATATATATATATATATACACGAGTGTGTGTGTGTCTGTGTGTGTGTGTGTGTCTGTGTGTCTGTGTGTGTGGGTGTGTCTGTGTGGGTGTGTCTGTGTGGGTGTGTCTGTGTGGGTGTGTCTGTGTGGGTGTGTCTGTGTGGGTGTGTCTGTGTGGGTGTGTGTGTGTGTGTGTGTGTGTGTGTGTGTGTGTGTGTGTGTGTGTGTGTGTGTGTGTGTGTGTGTGCACGTATATATAATATTTACATACACGTGAAATTGGTAGGGAGACATTAATAAATTTCACTAAAATTATTGGCAGTTGTGAGGACCTCAGACGACTTCATCTTCTCGAAGCAATACACATTATAGAGTCCCATCCATCAACTTCCAATCCAACATGTTTTCTACTATACATTTACTTGATTCATCTTTTACTATTCGAGCACGGACATTCAATTCAGCATCTCTCCCCTTCTCCTCCTCACCACCCTCTCCTTCCCCCTTCTCCTCTTCCAACTCCAACCCCCTCCCCCCCAATCCACTACCTGAACATTACTACGAACATCCAAATTTTGTTAATTGGGACCTTATGGAAATTAACTCTTGTTCTAAAAGTTGAGGGATACAGATTCTGAGAGCTCGGTTCTTTTTCTCTGAGCCTTCAGAATCTGTAGCTTCCAAGTTTTAGAACATGAGTTGGTTTCCTTCAGGTCCCAATTAACAAAATTAGCTTACCCTAAGTGGTTCCTAAATGAAGTCCTCAGCCAACCTAGAACTAGCTTTTTCAACCCCCCTTCCACAAAACCAAATGCGTTACAAAATCCCCTTGTTATTCTCTTTTCAGAGCCCATGAACCACTTGTCCAAATTCCTTCCCAAAGGTAAGATGAATTTAATTCATAATTACCCAAGTACTATTAATAAAAAAGTTGTTCATGTTCGTCAGTTTGAATAAAGATGATATCCCACAGGTTTACTGCCTTCCGTGTAAAGATTGTAACTTAGCATACATCTGTCAGACGGAGAGACCTAGAGACAAGGTTGAATGAGAACAAAAGGTCAATTAGGTATGGTCAAGAGAGTTCAGCCGTGTTCCAACACGTGAACAATTCAATTCACCGGATGGACTGGAATCTGAACTTGTTTATAAATCTAGCTGTGGGTTCAGAAGGAAAATGGCGGGATCCACTTTAACAGATTATCTTCTTACTATGAACATTTTTAAGGGTCAATGGACTCCAGACATAATTTCAGGACTGATCATTACAAAAATTGTTTATAGGTATCATCCCCCTCCCCCTGATCCAACCTCACGTCATCCTCAGGTCAACAGAGAGTGAGGGAAGTGGAATTTACTCCTTCCCTAGTTCCTTTTTTTTATTTGTACGAGATTGCCATTTAAAGATAGCAAGCATCCTCCTCCCACTTTGTACTACTGAAGAAGAGTGCAATTAGAATCGAAATCTGTAGATTCACTTATTTGATTCTTTCCTTTTTCCGACTGTAGTGTTAGTCCGTGATCTTTTTCCATGTCTCCCTCGCACCCGCATAGATGGGATTGAGTGTTATAGACCTATTTATGCTATCTTCGTTAGTGGTCCACGCATCCATGAACACTATTTCTCCTTTCCTGTTGTTATTGTAGAGTACCTTTGCACCCTGCCAGTCGAACTCGTGCTGGTGCTGTTCAGTATGTTTGTGCACAGCGGAACTCTGGTCTTTTCTGTTTACTGCCCCTTGGTGTTCTTGTAGTTTTGTGCTAGCCTGTTTGCCTGTTTCACCCACATAGCGTGCTGTGCAATCGGAGCAACTGATGTTGTACACCGTCGGTTCAATTTGCTCACCTTATCCTTGACACGGTTGAGAGCTCCGTGCAACGTGTTACTGGGTTTGTGCGTAACGTTTTATCCCGTTCTTATTCAGTATCCTCGCAACGACCTTTGAAACACCCCTCACGTAAGGGACCGTTATCCTGTTTGTGGCTGCTCGTGTCTCACCCCGGTCTATTTTTCTTTTCTGCGGCGCCATCCTTTTCACTACTTGATTCGGGTAGCCGTTAGCCCGAAATACCCTCCTCAACCTACTTCTTTCCTCTTTTAGCGACACCTTTGTGGAGCAGACTCTCCGCCGTGTTCCACAACGTTTTTATCACTCTTCTTGTAGCAATTTGGGTCATCACTACCAAAATCCAGCAATCAATAGGTATACGTTGCCTTCCTGTACACGCTGATGACCAAAATATCACCCACACGTTTCACCGTTACGTCCAGGAACGGTAGCTCGCCTTTGGCCTCCTTCTCCATCTCGAATTGGATAGCCTCATGCTTCCCATTGAGCTGTTCCAGGAACCCATTCACATCTCTATCCTTCAGGATTGCGAACACATCGTCCACATACCGCGTCCACAGCTTCAATGATGTTGGACAAAATCTTATCCTCGAACCGCTGCATGGTGATCTCAGCCAGGATTACCGAAATTTGCGAGCCCATGGGGTCCCAATTCTCTGGTGGTACACCGTGTCTCTGTAATTCAAAAAGGTCGAGTCTAGGCACATATTCACTGGTTGAATTTTTTTCATTATCCAGTAAGCCCCGTGCGTCCTTCATCGCGGACAATACCGCCCGCTTCACGAGATCCTGCGATAACGACGTAAACATGGACCTCACATCGAAAGACACCATAACCTCATCACTCTCCATGAGGTCTCCCCCTCATGTTCACACCCTCCACATCTACCTTCCATACCTCTTTTACTAGTCTTTCTTCACTCATCCTTTCCACGTGTCCAAACCATCCCAATACTCTTTCATCTACCCTATCTCCCCACTCCCTTACCACCCTCGTTCTCCTCCTCACCTCCTCATTTCTCACTCTAGCCTAGTAACCCCTATCGCACTTCTCAGACACCTCATCTCAAACACATTCAAACTCCTTCTCTCTTCCTTTCTTATGTTCCATGTTTCTACCCTATACACTGCTGTCGGCACAATCATTCCTTCATACAACCTCTTAGCATCCATTCTCAAATGTCTATTTCTCATTACACTTTTTAATCCACCAAGGCATTTACTCGCTTCTCTCAATCTACATTTTACCTCCACCTCCACTCCTCCCTTTCCGGCCACATTTGCACCCAAGTATCTAAAACTATCCACTTTCTCCAGTCTCTCTCCCTTAATGCTCACTTCCAGTCTGCTGCCACATTCACCCCTTGTACATTTCATCACCTTAATTTTACCCACATTTATCATCAACTTCCTTCTTTCACACACCATCCCAAACTCTGTCACTAACTTCCTCAATCGTCCGCAAACAACAGCTGGCTCACCTCCCACTTTTCTCCATTTTCTTTAACCATCTCTAATCCCTGATCCACCACCCTTGCATTTATTTCTCGCACCACCCCATCCATGTACAAGTTGAGCAGCCAGGGCGACATAACATCCCTGACGAAGTCCCACCTTTACCTCGAACCACTCACTCCATTTCTAATCCTGACACACGCTCTACTACTCCCATAAAAACTCTTGACAGCTGCTAAAAGCTTTCCTCCTATCCCGTATGTCTGCATAACCTCCCACAGTGCCTTTTCCAGATCCATAAAAGCAAATAAAAAAAAAAAATCCTCACCTTTTCCTATAGGTTTCTCATATATCTGTCTTACCACAAAAATTTGATTGATTGATTTATGAAATTTTTGGCTTGAAGGTCAAGCGCTGCCACAAAAATCTGATCTACACAACTTCTTCCTGTCCTAAATCCACATTGTTCCTCACCAATTACTCCCTCTCTTCCTCTCCTAATCCTCTCAATCAAGATCCTCCCATAAGCCTTCCCAACTACACTTAACAAGCTGATCCCTCTAAAACTACTACACTCACACTTGTCCCCTTTCCCTTTGTAAAGTGAAACTATACAGGCACTCCTCTAGTCCTTCGGCACTCTACCCTCTCTCAAACAAACATTACATAACCTCACCAGCCAGTCCACCAACAATGAACCTCAGTTTTTCAGACATTCTGCATGGCATCCATTCAGACCAGGTCCCTTACCTGCTCTCATCTTAATAACTGCATGCACTTCATCCTTCCTTATTTCTGCTCCATTTTCCTCACTCATCACGGTCATTTTCTTAGCACTTCCCACTGCAACTTCCTTTCCCTCTCTATCCTCCTTCAATTTAACAACTCTCTAAAATACTCTGCCTATCTTCCTCTTACTGCCTTCTCTTCCATTATCATCTCTCCATCTGCACCTTTCACCTTTTCGTCTCTACTTGATTCGCCTCCTCTTCCTCTCTTAATTTCGTTCCAAAACATCTTTTTATTAATTTAAAAAAATTCTGTCATACTCTTACCCCATTTCATATCTGTTCTTCTCTTTTTTCCTCCTTTATCTTTTGCTTTACTTCTCTTTTCTTTTCTTTGCACCTTTCATATGATTCCCTTGTCCTATTTTGTAACATATATATGCTGAAGAGGATCACAGTGATCGAAATATACAGATCTTTATACTTTCGCTTATTCTTCTCCGAAAGTGGGTTATCAGTATTATATATATATATATTATATATATATATATAACATATATATATATTTATATAATACTGATGACCCACTTTCGGAGAAGAATAAGCGAAGATATAGAGATCTGTATATTTCGATCACTTACTGTGATCCTCTTCATACAGATCTCTATATCTTCGCTTATTCTTCTCCGAAAGTGGGTCATCAGTATTATTTTACAAATGTGGTACGACATATCTTTGTTGTGGATATCTTTATATATAAAACAAACATATATATATGTATATGTATATATATATATATATATATATATATATATATTATATATATATATTATATATATATATATATTTATATATACGCATTTGCAGCCCAGAGTACATCGATGATGAGATAGGATGTATTTACGACATTGGTACTAAGCTACAATACCCCACACATGTTCTTGATAAAGCTTACTATCGTGCTAAAAGGACATTTTACAACCTTAGGTCAACTCAAACTTTCAATATGAATAACTTGCTAATTTTACCGTACCAAGAGAACCTGCAAAATATTCCAAATATGTTACGTAAATTTAACATTAATGTAGTTTTCAATAACAAGAACACTGTAAGACAAATGCTCATAAATAATTCTGTCAATAGTAATAAAGGGTGTGTGTACAAAATACCTTGCAAATCATGTAATCAGTTTTATGTTGGTCAGACTGCTAAAGCACTCACAACACGAATTAATCAACATAAGAAATACGTTAGAGAGGGAAACCAATCTAGCGGTATATTCAACCACATGAACCATTTTAACCACCCAGTTGACTGGGATAACGCTAAAGTCATCACATACAACAACAACATAACAGAAAGAAATTTAATTGAATGCAGTTTGATCAAATCTAGTAAGGGGATAAATGTTAATCTTCATCAAGGTTTGTACAAATTAGATAGTTTTATTTCTCATGAAATTTCAAAATTGTTTGAATTGTAATATAAATTATGAGCAGTTGTCCCATACTTGTTGGTTACCAGGACGGCCCAAACGTCCCATACTTGTTGGCTACCAGGACGGCCCATACGTCCGCCACGTGTACTTCTTCCACTACCTCTCCGAATGCCCTCTTCACTATGTCATATATTCTGTACCTTGTTTCTTCATCTTATAATTCCTTCTTTGTATCTGCACTGAAGATGTAATTACACGAAAGCGCTCTGCTTCGTTAGTTTACTTTTTCCCAGTGGTTATTTACGCAGTTGTGAACACACGCTCCTGGTGTGTTTTTATTGCATATATATATATATATATATTTATATATAAAACATATATACATATATTTATATATAAAACATATATACATATATCTATATATAAAACATTATATATATATATATATATATATATATATATATATATATACTGTATATATACCGTGTATATATATAGTGGCATCATGACAGGTGTATGAGTGGTAAGAATGTAAATTACACTATTGGGAATGAGACTTTTCCTGAGCGGTTTCGCCTTATGAGCCTTCTTCAAAGGCTTCTTCTCTGAGCCCAGGGCAGTGGGCGAGATGCAGGGATGACCCGTCATCTAGGAGGTGGCAAGATAAGATGGAGGGAAGAGGGTGGAGGTGAGTGGAGTGTGATAGGAATGGAATGGGTGGGAGTGGTTTTTATGCCTTTACGTTTTGGCTATCTCCCTTAAAAGGGGGAAAATCCTTTGGTATATGTACCACTCATACATTATATATACTGTATATTATATACAGATATATATATATATATATATCACACATTATATATTGATGTATAAACGTGTGTGTGTGTGTAGGTGTGTGCGCGTATGTTTGTATTACTTATAACATGAACTTGGCACCTTTAAAAGATTTGTTCTACATGATACCGTCTGACTTTATTCGGCTCAAAATCTGGACATAGTAAAACACTGGAGGATACAATTGAAGAAGACAGCTTTATTCCTTAGAAATGTCAAATATCGAACCACAAAATTTATATTCGCATTATTCAATTCTTGAAGGGAAATAGGACTTTTGGTGTGGACTGTATCTCCACAAACGTAATGATCTCAAATGTGTCATCGTGGTGGTCATTCGCTTACACACACACATGATTTCAAATTGGTGCGGTCAAGAGGGGAGGTTGAGTAGAAACAGGAGGAGGAGAAGGAGGAGGAGGAGGAGGAGAAGGAGAAGGAGAAGGAGAAGGAGGAGAAGGAGGAGGAGGAAGAGGAGGAAGTGAAACAAGAGCAGGAGCAGCAGGAAAAGGGGCAGAAGGGGAAGAGGAAGAGGTGGTTGGTTAATCAAGACGGGCAAGGCAAGAGGAAGGGCAGAAAAGAGAAAAGGGAAGAAAAGAGGAAGGACAGAACCGGAAGGTAATGAAGAGGAGGAGGAAAGTGAGAAAGAGAAAGTAGAAGAAAAAGAGAAAGGGCGAGACTAAGCGAAAAGAAGAGGAAAGGAAGAGAGGGAGGGGAAGGAGATGGAGATAGATATGAAGAAGAAGGATGAAGAGGAGCAAGAGAGATGAGGAGTAAGAGTCTAGCGGAAACCTTAGAATTAAAAAGGAGGTTGGAAATATAGCGATGCCTGCTTGCTTTAGTGAATTACCCGACTGCCTAATTCGCTATGCTCGCTCCATGTCGAGCGGGAACTGCCCGCCTGGGACCGATGCAGCGCTGGCGAGCCGAATTTTGACGAGGGTACTGGGAGCCCAACCAGGAGATTGCCTGACTTGAAGACACGAGGCTTCGTTCGTGTGGCTTCGCGAGACACGGGCCGCCGGAGAGACACAGTAAATAAAAAGGTCAAACGCAGGTCTGTGTTCATTTTCATCTATTTTTGTTAATTCATTTGTTTATATATTTATCTATTTGTTTACCAATTTATTGATTTATTCATTTATATATTCATCTTTTTATTAATTCATTTACCCAATTTTAATCAATTCATTTTATGTGTGAAGAAATAGAAAATATAAACTATTTCTTCTGGAGTGAAGTATGACCTCCTCTAAATAGAATCCTGATACCGGTAACAAGTTATCGAGAAACTAATACCAAATAAAAAGATAAATAGAAACTATCAATTGATAAAAACCTAATATTCAATAAAGATTAAATATTTTTGCATCTTATGAAGTAGTAGAAAATACCCCTCGACTGAATAAAAACATCTTACTGGCGTAAAGAGAAAAATATATAGAATTTATTCTTTAACACAGATCAATCGTCAATAGGCAATTCTATTCATCCATATATAAATAAATATACAAGTAAATAAATAAAGATGAATGAATAAATAAAATAGAAATTAACAGAATTAAAAGATGAAAAAACAAAATAAGATTTGATAAAGTAAAAGAATAAATAGATAAAAATAAAGCCGGGCTCCATACTTATGTGACTTAAACCACATCGATCACTTCAATATACTATGACGTCATTAGCAAACGTCCTTCAGGATGACGTCAGGCGATATCATTCGGAGAGCTTCGGAGTAGGGATGGGCTGGGGTGGGGGTGGAGGGGTCGTTTCTGGTTGAAGTGGGCTTGGGATAAGGACAAGGTCCGCGAAACCCAAGACAAAAAATAATCTTGGGTGAAAGGACCTCGCAAGGCACTCCAGCGTCTGGATGCTGTTCTGTGTACATACAGCTGATGAACGGGACCAAAAACGCAGAATTTAAGAGTGGTGAGTACCCAAGTGGTAGTAGAGTGATGGAGGAAAAAACGTAAGAGAAGGAAGAGGAGGTAAATAAGGAACATGAGGAAGAAAGGGCTGGAGAACAAACAGAAGTAAAAGAAGGAAGAGGAGGAAAAGGAGGAAGAGGAGGAAAAAGAGGAAGAGGAGGAAGAGGGGGAAAGGAGGAAGAGGAGGAAGAGGAGGAAGAGGAGGAAGAGGAGGAAGAGGAGGAAGAGGAGGAAGAGGAGGAAGAAGAGGAAGAGGAGGAAGAGGAAGAGGATGGAGAACAGGAAGAATAGGATGATTAATAAAGCAAGAAAAATAGGAAGAGCAGAAGAAACAGAGGGAAAAGAAAGAGGATGGAGAAACTGAAGAGCAAGGAGAGGAATAAAACAAACAGGGGGAAGAGCAAGAGGAGTATTGAGAGGAGGAAGAGGAGAAAGAAGCAAAACGACAAGCAGAACAGGAAGA
>NC_134795.1:29315694-29328194 GCF_046742065.1 Oratosquilla oratoria | reverse complement strand
TTTGAAAAATTCTAACGATCTTTTGACAAGACTAAAAGATTTAGATTTCACGGGGAAAAAGTTAGTAAGCTATGATGTCAAGGCGTTACATACAAATATTTCCACTGACGGTGCGTTAGAAGCAGTAAAGAGAGTAATGAAATATATAAACGATACTGATCTACCCATAAGAATACAAGATTATATAGAATTGACAGATTTATGCGTAAATTTCGGTGCGTTTACTTTTAATGGTGACGAATATGAACATAGAGGTCTCACTATGGGTAGTCCTTTAAGTGTAGTGATGGCCTCTTTATATGGAGTTATTAGAAAAAGAAAACTTTATCAGAATCAATGGTAGGGGATCACACTGGTTTAGATATGTAGACGACGTCCTCGCAGTCATCCCCGAAAACACCAATGTAAATAATAAAATGAGAATGCTTAACGCGGTCAACAGCGATATTCAGTTCACCGTAGAAGAGGAACAAAACGAACAATTGCCCTTCCTAGATACGTTAATACGACGAGTGGGAAAAACTAACTTTCTCAGTATACAGAAAGGAAACAAACAAAGAGGATTTAGTACATTACTTCTCCGCACATGATGATAGGACAAAGAGTGGAATAGTAATAGGATTTTTTCTCAGGGCACTACGAATCTGTAGTAATGAATACCTAGAAGGCGAATTTGATTACATTATGAAAACCTTTGACAAACTTGGACATCCAGAGGGAATGTTGAAAAGAACAAAAAGAAAAGCAATGAATATTTACAATCGCGGAAAGAAAGAGAAATGATAAAAATGATACCAATTTCATATCAGTACCTGGCTCAGAAACGTCACCAATAATAGACAAATATTTAACAAAATCAGGTATAAACATAGCTAAAATAACTAACAAGAGGATAGGTGATTTAATAAAGACTTCCGAAAAGAGAACCAATTCCGAAAACAGCGTCGTATACAAAATCCCGTGCAATAGTTGCTCAATGGCTTATTTTGGCGAATCGTGAAGGATTAGAAAAAAGAATTTATGAACATAAAAACGACATAAAAGCACATAGGACATCTAATTCTTTAGTAGTTCATGCGGAAAAATTCTATCATAAAGGTTTTGATAAATTCACTAGAAGATTGTTGAATCAGCATATATTTCAACTAATAATTCATCGAATCATCGAGGAGGGTTTATCAATCTAGCTAAACAAACTAGTATTTTAATTCTAAAGCACGCCAGAAAAACGACCTTTCCCAAGTTCCGAAAAGGTAATTAGATCTAGTACACACACACATATATATATACACACACATATACACATACACACATATATATATACACATATATACACATACACACACATATATATATACACATATATACATATATATACATATACATATATACATATATATATATTTATACATATATATATACATATACATATACACATATATATATACACATATATACATATATTTATATGTACATATATATATATATACACAGATATATATACATACATATATACATACATTATATATATATATATACATATATATATACATATATACATATATATATACACATATATATACACATATATATACACATATATATATATACATATATATTATATATATATATACATATATACATATATATATATATTTATATATATACATACATATACATACATACACAGTATTCTTACCTGAAAAACTAGCACAAATAATCAGCAGGGTAGAACAGATATATGAGAGGATTTTGGCTTTTTCTATAAAGACAAATGAACTAAATTTAAGTTTTGTACAAGTCTATGCCCCAGAACAAGGAAGACCGGTTGATGAAAAGGAAATATTCTATGAAGACGTACAGATTGTCAGAAATGACTTTCCATACGATGATTATGTAATCATCATGGGTGACTTAAATGGACATATTGGACAAGAACGAATAGGATTAGAACATGTCATAGGAGCGCATAGCATTGTGGAAAAGAACCTTGCAGGTGAACGGCTCCTCGATTTTTGTGTGTTAGATAACATGACTGTCATGAATAGCTTTTATGAGCATCAAGAAAACCATAAATGGACATGATACAGATAGAATAGTATACAACATGAATATACAGACAAGTCCATGATTGATCTAATGTTAACAAATAAAAAAAATCAGATATTTAAAAAGCATACCATCGGTTTCATGTGATTCAGACCACAGGCTGGTCGTAGCAAAATTGAAACTTACCAAACCAAAATCTTTAAAACGTAAAGCCGTAAAACGATTCTTGGTAGAAAATTTGAAAATTGAAAGCTGTAAAGAGGATCTCCATCGCAGACTGAGAGAGAGTAGAACAGAATATACTACAACAAGATTTAGATGAGGACTGGAAAGCCTTCCATTCAACTGTCACAAAAATTGCAGAGAAAGTAGTCCAGTGTAAGACATCATACGGTAAAAAGATAAAGCAAACACCTTGGTGGACAGAAAAGGTCAAAGAACCTGTCAAAATAAAAATGAGAAAATTTCGGAAATGAATGAGAACAAGGCAAATGGATGATAGACTGGAATACATTGAAGCTAGAAGAGAAGCGGAGAGAATAAACAACCAGGAAAAAGATAAAACATGGGAGAAAATTGGGAGAGATCTTGCACAGGATTTACTAGGAACTAGAAAGCTAATTTACAACTTGGCTAAAAATTACAGAAAGAAATCAGCACCACCATCATATGCTGTTAAAGATGAAAATGGAGAAGAGCTACTAACAGACGCCGAGAAAATTGACAGTAGATGGAAAAACTACTTCGAAAACTTGTTGAATATACCAAATAACGTAGAACAAAATGAGCCAGAGCACAATGTAGAGGAACTCTTAAAATCGGACGAAGATCCAATTACCGTTGAAGAGATAAAATCATCCTTAAATCGAATGAAAAATGGTGAAGCAGAAGACACGATTCCATCTGAGATTTTAAAAAACATCGGGGAAGATGGAATTCTATAGGTAAAGGACATCTTGAACAAATGCTGGGATAAAGGAAGAGTACCTAAAGATTGGAATAGATCAATAATATGCCCTATATATAAAAACAAAAGAGATAAAACTGACCGTAAAAACTCCAGAGGAATAGCCTTAATACCACATATAGCAAAACTTTATGAAAGAAAATTAGAAAAGAGATTAAGGAGGGCAGTAGATGACAGCTTCGAAGAATGGCAATATGTTTTTCGACATGGAAGATCTACCATCGATCTATTTTTTGCTTTAAAAATGCTTTCTCAGAAAAAAATGGGAATGGAATAAAAAAGTTTACTTAGCTTTCGTCGACCTGGAAAAGGCATTCGATCGGGTTCCAAGAAAGATCTTGTGGTGCATCTTGGATAAAGAAGAGTATAACATTCCTCCCAAACTTAAAAGGGCAATAAAAAGCACGTACATAAACGATGTATGCCGTGTTAAGACCCCACAGGGAAATGGGGGAATGGTTTAGCATAACCTCAGGAGTAAAACAAAGAAGTGTGCTTTCCCCAGTCTTATTCATCATTTTCATGGACTACTGTGGAAAGTTAGTGACGAGAAGAGCGGAAGGAGAAATATTTGGCTACGCAGACGATCTGGCATTGATAGCAGAAACTGAAAAAGTGTTACGGAGGCTCATTTTAGGTTGGAATGAAGAATTATCAACCAAAGGTATGAAAACTAATAAGGGAAAAACAAAGGTTATGCTGCTGAGTAGAAATAAAGACGACATGCATGCGAGATTAGGAAATACAACTTTGGACCAAACAAATCTGTTTAGATATTCAGGAGTAGTTTTCGGCACAGAAAATGACACCTTGATTGAGATAAATAACAGAATAACGAAATTTAATGCGACTCTCTACTTACTATATCCACTCATTAAAGACTGCCACGTGCCAAGGAAAGTAAAGACCATCTTATGTACGAGTATACTAAGACCTATACTTATATATGGGCACGAGGCTTGGTCGCTTACCACCAAGGTTGGCTATAAAATTCAAGCAACAGAAATGAAAGTTTTAAGATTAATAAAGAATGTCACCAGAAGAGAGAGAATCCGGAATGTTTCCACCAGACAAGAATTAGGAGTGCAAAATATCCTTTAATTCATTGATAGAGGACAGCTACGATGGTTTGGTCATATGAAAAGAATGAACATCAACAAATATTCAAGAAAATATTATGAGTGGAGACCTGAAAGAACAAGACCAGTAGGAAGACCCAGAGTGAGTTGGAGGAACAACATTAGTAGAGCAGTGGAAGCCAGAGGAGAGAATCTTGAAGACGTCGAAAACCAGCATCTATATAAGGACAGGATCAGATGGAGGGGCTACACAAGGCAAAACGACTGACAAGCTTTTATGCTTAACAGGAGACTGGTAAGAAAGGTAGGAATATATGTATGTATGTATGTATATGTTATGTATATATATATATATATATATATATATATATATATATTATACATATATGTACATACATAGAATCAGACATACATAGAATCAGACAATAAACAATGGTGTGTGTGTGTGTGTGTGTGTGTGTGTGTGTGTGTGTGTGTGTGTGTGTGTGTGTGTGTGTGTGTGTGTGTGTGTGTGTGTGTGTGTGTGTGTGTGTGACTTGATACAGGTCTTTAAAATTCTGAAGGGGATTGACAACATCAAAAGTGACAACATTTTCACATTGAATGAGAATCAGACAAGAAACAATGGTCTCAAACTATCCGGAAATAGATTCAATTTGGAACTAGGTAGAAACAACTTCCCCAACCA
Organism: Oratosquilla oratoria; assembly: GCF_046742065.1. Taxonomy (NCBI): domain Eukaryota; kingdom Metazoa; phylum Arthropoda; class Malacostraca; order Stomatopoda; family Squillidae; genus Oratosquilla; species Oratosquilla oratoria. The sequence goes on along the minus strand of NC_134795.1, from coordinate 29,323,411 downwards.
TGTGGTTAATGAATGGAATAAACTTCCTGCACAGGTAGTGCAATGTAGTTCAGTTCGAAGCTTTAAGAATCATTTAGATAAACACCTAAGCAAGATGCTGTAATGATTATGATTTATCTTATATTATTTGTTTTTGTTTTGTTATCATTTGTCTGTTTGATTTTCATTTATTATTAGTTATACGTCAATTCATTATTATTTACTATTTACCTGTTTATCATTTAACTATACCTATGCATTTATTTATGTATTTTATTTATTTACATTATTATAGTTATTTATTATTTTATTATTATCATGAATTTTTTTCGCATCCAACCTAGATATGGACCAAAAGTCTCCTGTCGGCATGCTCCGCCTTTGCAATCCTTTGTAATCCTTTGTAATCCTTTGTGTGTGTGCGTGTGCGTGTGTGTGTGTGTGTGTATACCAAAAAGCTTTTTCTCGTGTATAAGGTGTGGAGTGGGCGAGTGAAATCACACACCCTCCCTACTAATGCAAGACAGTTTGATTTAGCTAAGGTACTGAAACGCAACTGTCGTAATCGAACTCATACGAGTAAATTTTGACAACCCCCCCCCCCAAAAAAAGGACGTCAGAGATGCACTATGTGAAACAAGTGAAGAAATGAAAAAAAAGGTCCCTTTTCGTGCTCAATCCAACGTTTTAGTGTGGAGTAGACACGGCAGGCCTAAGCTGAAGCTCGGGATTTAAAAAGGCGTCCCCTTATTGCCAACGCGTGTTGGGTGGGGTTCGCGTTGTCTCTTGCTATTCACTTCAAGAGGCGGCGATCTAGTGCTTGCGGCCGCGAGAAACATTTTATATATATATATGTATATTACATATATACATATATATATATATATATATATATATATATATATATAGATAGATAGATAGATTGATAGAGAGATAGATAGGTAGATAGATCAAGAAAAAAAGAGAGAAGGAGAAGGAGAGGGACAGCAAGAGAGGGAGAAAGAAAGCGAAAGAGAAAGTGAGGGGAGGATGAGAGAATGTAGGAGTGAGAGTGGAAAAAAAGAACGAAAACGAGAGTTAGAGTTAGAGGAGGCTCGAAAAAGATAGATAACGCTGCAGGAGAATTCATCCCCCCTCCCCCCGAGAAAGGATGAGCGATTGTCGAACGGCCAGATACTTCGATTGCTTCCTCGAGGGTCATCCAAACTTCGAAACGAACAATTGGAGAGAAAACTCAGAGCTCAAGATCTTTTGATATTCGGTGGATGTAACATAAATTCACACGTACACGTCATACGTACGGGTGCGTACCCTTACATACACACACACAATCACACACTCACATACATACATGAACGCACGCACACACACACACACACACACACACATTATATATTATATGCATGAGAAATCACATAAACTCGGATTCTACCCTGAGGATGTCTGAATAGACGAAAGCGCTTGGTCATCAGTTTTTCTTTTTTTCCTTGGTGGTTTTTCCGTATATATTATATATATATATATATATATAATATATATATATATATATATATATATATATATATATATATATACATATATATATATATATATATGCTTGTAACCACGAGGAAAATAAATCTTTATTCACGTGTTTTATGTGATTACTGTTATATCTATATATATAATATATTTATCTATATAATATATATATCTATATATATATTTATATATTAATATATATATACATATATATTTTTTTTTTAATGATGGAGAAAGAAATGAGGAAATAGAATTTAAACGCTGACGTTTCAAAACCTTTTAATATTTTTATTCTACACACACACACACACACATATATATATATATATATTATTTATATATATATATATATATATATATATATATATATATATATATATATAATATATATATATATATATCCAACAGGGAGCGATTGAAAATAATTTTCAATACGAGCACCAGTCTACCGTTGATTGAGCAACCATTGTTAACAACACTGAAGTAGTTACCCAATGTAATGATATCAAAGAATTAAAAATGTTAGAAGCTATGTATATTAGGGAATGGGCTCCTACCATTAATATTCAGTCTAATATGATAACAGCCACTCCTCTATTCAATAGCTCTTCAGGATATGCGAGAACTAACCATAACAATAGTGGAATTGTGTCCACACGTATTGCATTGACCACTGCCCCGACTCCCCCTGCCCCACCTCTGAGAAGATCAGCTCGAGTCAGGTCGGCGGCCCACACACTTATGTAAGCCTTTCCATGTCACCTTTAAACTTGTCTACAAGGTATATAGAAACGCGTCGACTTGTCCATTCTGTGAAAATGTAGTTGTTCTGTACCTGTTCAATTGTGTTGATTTGTGATGTATTATTTTGAGAATGACTCCTTGAAGTCGAAACGTCAACTTGTGTGAAATTAAAAATGGATAACTTTGGACAGCTCGTTTATGCTCATCCTCCCATAATGAGGAGAATTGAAAACATTAGAAATCAATTAATAATTATGATGTTGTTGTGGTGTTTAACTCAGTTTGCAATATATATATACATATATATATATATAATTATATATATATACATATATACACATATATATATACACATATATATATATATATACATATAAATATACATACATATACATATTTAAATATACATACATATACATATACATGCATACACGCACACGCATTACATACACACACACACACGCGCGCTCACGCACTCACAGGCAATTAAACAAATGAAAGATAAAGTACAGTTTCCACTTCTTTTGCTTATCTGCCTCGCTCAAGTCTTAATAGCAAATGCCCCCACACTAAACACAAGTGTGTACTTAGCTTACCTTAATGTTGTTTTTATGACTCGAGCTTCTGCCAGATCTTCGCCCCTTCACAGGATCGTTCCCGACCTGTCGGCGCCGTCCGTGGCTTTGTTCAATCCAACGCCAGACTATCTCAGCCCTGTCACGGATGTTCATGACATTTGTGTTCGCTCTTGCTGTCGGCAAGTGATTTTATTAAGCTGAGGAAGGCCCCTTGCGCAGAGGAAGGATTCAGCCTGATTCTATTAACTCTCTCACGACATACATGTAGTCTTGCTTTCATCAACCGATTAGGTTCATCTAAAGGAAGACAGACAGGCAGACGGATAGAGACACACACAGACACACACATACACACACACACGCACACACACAAACATATATATATACATATACACAAACGCGCGCGCGTGCGGCAAAAAGAGTTAATTTAGCCTATGGTTCGGCCTCATGCTCAAGCAGGTGAAGCTTCTTTCATCTCACCTCATTGCTCGAACGACGCTCCTTACAAACTTTGCTTAGTCTAATGGCATCGGATTCTATTTACATAAGCGCTAAACCCCGAGATGAAGGGATCAAGGGCATCTCAATCTCTTTATGAAGGTGGTCCTTATCATTATGATTTTCTTCTTTACTGATTATTTTCTACTTCATTTTCGTTCTCATGATAATATTAATCTAGTTTATAATAGTAATATGTTTAGTAATTATTGTTTAATATTACTACCTATTTTTACCTATTATGATTAATTATTATCAATAATTACTATTTCTATTACATTACATATTATATTACATTATATATTATATTATATTATTATTATTATTATTATTATTAATTTCATTACTGTCTATTTATAAATTTTCTATCTTACCTTATTTTTGTCATTCATTTTTGTAATTATCTTATTTGATCTATTCTTTCATTTATCTATTTTCTTTTCCATTTACTTCGTTTGTTTCCTTCAGTTATTTATCCCATTTTTCTTTATCTATTTATCTATATATATATATATATATATATATATTTTTTTTTTTTTTTTTTTTTTTTTTTTCCTAACGACAAAATACTATTTAGCCAAAGGATAAACCTTGTGCTGGATGGGTTAAGTAGTGCAGGAAGGTGGAGCTGGGCTTCTTTTAAGACGTACGTATCTGCTGCTTAAGAAGCCTTCGTTCCTTCGCAATAATTCTCGCTAATTACTTTTCCGCTTCCAGACGGCCGCGCGGCCCAGAACCTCGCTCCAGCCAATTCGACTCGGCTGCTCATCTACGCTTTTACCTTTTTTCTCTCTTTTTATTTTCTAATCATCCTTTCAATAGTTTGTGTGTTTTATATTTACTCGTCCATTAGTTTATACATTTGTTTGTTTATCTGTCTACTTATCAATTTATCTGTTTATATATTCATCTATATATCTATTTCATTCATTTATTCATTTACTTATCTATCTATTCATTCATTTATTTGTTATGTCTTCTTTGCTGGTCAACAAACATCTGCCTTCTTCTTGTCTCACTGCATTACCCAAGTACTTAGATAATCACATGAAATCTAGTTTTCATCTCCTTAGGAACATAGAGAAAGGCTGTAAAAAAAAAAAACACATAATCCGTAAATCACTGTTTCATGAAATAGAACAAATTAGAATATTCACTGTATAGAAAAGGGAAGACGTCTTAATGCTCTCGATCTGTAATATCGGTTTTAGAATCAAATATCTAGGGGCTCAAGATAGTGATATTAATACGACTCCAGAACCTACGTCATAGTAGACATGTCATTTTTGCTAATCTTGAATTATTTCTTTTACTTTCTTTTATCCATTTTTTTCGTGTCTGAAAATTACTCGGACTTTCATATCTCCAGTGCACTACGAATTAAATTCTGTATAAAAAAACACTGGATGACTTTTTGTCCTTTAGTGATGTCGCTGAGGTCAATGAAACACTGGCGGCATGAAACTTATGTAGTCGAATCCACCTAAGTAGCACATTACAAGAAGGATAAAGATAACAGTTTCAGGTCTAACGGGTTACACAGATATGTAATTGCTCGCGCCGACACACACACACACACACACACACACACACACACACACACACACACACACACACACACACACACACGCAAGACACACACACACACACACACACACACACACACACACACACACACACACACACACACAATAAACACACAAGAAACACACACACAAGAAACACACAAGAAACACACACACACACACACACAAAGAAACACACACACACACACACACACACACACACACACACACACACACACACACACACACACACACACACACACACACACACACACACACACACACACACACACACACACACACACACACACACACACACACACACACACACACACACACACACGTGTCCTCGATCAAGATGTCCTGCGACAAGTCCCTGTGCTGTCGTAAGTAGCAGAAGGTCAGCGACACAACATATCAGTGTCTTCGGCTCTCGAGATTTACCCTCTCGTAAAAATGGAATTCGTTTCGAAGAGCAACTTTCGTTTGTGTCAGGAATGATCATGAGCGTTCGATTACAAGATAATGGGATGTCGATCTCTCCCATCTCTGAGCTTTAGTCTACTTTTCCCTTTCACTCCGTCACATACATGCACACACATAAACACACACGCAAACACACACACGCAAACACACACACGCAAACACACACACGCAAACACACACATGCAAACACACACACGCAAACACACACACACACACACACACACACACACACACACACACACACGCATACACACACAAATACACACATGAACACACACGCAGACATAAGCTCTCATCCGGATGGGTAATGGTTATCGATCACGAATCCAACCCGGCATCCAAGATCATAGAGAATCACATACGCACACACATATGCACGCATGAACACACACATATTTTCACGCCAGTCATGCTGCCTGACGATTCTAACCAACCTTCCCCCCCTCCCCATGAACTCGAAAGCATGGCCTTCTCTCGAATAGAACATGATATCAATATGAATATACAGTATATAAAGTTTTCCTTTACATCTGCTAGGAACATTCCCTTACAGCAAGACATGGTTGATCTACTGCCCTATGGCAATACAATGCATTATCATGTTTTAAAACTGTACAAACCAATTAAAAAAAAAGTGTTAAGAAACTGAAAAAAATGGGTTTTAACTGGACATACGCTGGCGGGTAAAAGAGGAAAACGCGCGTATAAAACTATTTGTGATATAGTATATCAGCTTATTAAATATTACAGCCTCAAAGTGTTGAGTTCAGATAATCCCTTTTCGACTTGATAGTCATTTGTTCGTACCCAGAAGCATTATATATATATATATATATATATATATATATATATATATATATATATATACATATATATATACATATATATATACATATATATATACATATACATATATATATACAGATATATATACATATATATACATATATATACATACATATATATACATATATATCCATATATATACATACATATCCATATATATATACATATATATACATACATATACATACATATATATACATATATATACATATATATACATACATATATATATATATACATATGTATATACATATATATATATATACATATATATATACATATATATATATACACATATATAATACATATATATATATATATACATATATATATACATATATACATATATACATATATATATAAACATTATATATATATATATATACGAAATAAACTCTCCTACAGGGATTCGAACCCTCGCCAGAGCGGGTTGCTTGTTACAAGACGAAGATCGTACCATCACGTCACCACGACACTACAAAACGAAATGACTTAATTCAAGGACTAATCGTTCCGCCGAAGGCACTCACGTGAAACGTGGTATGTACTGTATTTTCATCAAATCCTTTATGCTATCGGCGGAACGATTAGTCCTTGAACTAAGTCGTTTCGTTTTGTAGGGTCGTGGTGACGTGATGGAACGATTTTCGTCTTATAAGAAGCAAGCCGCTCAGGCGAGGGTGCGAATTCCAGGAGTTTATTCCCAAATGTCATAATGACACACACACACACACACACACACACACACACACACACACACACACACACACACACACACACACACACACACACACACGCACACGCACACACGTGTGTGTGTGTGTGTGTGTGTGTGTGTGTGTGTGTGTGTGTGTGTGTGTGTGTGTGTGTGTGTGTGTGTGTGTGTGTGTGTGTGTGTGTGTGTGTGTGTGTGTGTGTGTGTAAGTGGGAGCAGGAAACACACGAGTCTTCGTCTGAGTTTGTTCCTGATTTGTTTCGTAGATATGCTTGAAAAAACACATTTGCCAAACTAGTCAGAAATAAACTCAGACGAAGACTACTGTTTTCACTACTCTCACGTCAACCTATTAGAATATTTTAGGATACATATACGCACACACAGACATTATATATATATATATATATATATATATATATATATATATATATATATACATATATACATATATATATATACATATACATATATATATACATACATATATATATATACATACATATATATATATACATACATATATATATACATACATATATATACATACATACATATACCAAGGCTTTTTCCCCCTTCCAAGGGAGGTAGCCAAAAAGGGAAAGGCATAAAAACACTCCCACCCATTTCATCCCTAAATACACTCCACACCCCTCCCACCCTTCCTCTCATCTGAGCACCTCCTGGATGACGGGTCATCCCTGCACCCTGCCCACCGCCCTGGGTCAGAAGCAGTGTCGCAAGACACAGTACATCCACAGCAAGGCCGCTTCATTTAATCGGCG
>NC_134795.1:29305694-29310694 GCF_046742065.1 Oratosquilla oratoria | reverse complement strand
AGCCATCGATTGATGAGCTTAAAGAGTACCTGTTCATCCACCCGCAACAGACGGCTTTAATTCCATCAGTATGACGTCGCCCTGTCCGCGGTTAGCTACAATTGCAAAGGCTACATTTCATTCAGCTGAGGGTCACTGCCAAGCCTTCGTTCTTGCCGGATTTCTGTCACTAAATAGGGTATATAGTGAGTTTCTTGGTAATGGATTTTTTATATTTCTTACCCAACACGGCTGACATCTAAATTTATAACAAATAATGGCAAAAGCCAGAAAGGAAGTGTGTGTGTGTGTGTGTGTGTGTGTGTGTGTGTGTGTGTGTGTGTGTGTGTGTGTGTGTGTGTGTGTGTGTGTGTGTGTGTGTGTGTGAGAGAGAGAGAGAGAGAGAGAGAGAGAGAGAGAGAGAGAGAGAGAGAGAGAGAGAGAGAGAGAGAGAGAGAGAGAGAGAGGGGGGAAGGGAGGGAGAGAGGAAATAATAACATAAAATCACATGCAGAGAGCCACGTCAAAATTGAGAACAAATTTTAATCGAATTCATATTCAGGTGCTGGTGCAGGGAAAGGGTCTTGAAAAATTCTTCCTGAAATAGTCACTCTGTTGGAAAATATCAAGAGAAAGCGATTTCCATAGCCTCTATCTACAGGAAAGAATGAGCGAACTTGTCTCATCTCTTGCAATATGGCAGCGTGGTATCTACTTCCCTCAAAACCCTCTTTATAACATATACTTATGTCAGAGACGAAAAGAATTTCTGGATACAAAGGCTACGTCACCATGTTGACGAGATCCTACCCACACGCAAGCTGTGTAAGATTATCCACAAGGATGGAACCGCTGGTAAACTACAGTTCATAACACCAAGAGTTCCTACTAAACCAAGATCGTCCGTGCTAAACAAGAACGATTCCTTTAAATCACACACACACGCACACGCACACGCACACACACATACAGGGATAGACATAGACAGACACACACACACACATTTGCTACATTATTCAATGGAAAACTCATGTATATGCCGCGATAAACAAATAAATAAACAACCCTTTCAAACGCGCACACGCACACACACACACACACGCACGCACACACACACACACGCACACGCACACACACACAGAGAGAGAGAGAGAGAGAGAGAGAGAGAGAGAGAGAGAGAGAGAGAGAGAGAGAGAGAGAGAGAGAGAGACAAACAAAACAAAATTAAAGATATCATAAGATAATATAAACTCATGACGTCACCAGGGCCCACGTTCAGAGCAGGTCGAAGAATCGCAGTTAAACTCCTTAACAAATGAGGTCATAAAATAACTTTGAAGCGATCCACGGTTTGGGCTCCCCGAACAAACATTTACTACATTATTCAATGGAAAACTCGTGTATATGCCGCGATAAACAAATAAATAAACAACTCTTTCAAACGCCCCTATTGGCAATATTCCATTAAATAACTCCTTTCATCTCCCTACATATTTTTCTTCCGCTCCCACAAAACTAATCTCACGAAAGCGGATGGTCTGACCTAGATATTCCTTATTCATCCTTACACGATTGAAGGTCTGACCTAGATATTCCTTATTCTTCCTTACACGACTGAAGCGTAGATTAAACATTGACGTAGGCACATAATACTCTCATGGTAAACTAACCTTCACTCAAAAATCACTTTCATTATCTACTGTCACTCCTTATCTTATTGTTTTATCTCTTATTCTTTTATCTTTATTTTTTCATTTCCTCTTGAATGTGGTGTTGTCCCTCTAGGATAGAAGCACTGGACTTCCTAATGAAAAGACTCGCTTATAGCCCTCGAAGTACCAAGATTTAGTTAATTTCCGAATGATCTATTACAAATATTTATTTTTATACCGTAATTACCAGACAATTTTTCATAGGCATACTGCATGAATTTCACATATCATATGAGCGTGTGCTCTGACGCGGCTTTTTCCTTCATTAACGAGGAAAGGACCTTTGATATATATGATATTTATTACTGTCCTCACTATTATTTCTGTGCTGATGCAGTTGAACGAGTTAATATGATGTTGGCAATAAGGTATCATATGATTTCATTAATACCTTACAACAGCTTTGAAACCAAATAGGCAAAGTATCGCATACTTATTAAGCTCACGTGGAAAGTTTGAAAATAAAAAATCGAAAACCATTTTATACAACATTGGCGCGCGCTCACATACACAGGTGTTCACTGTACCCTTTCCTTCAGCGGTTGTCCACATGTCTCCTTTATCGGCAGGGAACTGGTCCTACATATCGTGCAATCGCCAATCAGATATCGGCAGGCAAATGTTCATATATCGGCAGCCGGGCACTCCAGCATCGGCACGGAGGTGTTTTCGCGAGGCAGACCACGGAGCGCCGCCTGGACCCCGATTTATGTGTTTTTCATTGGAAATATTGACCAGGAGACCCTGGGGGTAAAGTAGCACCAGAAGTAGATGGGAGAGGAGAAAGAGAGGAGGTGAAGGAGGCATAGAGGAGGAAACATGGGAGAGGCGCTTTAGGAGGAGGCAGAGGGGAGGAGGGAAGAGATAGAGAGAGGAGGGAAGTACGAAGGATGAAGGGGAGGAAGGTGTATGGACGGAGAAAGGAAAGCGGAGGTGAAAGGAGAAAGGAGAGGAAGGAGAGACAGATGGGGATGGAGGGAGAGAGGGAGGTAGGAAGAGGAAGTGAGGAAGAGAGGAAATGAGAGAGAGAGGAAATGAGGGAGAGAGGCAGGTAGAGAGAGAAGAAGGAAGAAAGAGAAAGGAGAGGAATGATGAGGAAGGGGACGTGGGCGCATATAAGAACAGTAATGTGCCACAAAAGAGGAAGCGTCATGAGACTGCGGGATTGACTATGGTAGAGATGGATGGAGAAGGTGATAGGGGTGACTACAACGTAGCTGAAATGGAGGCTTCATACCGAGTAATCACAGTCAATTTCCTCAACTGAATGAAATAGCCGCACTTTTGATTGGAATAGAACAAGTGAGGATTACGTCACAATAACTAAGGTTGTTTATATTAAGTTCAGTTATTCCTATAGTTACTATCTTGAGGTGTTACCAGATGATGTCGATGAGGTTTACTAGTTATGGTCAGTTAATCGAGTTGGTTAGGAAAGAGCAATACAGGAATAAAGACTGACAGATGGTTAAAAAATCCAAATTGGGGAAGTAGGCACTTAAAATAACAAAATAACATAAACGGTTAACGACTTATTAGGTTCCTACGCAAGCGAAGACAGATCCACAATGTCCGTCCTCTAGTTATAATCGTATACATCACCCATTAGTTGAGCTCCCAGGCAGACACCCGAGCTATCACCACCCCAAAGCCCAGGGAGTGGGAGGGGGAGAAGGACCTTGAGTCAGCCTCCGAAGGGGAGGCAGCCCCAAAGGGCGTTGCGTTCCCTTTCCCCAGGTCGAAATCAAATAAGCGGCGACATAATTGCATATGTAGCAGAAAGAAGTACGAGATGAGGCTGATGAAGTTCAGGATAATGAAGGCGGGGAGGAGGAATGAAAGCGAAGGTAATGGGAGAAGGGGTGAGAATTAATGTAATAAAGGAAGAAATGATGATTAGGGAGATGCAGCCTGGGCGAGGGGATGTGGTGTTTTTTCTTTTCTTTTCACCTTTTCCAAAGAGCGGCAAAGAGGCCAATAAACAGAAAATAAATAAACGGAGGAATAGATGGACATATAGATAAGTAATTATACGAGTAAATATATATGAAAAAATAAGCACAAATAGATAGATGGATAAATAAATGCAAAAATTAATAAGAAATAAAAAAAATGACTAATTTAATAAAAACATCACAAAATATCCGCTCCAGCGAAACAAAAAACAAGAGTATACCAAATCAATGTCAAGTGCTGGAAATGAAATTCTGTTCTTGAACTAGTCTTAGTCACAGACAGGTGGAAAGACATGGGAGGAGGATTAGAGAATACTAGAGTGTCCACTACAAGGAAAGATACTGAGCGTACCTGATTACTCTCGCAAGGTGGTTGTAGTAGGTAGTGCTGGAGCAGGATTGGGATAAGGATAAGGATCAGTATAATGATTAAGGTTGGGTGGATTGGGAAATAGAGATTATCAAAGAACCACAAGGAAGGGCAGGTGGAGTTAGAAAGAGAAAAATAGGAAGAAGAGAACAACTGGAGAGGGGAGAAGATGAACTGTAGAGGAAGAAGAGTGGACGAGAGAGACAGAAAAAGAGGTGAACCACACAACAGAAGGCACGTTGCTGAGGGCCTTTGACCTATTGACTGTTGGGGCAGGTGACAGTCACTGCTGGGAATTGGATTGAGTGCAGAGAGAAAAAGAGAAGAAAATACATATGAAGAATGAGTGGGAGGAGGAGGAGGAAGAGTAGTAGAAAAAACGGGACTAACGAAAGTAGGAGGAGAAACAGTAGGATATGAAGGAAAAGAGAAAAATAGGAGTAATAATTACAGGAGGAGAAGTAACGGAGTATAACAAGAAGGAATAGCAGTAGGAGCTGTAGAAGAGCAGGAACAGCAGCAAAAGTGGAAGGAGAAATGAATGAAAAAATAAGATAAAATACAAGTAGGGAGCAGGTGCAACAGATAGAGAAAAAAAGGCAAAACGAGAAAGAAAGATAAAAGATTGAGGAGCGAGAAATTCAATAAATAAGACAAAGGGATGGATCTCGGAAATCCGAACATATCTTGATTCTCATTCTTCACAACTGTTATCTATTCATATACGAGTATATATATATATATATATATATATATATATAATATTCATACATATACATACATACATACATATACCAAAGGCTTTTTCCCCCTTAGGCCTACACGGGAGGTAGCCAAAAGAAAAAGGCATAGAAACCACTCTCACCCATTCCATCCCTTACATATTCCACTCCCCTCCACCCTCTTACCTTGGCACATCCTGGATGACGGGTCATCTCTGCATCTTGTCCACTACCCTGGGTCAGACACAGGACATCCACAGCA
>NC_134795.1:29285694-29290694 GCF_046742065.1 Oratosquilla oratoria | reverse complement strand
TCGCTTCCTCGTCATTCTTTTTAACTTTGAGAACCTTTTCTTATCTCCTGCGTCGCTCTTCCTTAAGTTAGCTAACTATCTTCGTCCCTACTCCTGTCCTACTCCTGTCCCTTTTCTTCCCAGTCTCCACATCACCTTTGCTTCCTCTCTTTCTCTCTTTTCTCCTCCACGCTCTCTCCCCTTCTCTCTTTCTCAACTTCTCTCATAGTACGGAATATCAATTTCAATACTCAAGTGACACCCCCAAGGACCAGAATCACGAAGCATTCTATTTATGATAAGAGTCATCTCCACTTAAAAAAATACCTATAGGTAGGCGTTACGCCTCCCGTCTTCCACGACTTCGCCAGATTCATCTTTCTCTTGCCAGGTTCTTCATTTTCCTGCCTCTTTGGTTCCCGGAGTTCCCTTTTCCTTTCACGATGATGCCAAGGGCACGGCCAGAGGCCAAATCGAAGGTCAGACTTGAGGGCTGTCTAGGTTATCCATAACATGATTCATACGTCTATATTGCTTGGTAAACCCAAGAATAAATATCAAATGCAAATATCTTCTTTCCTATCCTCCTTTTCTTCATCCTTCTTCCTTCTATTCTGCCTCCGTCTCCATACCGCCGCCGCCGCCTCCTCCTATTCCTCTTCCTCCTCCTCTTATTCCTCCTCTCACAGAGATTTCGAAAATACTTGACTGTTTATCTGTGTCATATTTTCCTGATTTAAGCCCTTTTACACCTTAAGATTCTCTGTCCTTTATGGGGGACTATAAATCTTTTTATCTTCGGCGGTTTATTCTTAACCCTGCCATTAGGAGAAAGAGCTTCATGCAACTGGTCCTCAAGCATCCCACCTCCTCTTCCTCCTCCTCCTCCTCCTCCACCTAGTTTCTTCCTCGCCTTCGTCTTCGCCTTTGTCTTTATTTTCTTCTTCTTTTTTCTTCTCATCGAGATGCAAAAGGTTCCTGATGGACCCACCACGAAAGTCAATTCCTTCGCTTCATAAAGATCATCGCAACATGGAACAAAATCGATGGGTCACAGTGTAGTGGGTGATTTCAACATACATTTACTCTTAAAAGTCCTTGACCATACTATAGCTTTCACAATACAATTAGATTTATCCTTGTATGCAACGCGACAATTATTACTAAATAATTTTACCTTTTACATACAACACTGTAATTTTCACTATATCTTTATTTTTGCACCCAGCACTTCAATTGGTGTATAATGGTTTTTTTTCTTAAAGAGGAAATATATTTGATCGTATCTCAGTTTATATATGCACAGCAAAACCCATGATAGAGTTTACGACCTCTGCCTATGGCCCTCTCATCTTCGTTTCTGGAATACTTCTTTCAACAGACTGATGATGCATAATGTTCCGTCAACCTTAAAAAGTAATTTTCAGCGTTACCATAGGTATGTACAGCAAAATTAGAATACTTTAACCAGATTAGATAGATAGATAGATAGATAGATAGACTTTATTTGGCAATGAATCAATGTGCATGGTGTAAATAATGACCACATAGTTCGGAAAAATAAATGCAAATTGCCGAGGATAACACAAAAAGCACCATCATTACTATTATCATTATTAGTATTATCATTACTATCATTATCGTCATTACTATCATTACGGTTATTATTGCTATCATTATTGCTGGCATCATCATCATTATCCATCTATTTATTTGCCAATTTTCATAGGAGCAAATAGTTCAGCTCCATTTTGTACATGGCAACACTGGCCCAGTCGCTCTCCTCACTGGGCATAAATTATCTTTACTCAGAGCTGCGCTCAACGCTGGACTCAAATTACAACTATTCATCATAGACACTCCCTGGATGGCTGACTTCACTCCTCATCCCTAAAACACAAGCTTCAATTTAACGACAACATATTGCCCCATCCTCATGGCCACACAAACAATTTCTACGAATGCGTTGGAATTCCCTCTCGGTCTTTTACACCGTAAACTTACGACACAATGTGGTAGGAGGGCGTGCGATTGAGAGTAAAATACTTCCTCAATAACACAACGGAGCAGCTGCGGGAGTTCATTGTAGCTCCGGCCACTGGAAAGATGTGTTGCGAGTAGATGAATTAAATACTAAAACTAACAGACAGTAACTTATTTCTTGTGATTTAATGACTTTTCTTTGTCATTTTACTTATATGCGAGGTTTCTGTCCGATAATATGTATGTGTATACATATACATACACACACATATATAATATTATATATATATATATATATATACATAATATATATAAAAATATATATAATATACATATCATATATATAGTATATATGCATACATACATATCATATATATAGTATATATGCATACATACATATCTATATTATGTATATATATATATATATATATATATATAGTATGTATACATATTAGACTTAAAACCCACTTTCAGAAAAGAAAAGACAAAAGTAGAGAGGTCCGTATATTTCGATCACAATCTGTGATCCTCTTCAGCAGATTGAATGCAGAGTTGAAAAGACATGTATATATATATGCAAGGATGTGGGGTAGATGTGCGGAGTGGCAAATGATCACTCAAACCAATTAGATATTCAAGAAGATTTAGATCAATTACAGCAATGGTCTGAAAAGTGGCTAATGAAATTTAACACAAGTAAATGCAAGGTAATGCACATAGGTAAAAATAACAGTAAGTACGATTACAAGTTATTTGGAAATTCGTTAACAAAAGTGGATAGTGAAAAAGATCTCGGCGTAATTATCAGTAACGACCTCAAATCATCCAAGCAGTGTATTTCAGCCTCTGAAAAAGCAAATAAGATTCTAGGACTGATCGCGCGATCTTTTGATATCAAAAGTCCATCACTCATTAACAAGCTATATAAATCGTTAGTTCGTCCACATTTAGAATATGCTGTTTCCGTATGGTCACCGAATCTCATTAAAGACATTGACAGACTGGAAAAAGTACAACGGCGAGCCACAAAACCGATTCCAAATATCAAAAGTAAATCATACGAAAATCGACTAAAACATATGAATCTGTTTTCCCTAAAAAAGCGTAGACTCAGAGGTGACTTGATACAGGTCTTTAAAATTCTAAAGGGAATTGACAACATCAAAAGTGAATTTTTTTTTACATTGAATGAGAATCAGACAAGAAACAATGGTCTCAAACTATCCGGAAATAGATTCAATTTGGAAGTAGGTAGAAACAACTTTGCCAACCGTGTAGTAAATGAATGGAATAAACTTCCTGCACAGGTAGTGCAATGTAGTTCAGTTCGAAGCTTTAAGAATCATTTAGATAAATACCTAAGTAAGATACTGTAATAATTATGATTTATCTTATATTATTTGTTTTTGTTTTATCATTTGTCTGTCTGATTTTCATTTATTATTAGTTATATGTCAATTCATTATTATTTACTATTAACCTGTTTGTTTATTATTTAACTATACCTATGCATTTATTTATGTATTTTATTTGTTATTTACATTATCATAGTTTTTATTTATTATTTTATTATTAATAAGATTTTTTTTTTCGCATCCGACCTAGATATGGATCAAAAGGTCTCCTGTCGGCATGCTCCGCCTTTGTAATCCTTTGTAATATGTAGGAACTAGAGGAGGACTCGAGTCACGTGGCCGACGATACACGGACATTGTTGGATTTTGTCCACTGTTAGTATGGATGGCAACAGTCTATTAACTGCTATGGTGGTGATGTAGTCAGGTGACCATTGACCATTTGATATATTATAATTAGGAAAACATTTTATCAATGAAGATTCAATGCATTTCCTTTTGAAACTACATTTTGACTTGTAAATAATTTCAATATCGCCCCAATCTATGCGGAAGTCCTTATTGGCAATGTGCTGAAATACCACGGAGTTCTCTTGTCCATATTTTGCTGAATTCTTGTGCTCTTTTATCCTATTTGTCAGTTCTCTTCCAGTGTGTCCCCAGTAATCATATATATGTATGCATGCATACATGTCTATGTATGTATGTATATATGCATGTATCTCTGTATGTACATCTGTATGTATGTATACATATATATATATATATATATATATATATATATATATATATATATATATATACCCGTGTATATGTGTGTGTTTGTAATTAGCTATAACAAAACCCTCAAAAAGCTGATCGAAAGAGTCTGAACGAGATCTGTTTTTTGACCTCTTTGGGTCAGAGATTTCGTCAAGTTGCATGTAAGCACCTGAAGTTAACCAAATTTTTTTTGGAGAGTGAGGGGGGCGAGAGAGAGATCAGCCGATATAGATTGATTGAGAGTTATTCTCACTTCTTCAGAGGTTACCACAAGCTGAATGAAATCGTCCGGCCTTTGGCAGAATTTCTTCAAGAGGGTCTTCGAGACAATCTTTTGGAAAAGAGTGTTTCCCGAAGTGAAGAGAACCACCTGGAGACAAAGAGAACAAAATTCCTGAGAGACTGGTCAAAGTCGTCCTTTGAGTCAAGGTCTCCCTCGACTTTGAGAGTAATCAACAAGGAAAATGAACGACAGATGAATAGAGGAACAACGATAGCAAGGAAAATTCTATTCACACTTAAAGGTAATAATAATAAATCAATGCTCTGGTTTTCAGGACAGACAGACAGAGAGAAAGAGAGAGAGAGAAAGAGAGAGAGAGAGAGAGAGAGAGAGAGAGAGAGAGAGAGAGAGAGAGAGAGAGAGAGAGAGAGAGAGAGAGATTTTCAGGCAGTTTTGTTCAGGTGAGGGAAACCCCCGTTGTTTGAAGGCCAGTATTGACGATCCCATTTAACCTGGCAATGGTAACGGCACTATAGTAACGGAAACGACACTACGGCGATGCCAATGGTCAATTGCATTCGACTTTTCTTCGCAATATTCGTACTAGTCTTTGAAGAAGACACCTAATTCATATAATACAATATATATATATATATATACATATATACATACATATATATATACATACATATATATAT
>NC_134795.1:29268194-29273194 GCF_046742065.1 Oratosquilla oratoria | reverse complement strand
GTTCCTCCATTACCAATATTTTCATTTTTTATTTATCTGCTTGTATTTTCTATTATCACTTCCTTTAACCTTATCTTTTGCTCATATCTTTTCATTTTTTTTCTTTGAACGAGTCTGCTAAAGATTCTATTTCCCTTTCCATAGTGATTGCCATTCAATCTTTTCTAAACCGGAAAGACTGCCTCAATCTAAACTACTGTACGTGAGACATCTCACTTCCGCGTATTTTCCATAACCATTAGTGATTAACTATCTACATCTGAATACCAATACGCTTCTTCTCCCATGTAACAGAGGTAGCCAGGCAAGGCATGCATCCATCTCCACTCATCCTACTCCCATTGCCTTTTATCTTAGCTCCTTGTGGATGAAGGGTCATTCCTGTCCCCCTGCCCACTACCCTGGATACAGTCAAAGCAGCAAGATATAATTATAAATTATTGCGTCTATGAGAAAGAGTGAGTGAGAGAGAGAGAGAGAGAGAGAGAGAGAGAGAGAGAGAGAGAGAGAGAGAGAGAGAGAGAGAGAGAGAGAGAGAGAGAGAGAGAGAGAGAGAGAGAGAGAGAGAGAGAGAGAGAGAGAGAGAGAGAGAGAGAGAGAGAGAGAGAGAGAGAGAGAGAGAGAGGGGAGGGAGAGACAGAGAGAGTGAGAGAGAGGAGAGAGAGAGAGAGAGAGAGGGAGGAGAGAGAGAGGAGGGAGGAGAGAAAGAGAGAGAGAGAGAGAGAGAGAGAGAGAGAGAGAGAGAGAGAGAGAGAGAGAGAGAGAGAGAGAGAGAGAGGGAGAGGAGGGAGAGGGAGGGAGAGGGAGGGAGAGGGAGGGAGAGGGAGGGAGAGGGAGGGAGAGAGAGGGAGAGAGAGGGAGAGAGAGGGAGAGAGAGGGAGAGAGAGGGAGAGAGAGGGAGAGAGAGGGAGAGAGAGGGAGAGAGAGGGAGAGAGAGGGAGAGAGAGGGAGAGAGAGGGAGAGAGAGGGAGAGAGAGGGAGAGAGAGGGAGAGAGATAGAGAGATAGATAGAAAGTTTGGGGGTAGTGGAAAAAATGAAGTTCTCTCGATTCATGGAAACGCCACGTTGCAAGAAATCTCGGCAGAAGAACACACCCACACGGGTCGTCTCTTCCTACATCGAGGTCAGGGTGGGAACATTTTTCTGACTTCCACTGTCAAGTCTTCGATTCAAGACTGTCCCAGTAAAAGGCTCGAGATGAAATTGTTACATATGGACCCTATATTCATAAAAATCCCTTCTCCTTTTACTGATCTTACCTCTCACTCAAAATCCATCTATATATTTTCTCTCTTACCGATCTCCACGAAATGGACATACTGTCCAAATCAACACACGGATGAAAACTTTCATGGGTGCTTGAAGCTGTACAATCCTTCCTCTATATCAGTTAATTAATGGCATCTCGCTTTTTCGGGCTGACTGCACGCAGAGTATACTATTCATTCATATGACACTAACATCGTGGCTCCCTTCCAGAAAGCAAAGTGATTGATTCGGTTTAACGTCCTCAACTCCCCCTATCAGGAGCTTAAGATTTTACCCGTTTAGAGTGGACCCTGTAGCCTAGAATTCAATTAACCATAGTTTTGGTCTAACTCGCCGGCGGCAGGGTTCGGGTTGCTTTCACCTCGACCTCTCCCCCAAGTAACGACACTCCAGCTTGCTTGGTTCTCAAGCATCCCGAAAGCAAAGTATATACATACGTATACCAAGGGCTTTTCCCCCTTACAACGGAGGCAGCCAAAAAACAAAGGCATAAATCCACTCCCACCCATTCATCCCCACATACTCCACTCCCATTCACCACCCCTTTCCTCCCACTTTTCTTAGCTCCTTCTGGATCACGGTTCATCCCAGTGTCTCGCCCACTGCCCTGGGTCCAAGGAATGTACCAAGACACAGCATATCCACAGCAAGGTCGCTTCACTTAATCGGCGACCCCCACCCTCTCCGTCCCCTCATACAGAAAAAGAATTGATGGGGAAAAATCCCTTCGGGCTACGTCAGAATATCGTTCATACATACTCCCTAGCCCCCCCCCATTCCCCACCCACTCCCTTTCATGCATCACAGCATTATCCATGCACAACAATTCTCCACTCACCCCTATCTTCTGTCTTCTCCCTTCTTTCCTCAACAGACACACCCCTCTTTCCCAACGCCCCTTTTTAACCCCATCCATCCATTTTGTCCTTGGTTGCCCCCTCATGTTCACTCCATCCACCTCTGCCTTCCACATTTCTTTTACCAATATTTTTTCATTCATACTTTCCATGTGTTCAAACCATCCCAATACACTTTTATCGACCGCATTTCCCACCTCCTTTTCCATCCCCGCTCTCCTCCTCACCTCGTTTCTCACTTTGTCCAGCCTAGTAACCCCTATCATATTTCAGTCATTTCATCTCAAACACTTTTAAATTCTTCCTCTCTTATGTTCCATGTTTCTGCCCCATATAGTGCTGTCGGCACAATCACCCCTTTATACAATCTCCTCATAGCATCCATTCCCAAATGCCTATTTCTCATTACACTTTTTAATCCCGAAAGGCATTTATTTGCTTCTTTCAATCTACATTCTACTTCCACCTACACCCCTCCCTTTCCCGCCACATTCGCCCCCAAATATCTAAAGCTATTCATTTCCTCCAGTCTCTCTCCTTTAATACTCACTTCCAATTTGCTGCCTTCCTCTCCCCCTGTACATCTCATCACCTCAATTTTACCCACATTTATCTTCAACTTCCTTCTTTCGCACACCTACCCTTAACCCCTCCTTTAATCCCGTACAAGCGCAGTGTCGTCAGCAAACAACAACTGGCTTATCTCCCATTTTTCTCAAATTTCATTAACGATCTCCAATTTCCGGCCCATTATCCTTACATTTACCTTTCGCACCACCCCATTCATGTATAAATTGAACAGCCAAATCGACATGACAACCCATGCGAAGGCCCACCTTCACCTCAAACCACTTTCTCTCTCCATTTCTAACTCTATCACAGACATACTCTCGTAAATACTCTTGATTGCTCTTAACAGCTTTCCTCCTATCCCATATATCTGCAATACCTCACACAGTGCCTTCCCGTCTACCTTTTCCAGATCCCTAGATGTCCAAAAAAACATTCTTACCTTCTCCTAAAGCTTTCTCACATATCTGCCTCACCGCAAAAATATGATCCACACAACCCTTACCTTCTCTAAACCCATACTGTTCCTCACCAATTAATTCCCTCTGTTCTCCTAATCCTTTCCATCAAAACCATCCCATAAGCCTTCTCACCAACAAACTGATCCCTCTGAAACTACTACACTCACACTTGTCCCCTTTTCCCTTGTAAAGCGGAACTATACAGGCATTCCTCCAGTCCTATGACACACTACCCCCTTTTAGAAGAACATTAAACATCCTCACCAGCCAGCTCATCATCACTGTGCCTCCCTTTTTCAGACACTCTGCATGACTTCCATCTAACACAGGTGCGTTACCTACTCTCATCATCTTGATACTGCTTTCGCCTCATCTTTTCTTATTTCTCCTCCATTCTCCTCAAAAGCGAAGCATTCAACCTAAATTAAGGATTTTGTTGGGACCAATATCAAACACTTCTTTCACAATGGAGAAACGGAAGTATACATTGGTCCATTTCAAAACCCAAAATCATATATCATATATATATATATATATTCCGACAAGAAGCAACTTGTTCTAGCACCTCTTACAAAACGAATAACCAAAAAGTTATATTGTGCAAACATTGTCCGAGGCCCAGGACAAAACACGAGACCACTGGAAATAGTCAGGTACCAGACTCTCATTCTAGAAGGCCACTACAAATTCTGGAACAAATCATCTCTGGAACTCATCCCATGTCTCTTACCCTCCGACTCCAACAATTTTATACAATAATATTTTCTCCATCACTTGTTCAAGTCTCCTCGTCCTTGTGTTCCTTTTTCCTCCTCCTCCTCCCCTTTCTTTCCTCCTCTCCGAAATCTTTCGTTTCTTATTATTTCTTCCTTTTCCTCTACTCCGTGTTTGTTTACCTTCTTTGCTTTCATATACCCCAATTCTTCTTTTCCTTCTTGCTTGTCCTTCTCTTTCTAAATTTAGCCCAAATAATGCTAGTTTTCTTTTTGCTAGTACTATTCTTCATTATAATCAGCGTCTTTGTCTTCGTCTGCGTCTTCCTTCTCATTTTCCTCTTCGTCCTTCTTTTCGTCTTCCTGTTCTTCGTCTTCCTCCTCCCCGTGCTCCTCTTTCTCCTCCTCTTAACCGTCCTGCTCCTCCTCGTCCTTCACCTTTCCTCCTCCTCCTCCCATGACAATCTTCCGCGCCCCCTTTATGCGTGTTGGAATCTCTCTGGAGTCACATTAAACATATCAGGTCACACGATCCCATTCCTAACTTCCGGAGTAAAGCAGAAAAGCTAATAACCCGCCTTCATAACCTCGAGGAGGTTGCTTCCTCCTCTCCATCTTCCCCTTCCTCTTCCTCCAGTCTCCCTCTCCCCAACTACGTCCCTTTACACACACACACTCACACGCATAGCCTCCGACAACCTCTTCAAAAAACAAACTTTTACTTCCTGAAACCCTTCAACCCCACCACTACCCGAAAACCTCTTTTCTAAAACCATCGCAACCTCTCGAATTTCTCAGGGAGGAGTGTTTGTCCGTCTTTTCCCTCCCATTTTTCCTCGTCTTCTTATACACCTTCTGGTAGGGAGGGGGAGGTAAGGGAGGCGGTGGGATGGAGAAGGCAAAAGGGGATGGTTGGGTGTGTGGGTGTGTGGGTGGGTGTCGGGGGGGGGAGTTGGGGTACGGAAGAGGAAGGCTCTTGTATCAGCAAAGTTATGGTGTTTTGGAAAAATTCGGTTGAATTTGAAACTTAATACACCCGGGGACCCTCCCGCAGTTCGACGGTCTTCCAGCGGTCTCCCAGTTTGTGAAAAGAGTCGAGCTTCGACCGACTGATGAATCTTGGATGACA
>NC_134795.1:29250694-29263194 GCF_046742065.1 Oratosquilla oratoria | reverse complement strand
AATGGGAGGTGAGAGACCCCTGACAGGGCAAAACCCTGTCAGTTGTGGCAAGCCGCTGAATTTTATAGGCCTAATTTGGGTCGCCTCCCCGCCTGGCCAAAGCTGTCGGGAACCACCGCGGGAAGCCCGCAGCGGGTCTCGGTACTCGAACTCACGAAACCTGATCCTGAGTTCAAGACGGTATCCATTGGGATACTGTGTGGCCCTATCTTTGTTCTATCCTGAAAGAAATACTCTTGTCACAGTCGAAATAAAACATGTTAAGGTCTGGGGTCTTGGTTTAAAGAACGTGAAATCTTGAAAACTAACCATTTTTTACCATCACCATACTAAACGAAATCTTTGTTAATACTCCAAGGCCATTTGAATCTGTAATTGAATTTCGACCTTAACTCATTCAAGAAAAACTAAACGTTCCTTTGCGCTGCTGTGAAATGGTCGTTTTCTATTCATGAAAAGGAATTTGGGGGGACGTGCGGGCGTTGAAGGGGCAAACCCGACAAGGATGAGTTAAAAACGAGTTCGGGATGTATCGCGAGTTTTGAATTTGGAAGACGAGAATGAGTGGAAGGGTGGAATAGAAGACAAGTGCCTCAAGTCGTCATCCTCCATCCACTTCCCAACAAAGCTACGCTCCCGACAGTTCATTGGCTGTCGTCAAGTTTTTTTTTTTTTTCTGATCAATATAAAGGAAGACAAGAACCTAAACTTGTCATTATCCACCTTTGCGTATTAGCTCCACCCCTTGTAAACAAAGCCTCGCCTCTTAAAGTTCATTGGCTGCCGTGGTTTTCTAAAAATAGTAGTGAATATTAGGATAGGGTGGAAGACAAGTGACTAAACTCACCCACTTTCTTGTACTTCATTACCTTGCGTGGTTTTCTAATTTATCCCTTTGGAGGTTATTAATTGTTTTTATTTCCTGAATTTATCAATCTGTTACTCCTCCCATTTTACATATAACCACGGCACTGGGACATTTCCTCCTGAGATCTAATGTCAAACACTTCACCCCTAGGTAGCCAATCACTCGCCTATTGCAAGATTACGAATATAAATTGTTCAGAATAACTTGACAAATGTTTATCTTAATAGAATGAAATATTAATCTCCAAAATAAGGTCACATACTTGGTAAAATATACAGACATTATTTGCTTAACGAAGGAAATAATAACATTTCCGAGTCTTAATTAAAATGTTCCTCTAAAAAACGCTGTGGAAGTCGGGGACAGGTGGTATTACGGTGACACTTTGTCCTAAAAATATTCTTGAAAAAGCGCTTGGTTAAGTCGGGGTCAGGTATTCTTATTCTTCTTCTTCTTCGCGTTCCTCTTCGCGTTCTTCTTCTTCGCGCTCTTCTTCTTCTTCGCGCTCTTCTTCTTCTTCGCGTTCTTCTTCTTCTTCGCGTTCTTCTTCTTCTTCGCGTTCTTCTTCTTCTTCGCGTTCTTCTTCTTCTTCGCGTTCTTCTTCTTCTTCGCGTTCTTCTTCTTCTTCGCGTTCTTCTTCTTCTTCGCGTTCTTCTTCTTCTTCGCGTTCTTCTTCTTCTTCGCGTTCTTCTTCTTCTTCGCGTTCTTCTTCTTCGCGTTCTTCTTCTTCGCGTTCTTCTTCTTCTTCGCGTTCTTCTTCGCGTTCTTCTTCGCGTTCTTCTTCGCGTTCTTCTTCGCGTTCTTCTTCGCGTTCTTCTTCGCGTTCTTCTTCGCGTTCTTCTTCGCGTTCTTCTTCGCGTTCTTCTTCGCGTTCTTCTTCGCATTTTACTTCGTGTTCTTCTTCGCGTTCTTCTTCTCGTTCTACTTCGTATTCTACTTCGTGTTCTTCTTCGCGTTCTTCTTTCTCGCGTTCTTCTTCGTGCTGGGGATCCCGTGTTGGGGTTCCGCCCCGAGGCCGAAGCCGAAGGGGAAAACGAGGGATTAGAGCGCGGAAAGCTGCGGCCGTAGGCCGCTGTTTGCGCAGCCAAGCCCCCGGAGAAGCCGGGGAGGCCGAAGCCTGCGGCTTGTACTTACAAAAAATATATATATATTATAGAAATTTTACTTATTATTATCAGAACAAATCTCAGTCGAGTTAGTTGACACCAACCACAATAGAACAAGAAAAGTAAAGATACATAAAGGTAAATTGATAATTGCTCAAATTTAGGTGATTTAGGCCTTTTGTTTCGAAGAACACTGGAAGCCATTACAAAGCAGCTTTCATAGCTACATTTTACATCCAATTTCCCCGCGTCACTTATCTCAGAAAGCACTTAATATGAACTTGTAATTATTTTGTAATCATATGCATTAAACTATAATCTTTATTGCATGCCATCTGAACAAGTCTTGCATATTAAGATTACAATCAAAATAAATTAAATGCCCTGCTCAACAAGCCATTCTTGCGAGAAACGTTATCTCCTCGTCAGGGAAGCAACTATTGCAATTCCTTGAGATGAAAAAATTTAATCTAAAATGGAGATGCAAGGAACGAGGACCCTGGAGACGCTTAGCTGTGGCCGGAACCGCAACCTTTGCCATTCATGCTCAGACAGTTAGGAATCGAACATGAGCGACGTTAGTTCCGAACGATCCATAGCGGGGTAGCAAGGGAGTCGATGATAGGCTAAAGTCTTTTAATAACTGATTGTGTGGCAAGCCTGTGTGGGTCGTAGTTGAATCAAACAAACTGTGTGTGCCTGGAGACTGTGAAAATGAATCGGTAGTCTACCTGGGATGATACTCAGAGCTGGAGAAGACGACCATCTGTGAGGTTGCGCTGTGGCAGCGTTTACAATCCCCACTGACCAATTCAATGGCAAACGACTTTCTTCAGCTACAGAACTCCAGTCATCTTGTAAAGACCTAGCCTACTCCTTCCACCCTGTGATCTAATTCGTCACATTCATTCTCACAAACAGAAGACGATTTCGTCCCAACCAGAGGGGGCCTTCCTCTGGATTGATGGGATTAAAGTGGATGGAAAGACCACGAAATGAGAGGTCGGAAAAGGGGTCTTTGAGCGCCTCAAATAAGACGTCTGGATGTCAACGTCCCCGTATAATCTCCGTGACGAGGTCTGATCATACGGGGCAAGTCGACGAAGACTCCGGCTGCATTTTGCTCTCGTCCGAGGCTTAAAAAAGGGTCGGCGGCGGGGGACCCTCGTCAGTAATAGGGTCAAAAGAGGATTGGGCCACAAAAGTGATGACGTGAGTCTTCGTGTAAGATTAGAAAGGGAGAATGGTGAATGAAGGGAGCTGCGGAGGCAGTCTTGGGCCCCTTCAAATGAGGAGGAGAAAGCCGACAGGAGACCCTCGATCCATAACTAGGTCGGTGCGAAGAAAATACAATAATGATAAATAAATCAAAATTATAATGATATGAATAATAATAAATAAAATAAATAAAAGTATAGATATAATCAAATAAACAAATAGTAAATAATAATAGATTGACAGATGAATAATGATAAATGAAAACCAAGCAAATAATAATAAACAGACAGACAAATAAGAACAAACAATATAAAATAAATAGTAGGCATTACAGCATCTTCCATAGGTGTTTATTTAAACGAATCTTAAATCCTCGAGCTGAACACCATTGCTCTGCCTCTGCAGGAAGTTTATTCCATTCATTAACTACACGGTTGGCCAAGTTGTTTCTACTCACTTCCAAAATAAATCTATTTCCTGACAGTATGAGACTATCATTTCCTGTCCGATTCTCATTCAGTATGAAAATTGTCACTTTTGATGTTGTCAATTCCCTTTACAATCTTAAAGACTTGTATCAAGTCACCTCTGGTTAAAGTCATGCAATGTTATTCACCAAGGTAAGAAGAGTCAGGATAGAAAAAAAATAGTCCCATTCGAATGGTAAAAGAGTTGACAGGAGTTTCCATCCATTTTGTTGACAGCATTTCACCAGCTCCTCTATCCTTACAGATAATATTCGTGCCGGGAGTTTCCATATTAGGTTTTGCACGGAAGAGGGGCCTGTTAGCTCTCTCTCTCAACATTGTGATGTTCTTCAAAGATCTCGCTCCGTCTAACGATAGGTTTTAGTCACGTGACAAGGTTGACTCGTGTGAACGGTGACCTTGTCTAGCAGGGAACCCTTCATTCGTAGAATCGTCCGGCTATAACCAGAATAACATTTATAAAGTACACCATCGCAATGAAGGGGCGAAGTGAATAGATGAAAATCACCCGGATATAACCAGAAAAAAATATACAAAAAAGTCATCGCAGACAAGAGCTTAACACACCTGGGATGACTTTGTCTAACACTGCGATGCAATCTACTTTTTTTTCTGGGCAGCACATGATAGCTCTATTCAGTAAAAGGTCTCATCCCGGATTTAGGAAATCTAGAAAAGTAATATGAGAACGCTGGGTAGGATCATGACAGGGATAAGATTTACTCAAGAATTTGATTTACAGAATAAATTGAAATGTGATTTACTGAATAGGCTGTGCATGGTGAAGTCCCCTTCGACAAGATTAAAGAGAACGATACGTCAGCGAATGGAGGGATGGAGGAAATATGGAGGAATAGAGGAAATATGGAAGAATGGAGGTATGGATAGAGAGGGGAGATGGCGGAAAGAGTCCTGGTGTGGTGAAGTGGGAAGTATTTTTTCCGTCTCATTCTCTCACTCACTCACTCACTCTCTCTCTCTCTCTCTCTCTCTCTCTCTCTCTCTCTCTCTCTCTCTCTTTCCCTCTCTATTACTCTGTCTCTCTTTTGCGTACTGGTGACTAAGAGAAAATACATCTGGAAACAAATAAGGAACACAAACACACACACACACACACACACACACACACACACACACACACACACACACACACACACACACACACACACACACACACACACACACGCACATACACACGCACACACATACAAATACACATACAAACACATACAAGCACGCACACACACACACACACACACACACACACGCATACACACATATACACACACACTTACACGAACACACACACGTGTGCATGTGCATATACACTCACACAAGTATGCACGGACACACAGGTACCCGGGCGCACATAGATGACGACTTTGTAAAGATATATTTCAAAACATACAAGAATATGGAATGTACCGAATCAAAAGACACGTCATCTCACATCCTGATATTCTTCTTTCTAGTTGTAGGTGTTGGTAAAATGGAGTGATCATGACAGTTCCAGAACGTCCAGTTTTCCAGGAGGGGAAGCTATAACTGGAAACACCGTTAAACCTTTGTAAAACGTGTTTGCACAGCGACAGACAGAACATGAACCATCTGCTATTACATCGTTTCCTTTGCAGAGAAGGCATATTGACTGAAAAAACAAACGAAGAGAAACAGAAATGTGAGACATTAAACGCTAGAGTTATAAAGATGAACCGTCTTAGCCTTCTCGCTCTTCAATACTGCTGAGGGAGAGTTGTCGAGAAGATATAGATATTTCGATTCCGATCTGTTCAACGCCGCTAAGCCAGTGGGAAACACTGTATGAACAACTTTATATTCCAAATTGTTCAAAAGAGGACAGGGTTGACAAGAGAGGGTAAGCTCCGACTCAATCCTGTTCAATAACGCTGAGAACAAAGGCAGTGCGTGAGCTGATAAACTGAATACTTTTATACTCCACGCTGTTCAATATTCCAGACGAGAATAATAAGTGGACCACTCGAATGAAATGCACGTTGGACAAGAGCAACAGAGGAAAAAGACTGGAGGGATGTGGAGCTCTCGCATATGGAGAGAAATGTGGACGATTGAAACAAAGTGAAACGGTGCAAAGTGAAACGACGCTAAGTGGAACGACGCTAAGTGAAACGACGCTAAGTGGAACGACGCTGAGTGGAACGATGCTGTGGAACGACGTTAAGTCAAACGACGCTAAGTGGAACGATGCGGAACAACGTTAAGTGGGAACTCAGATATGGGATACTTGAGTGTCGTCATCCAGGGCAATTGTTTGAAGGGATTTCAAAGAAGGTCAAATGCATGTACAGATCAAGTAATGAATGATGAGAAGTTTAGTATTGCGTTTATGACGTCAGTGCTTGTATCCTTCGGGACAATACTGCACCACAGAGATTCATAAAGGTAGTAAAGGAGAAATTTAACGAGGACAACAAAACGTATGGATAGAAGAAGTTAAGAGTGATCACCGGTTTTTTTTTTTATATATATAAAGATTAAGTCTTCAATCACAAAAAAATATCCACCGTGACTCTGGTCCGTAAGGTTGTCATTCCAAATCCCCCCTAAAAGTTGGACTGCATAGTGGGTTAATCGAAGTTTTAGTCACATTGGTAACAAGTGTTTGGTTTAAAAAAATAAGACAGGAACGTAGAATGAAATGTATGTGGGCGAATTTTGACCCAACGAACATCAGCAAAGAACCACATTTTGTGAATGAACTAGTTTCCAAATTTTTCGAAAAGAATTATTCTCTTCGGTAGGGGTAATTTTTGGGTTATAACGGCAATGTATGACCTTTATGCTCATAACGAGGCCGAACGAAAAAAAACAAACTAAAACACAGACAAACACCTAATATAACCAACTAGCGCATTTTACGGTATAATGCTTAGGTATCTATCGACTTTAGCCTTAAATCTTCGAATTTTACTTCATTCTATGGCTTCTGGCAAAAGCCCGTTTTATTCACCAATCACGCGGTTGACGAAAATGCTTTTTTCAAATGCTGTCGAGGAAGGAGTAACATTTACCTTATTTCTTCGTGTTTAATAGCGCTTGGCATCCGCATCCTTGTTCCGTATGACTGTGTACACCACGGGAACGTATGTCCAAACAAGACTATAGCTCAGTTACACTCATTGTCTATGTATATCAAATACTTTATACATTCTATAAATTTTCTTCCAAGATAACAATATATGTTCTCCACACGCAGTGCGACGATTCAGTAATTTATATAAAAATAAATAAATAAAGAAAAAATACATGAATTAGATCGAGGCGAAGAAAATGGAGGAAAAGGCGAGGAGAATAGGTGGTGAACTGAACGAGCCGTAAGAAATGTGAGAAATATAATAGACAGGACGAGGAGGGAACCGATATATAAAACAGAAAAAGAAAAACCGACAAGACAAATGGCCAGATGGAGAGATCTTAAAGAAGAAAGGTGGAGAGGTATAGGCAGCAAAAAGAGGAGACAAAGGAGTGAGGGGAAGGTAAACAGGGAAAACGGTCAGGGGAAAGCAGTGAGGAGAAAGTGAGGGGAAACAATGAGGGAAAAGCAGTGTGTGTGTGTGTGTGTGTGTGTGTGTGTGTGTGTGTGTGTGTGTGTGTGTGTGTGTGTGTGTGTGTGTGTGTGTGTGTGTGTGTTCATCTTGGTCTTTGGATCACGTGCTGGGCTTGTGATCGATAGCTACTTCCCTCTCGGAAGAGAGCTCAGAGCTCGTATGACCGATCTGTGGGTAATGATGTGACCTTACACGCACACACACACCCAACTCCCCGCCCACGAAAGTTGGACTAACAACTCGGATCGCAGTGAGTGTGTGTGTGAGTGAGTGTGTGAGTGAGTGAGTGAGTGAGTGAGTGTGTGTGTGTGTGTGTGTGTGTGTGTGTGTGTGTGTGTGTGTGTGTGTATGTGTATGTGTATGTGTATATGTGTGTGTGTGTGTGTGTGTGCTAGTGTATTCACGTGTATGCACGCATGTGTACGTGTCTATGAACGATGCGTGCATACACACGCGTCGTCCATGTCTGTATGCTCGCCCGTGCACGTATCTTTATACGCTACGTTAACATATTAAGTTTGCAAAATGCTCTGTCCGCAGAAACAATATATCGTGTTCCCTGCGAGTGAGTGGCGGTGCAATTTCTTCAACGCTGCGTCGCTAAACAGATAAAAATTTGGGGAAGATGGACGCGAGGCCATCAGCGATGACAGATGGCTCTCCAGGACAAAGACAGACGCAGCCTTTGGTCGGAAGACTCGCCCCAGACAGTCCATCACTGTCTGGATCGCTGCGGACGAACTCTTACAGACGTCGTTGTTGTGGACAGTCTGTAATGATACAGTCACGTTGAAATCACCCTCTGTCTGCTTGCCTGTCTGTCTGTCCGTCTATCTGCATGCACCTCCATATCATTTATTCCTCTTCTCCCCCTCCCCCCCTCTCTCTCTCTCCCCCTCTCTCTCTCTCTCTCTCTCTCTCTCTCTCTCTGTGTGTGTGTGTGTGTGTGTGTGTGTGTGTGTGTGTGTGTGTGTGTGTGTGTGTGTGTGTGTGTGTGTGTGTGTGTGTGTGTGTGTGTGTGTGTGTGTGTGTGTGTGTGTGTGTGTGTGCATGTAGTGTGTGTGTTATTCACCATGGTCTTGGATCACGAGTTGGATTGGGCTCGTGATCGACAGCTACTACTCTCCGGATGAGAGCTCAGAGCTCATGTATGACCGATCTATGGGTAATGCTGTGACCTTACACATACACACACACACACCCAACTCCCCGCCCACGACAGTTGGAGTAACGACTCGCAGCGCATCGATACTGAAATTATTTCCGTCATGGGTGGGATACAAAGTCGGAACGCTGTAGCAGCGGTTGGGAATGCAACCACTGCGCTGTCGAGTCATGTGTATGTGTGTGTGTGTGTGTGTAGATATGCATGTGTGCGCTCGTCCAACATATGTGCATGGTTGTATGTGTCTATATGTGTGTGTATATATGCATGTATGTGTATATGTGCATGTGTGCGCGCGTGCAAGTATGTGTGCCTCCGTGTATATGCGTGTGTGTGTATACACTGTACCAGTGGTTCTCAACCTCTTTTTGGGCCATGCCCAACCTAATCACCTTTAGAATCCTGATGTTTCCCATGTGGTGATATACAATTCTTTTCATTTGAAAAATAAACTCCCCTTCAGCTGAAAAAATCATAAAACCTTGGTTTAAAGCTACTTCAAAAGAAGAAGGCATCAATGAAAAAAAAATGAATAAAGTGAAAATAAAAAAAAAATGACCCAGAAACTCCTCAGTTGCCCTCAATTGACCCACTTAAAAATCATATTGCCCACCTGAAAAAACAAATTGCCCACCTGTGGGGCGTACATCCCACGTTGATAAGCACTGGTATATAAGATGGCTCTTGCTTACTCGTCATCTGTGTCGTGGCCGTTTGGGACCGGGCCGAGTAGACCTGTGGGCTCGGACTTCGGGATAATAGTGCCCGGTAGGAGCTACTTCGACCGAGAAGACCGGGCACCCCTCCACGACCTTTAGCGACGACGATGCGGGTGTGGTGTGCACGTACCCCACAAGTATGCTTGCAGGCTCAAATTGATGCATGATAGAGTTGCGTGGCAGCCTGACCTGACTCAACGCTCGAAAGCTAGGATGGGTCACCCCAATTAGGTCGTGTTTGGTCAAGGCGTCAGATCACGCCTAGGTATATATACCCCCTGCCCCGAGCGAGTAGGCCAGTCAGTCAGTCACATACAGATATTCTGATCCGGATAATTCAGACATCCTGACCTCTGTGCGCACGTCGCCAGGCCTTCGCGGTCGGTCCCCCACGTGGGGACCGCGCCACGTCAGTCCTTAGGCCGACGCACAAGTACCCACGAGAATAAAGCACATAAGCCAAACCGAGTGTCAATCTCTCCTTGTGTTACCTAGTCCAGTAATATACACTCGTATGTTACAATGGTGACCCTGGGAGTTCTGACCTTAGATCGTGACTCCGGCCCTGCATCGACGTCACGATCGCCGTAGCTGCACGTCACGCTGAACACAGATCGACGTCACGATCGCCGTAGCTGGACGTCAAGATCAACACAGATCGACGTCACGATCACTGTAGTTCGACGTCATAATCAAAGCGGATTGACGTCACGAGCGCCGCAGATCGACGTCACGATCGACGCAGATCGACGTTCGCTACGCCATGGATGTCACCGCTTCTAACATTGCTGTCTGCGCTACCTCCAGGGGGTTCTCGTCTCCATTGACGTCGCTCACGGCCTCCCCGCTTCTGACGTCGCCATCGCCGACATCAACCGCTTCCGACGTCGCCGCTGTCGATGTCTCCACTTCCGACGTCACCGCCGCCGTCTGTACCAGTGTCGCCTCCCCACGCTTCGCAGGGAAAGGAGGGTAATGTGGTGTACATGAACCCAATAGTATGCTTGTAGGTGCAAATTGATGCATGATGCAGTCAGTCACATAGAGATATCCTGATTCGGATAATTCAGGCATCCCGACCTCTGTACGCGCGTCGCTACGCCCTCGCGGTCGGTCCCCCACGTGGAGACCGCGCCACGTTAGTCCTTCAGCCGACGCACATGTATCCACCGGAATAAAGCGCATAAGCCAAACCGAGTGTCAATCTCTCCCCACGTCACCTAGTCCAATAATATACACCCGTATTTCACACGGGGACGACGACATCTGGAAACGGCGGAACAGGCGCGAGGAAGTGAGAGGAGGAGATAACATGCCTACTGAGTATGTAAGGTAGGCATCCTCCTTCTCTTCAAGATCTCAAGGCCGGAGGAAAGCGATAGGTTTTGCGTTACCATTACCATTACCATTACCATTACCATTACCGTGTCCTAGTGAGTCCATGAAAAACGGGTCATTCGTTGCGGACACGATATATCGTCATTTTGCCTTTGCCATTGCCATCGCCATTACCATTACCGTGTCCGCGTGGGCCCATGAAAAACGGGTCATTCGGTGCGGACACCGAATTTTCGTTAGTTTTGCCATTGTACCATTACAGAGTCCGCGTGGGCCCAAGAAAAACGGGCTTGATCGGTGTGGACACCGTGTTTTTCGTCAAATTTGCCATTATGCGGACAATAGTCCTGAGTGACTTTTTTGCCAACTGATCCGGGAGCGGGAGGATCGGAAAGTTTCCCTCGGCTGAATAAAATCGCCTGGCATGAAGAGAAGCGGCTCCTTTGGTCCTCTCCGAAACAACGGAAACCTTGAAATCTTTTGACGTCGACGAGGAGCTTCTTCAGCTCTGTGTGTGTGTGTGTGTGTGTGTGTGTGTGTGTGTGTGTGTGTGTGTGTGTGTGTGTGTGTGTGTGTGTGTGTGTGTGTGTGTGTGTGTGTGTGTCTGTATGCGTGTGTCTGTGTGGTGCGTGTGTCTGTGTGGTGCGTGTGTGTGTGTGTGTGTGTGTGTGTGTGTGTGTGTGTGTGTGTGTGTGTGTGTGTGTGTGTGTGTGTGTGTGTGTGTGTGTGTGTGTGTGTGTGTGTGTGTGTGTGTGTGTGTGTGTGTGTGTGTGCGTATGTGTATGTGTGTGTTTCTACCACTATTTTCTCTTCTACTTGTATATCTTAACTCTCACTATATTCTACTCTCAATTTGCTTGAGCTTTCACTCGCTCTCTATCCCCTTTATATATATTCATTTTTTCAGGTCGTCTATGGTGTCCCCTTCATTCTCGTTTTCTCACATTAATGCCTTGGCGGTGGTGAAGGACTATATATATTTCAATGTAGCTTTTGTTAGACGATCTCATTCAGCATGAGCCGAGGGCTTATTACTCTGAGCTGTGTGTATATATATATATATATATATATATATATATATATATATATATATATATTTATATAATTATAATTAGCCATTCTGAGTCCACTGCTGAAAAAGGGCCTCCTTCATAGCATTCCATGAATCACACGACTGTGCCATCCTCTGCCACGTCACTCCTGCAAACTTCTCGATCTCGTCTCTCCACCTTCTGTCTAGTCTCCCTCTTCCACGCTTCCTATCTCGCGGCGTCCACTCAGTAACACACTTGATCCAACACTCATCAGTCGTTCTCTCTAACTTATCTGCCCAATTCCACTTCCCCTCTTCTACTGCCTCCACAATATATTTCACTCTAGTTTGCTCTCTCACCCAATTTGCTCTCTTAAGGTCTCTCACTGTTATTCCCATCATTGATCTCTCCATTCTCCTCTGTGCAGTCATTGGCTTTGTTTCCATCCTCCTCGTCAGCTTCCAAGTCTCACACCCGTAGATCATTGCGGTAGAATGCATTCATTGTAAACTTTACGTTTCAAACATAAAGGTAGAGAGCCTCTCGGGATTTTATTATACTTACCAAACACTTTCCAATCAATTGTAATGCGTCTTTTTATTTCACTATCATGATCTTTCGTCACCTTCACCATCTGGCCTAAATAATTCAAACTCCTCAAGACTCTCATCATCAATTACAATTTCTTTACTTTAAACTTTCGTATTGAGCATTACTTTGGTTTTACTCTTATTCATTTTTAAACCTACTTTGAGACTTTTTGTTTAGATCACTCAGCATATCTTGCAAGTCTTCTGCTCTTTCCGAAATAAGAATAATGTCATCCGCAAATCTAAGGTGGTTCAAATATTCACCATTAATCTTCAAACCTTTCTTTTCCCAACTCAACCTTCTGAAAATATCTTCCAAACAAGCTGTAAATAATTTGGGTGAAATTATATCGCCTTGCCGTACTCCTTTCTCGATCTTGATCTTTT
>NC_134795.1:29225694-29243194 GCF_046742065.1 Oratosquilla oratoria | reverse complement strand
AACAATATATCTGTATTCTTCATTAATATAACCAGTCAAGTATGTGCGGTTCTAATTTCTAGTTATGGAGTTTGCCAGACCGGGTGAAAAGTCTCGAAAGCACGACCATAAATTCTTCATTTCTCAGAGCTTTGTTATGTGAATATGATTCGGTATTACGCTATCAATTTCCTTGTCTATGACGGTGCTCCATGTTTTTTAATCATTACTTAGAATGAATGCCCTTCCTAGTCTATGTATCGTGATCAGGATTCTAACCCGAGCACTTGGCCTCCTCAACGGCGTCCTTTTACACAAGGAAAAGAAATAATAAATGAATATAGATAAATAAATTGATAAAGAAATAAGCAAATAAATTGACAGATATAGATATATATATGTATATACACATTGATAAATAAAGACAAACTAATGATTAGATAAACTAATAAATAACAAGTAAAATTGCCCTTTCTTAACCTTAACCTAACCTAGCCTGAACAAACTGCATAAGTGGGGAAAATCAATCCGTCAACTGAAATTCGTACTGAACCAGAAAGGCCAAAGGATTCGTGGAAAGTGGGGAGAGGGGGGAGGATCGGGTCAAGGACGAGGACGAGGAAGAGCAGGGTTGGGGGTGGGGTGGGAAGGAAATGGAAGTGGACGAGGCAACCATCAACCGATGCTTTGCAGTCTCGACAAACAATAGTCCTCCGATGACATCATAATACGCCATAACTTCCCAACTTCCCCGCCTCTTGCTTCCTTCCGTATCCCACGCGTTACGAGAAGGGAGGCACAGTAACAGGAACGAGACAGGAATTGTATGTGAAGAGAGAAGGGAGTGGGGGAGAGGAGGGGAGAAGAAAAGACAGTGGGAGACCGAGGGAAGGGAAGGGAAGAAGAGTTGATAGGAGGGTACGGAGGAGTAGGAGAGGTTAGTGGAGAGAGGGTAGGGGAGGGGTGGGTAGGAGAGTGAAAGTAAATGAGAAGAGGGGAAGGGGGGTAGAGAAGGAGATGGGAAAGAAAGTAAGGGGAAGTGTGGGGAAGGGAGGGGAAAGGAGGAAATGTAGGGGAATGTAATAGAAGGGAGGAGAGGGGAGGAGGGGGAGGAGTGGGGAGGAAAGGGGAGGAGAGGGGAGGAGAGAGGAGGAGAGAGGAAGAGAGGAGGAGAGAGGAAGAGAGAGGAGGAGAGAGGAGGAGAGAGGAGGAGAGAGGAGGAGAGAGGAGGAGAGAGGAGGAGAGAGGAGGAGAGAGGAGGAGAGAGGAGGAGAGAGGAGGAGGAGGAGAGAGGAGGAGATGGGAAGGGAGTGGAAGGAAAGGGGGAGGGGAAGGGAGGGAAAAGGAGTGCCGGTTAGGGTAGGGAAGAATCGAAATAAAGAATGAACGGCGAATGTGACATTGGCAACAATAATAGGAAAGGAAAGAAGATGGAGAGGACGGGAGGGAGAGGAGGAGAGGTAAGCAGAAATAAAGTTGAAGTGAAAGTTACAAGAGAGGATAAACTAAAAGAGGGGAGAAGAGGGCAGGAGAGGGAACGAGAGGAGGAAAAATGGGAGGAAGAGGGGAGGGGAGAATAAAGGAAGGAAGAGAAGGGGAAATGAAGGGAAACGATAAGTGGAAGGGAAAAGGGGATAAAGGAGCTGAAAGGAGGGAGGAGGGGAGAGGAAGGTGGGAAGGAGAGGGGAAACGACAGGAGGAGGAGGGACAGCAGGGGAGGGGAGAGTCGGAATGGAGTGGTAAGGGAAGGACTGCAAGAGCAAAAGAAGCGAGTAGAATGGAGAGCAGAGAAGCGTAGAGAGGAAAAGAGAGGAGGTGGGAGAAAGAGAAAAAGGATAAGAAGGGAAGGTAATATGAGAGGTGATGTATGGTCAACTTGGAAAGATGGGACCGAAATGGTCTTGCATTTGAGGACAGGAAGAAAAATTGAGCATTGAAAAAGAAAGAAAAAAAAATGCGAGACACGAACTTAAAGAAAGTAAGATCAAGTCGTGTTGAGGGAGATAACGTCATAGACATCCAAGGGAGGATAACAACATTTCAAGTTGAGTAAATATATAACTTCTATACCAAACAAACAAGAGGGGACATAAACAAAAGAAAATAAGAAATGCGCTCGCGCGCATATACACAAACACACAAACCACACAAACACACAAACCACACAGAAACACACAAACCACACACACAAACCACACAAACACACAAACCACACAAACACACAAACCACACAGAAACACACAAACCACACAGAAACACACAAACCACACAGAAACACACAAACCACACAGAAACACACAAACCACACAGAAACACACAAACCACACAGAAACACACAAACCACACAGAAACACACAAACCACACAGAAACACACAAACCACACAGAAACACACAAACCACACAAACACACAAACCACACAAACACACAAACCACACAGAAACACACAAACCGCCCCCCCCCCCACACACACGACTCATGACGCAGTTGGTAGAGTTCCCGGCTGCCACTACGGAGGTCCGGGTTCGAATCCCACCCAAAGCTGAAATAATTTCAATATTGCTGCGCTATGAGTCGTTACTCCAACTATCGTGGGTGGAGAGTTGTGTGCGCGCGCGCGTGCAACGGTAATATATATGCTCTGAACTCTCTTCCGGGAGGAAAATAACTGCCGATCACGAGTCCAATACGTGATCTAAGACCATGGTGAATCACACACATGCAAACACACACACACACACACACACACACACATACACACACACACACACACACACACACACACACACACACACACACACACACACACACACACACACACACACACACACACACACACACACGCACGCACAAACATACACACATAACAGAAAGATAAAGAGAGCACTATCTTAAACGTCTTCTACAGCCCTGCACACATTAATGAAATAATGTGTGCAGAGCTGTAGAAGAAATGTGAAATAAAAAGAAAATAATTTGGTGAAAGATAGCATCTTGGTAACATCATTAGACAAGGAATATACTCGAATGAAGATGCCATTATACAAGATATTCCCAAGCAGAATTACAGAAGAGACGATTACACTATTAATTCCATCATAATGGATTTGTTGATTTACCACAGAAGACTGGATAAACAGTCCGGCAAGGGAAGAGGCACTCGAATATTAGTTTCTTGTGAGCAATTGCCATAGTAACCAGCACAGTAGTTGAGTAGTGCCACCTCTAAGTAGTGCCACCTCTGAGTAGTCCCACAACGATTAGTGACATTTCTGAGTAGTTCGACTTTTGACTAGTGCCACTTTTGAGTAGTGCTACCTTGGACCAGTATCACTTTTGAGACGTGGCACCTTTTGAGTAGCGCCATTTTTGAGTAATGCCACTTTTGACTAGCGCCACCCCTATGTCGTGCCACCTCTGAGTAGTTCAACCTTTGACTAGTCGCATGACATTTGAGTAGTGCAGCATTTCATTGGTGCGACCTTTGACTAATGCGATATTTGACCAGTGCGACCTTTAATTAGTGCGACATTTGACTAGTGCCACATTTCAGTCGCGCGAACCTTGAGTGGTGCAACATTTCATTAGTGCGACCTTTGAGTAGTGGAACGATTTTTTAGTGTGACCTATGACTTGTGTCACATTTTATTCGTGTGACCTTTGAGTAATGGAATGTTTCATTAGTACGACCTTTGACTTGTGCCACATTTCATTCGTGTGACCTTTGAGTAGTGTATCGTTTCTTTAGTGCGACCTTTGACTTATATCACATTTCATTCGTGTGACCTTTGAGTAGTGGAACGTTTCTTTAGTGCCCCCTCCGAACAGAGTCAACTGCCATTGGAGAAGGACAGCTTAGAGACAGTCTCGGAGGAAATGTGTGTTTTTTGAACGAAAGACTCTGAACACAAATTTGCCCAATATCTCACGAAAGTGGGTCACTTACAGTTGAAGGATTTACGCCTGGAGATGCGTAGCTGCAACTGAAGTAGTCACTTTAATGTGTGTGTTTGGACAACCATCGCAAGTGGCAGTCGCTGGTAACCTTCAGGAGTTGAACCCAAATACACGTAGTTATAAGGAAAATGCGAAAAAGAAAGAAGAAAAAATACAAAAAAGAAAGAAAAAGTATAGATGATAGAAAGACGGACAAACATAGGAGGAAAGAAAAAGAAGAAAATAAAAAGTAAACAAATATAACAGCTGAAAGAAAAAAAAGTTGAAAAAAATAGATGAATGAAAAGATAGGCGGACAGAAAGATAGTAGATAAAAAAAAAATAAGGAAAAAAATGAGATAAAACAGCAGCACAAAAATGCTAGAATGGTTTCCCACATGTTGCGTACGTGTTTGTCCGGTTAGATCTTAAAAAAACTTTGGGACTGTGTCACGTTCGACTGGCCCAGGCAACCAGGAATATGTTTCCCATTTTTTTTTCCTTCCCCTTTATACGACGGTCAAAGTTGCTGCAACAAATGACAAATGTTTTTACCGACCTCGGGGTAAAAGCAATGACAAGAATGCTTCACCCTTTACTGAGCGAAATACCAAATAGTGTCACTTAAAATGTGTTTGGGTTCTGCCAGGTGATTTTATTCAGCTGCCCAGTGATATTTGGTTTCCTTCAGCTAACTAAAATCGATTGGAAGAAGCAAGGAGAGTGCACAGATCCCCAACTTCAATCAAATCAAAAGTACATCTCTTTAGATAACACAAGGTTTCCCCGAATTGATTAAAAGTATAATGGGAGCAGAACAGCCGTGAGTTCAAGATCCTACACCTGGAGACACTTATCTATTTCCAATTCTTCACTTGGGAAACCCTAACAGATTCTGGGGATCAAACCAGGCCATCTGAGTCATAATTCGTGAGCGGACACCAACACACCAGAGCTACAAAAAAAAAAAAACACGGGAGAATCGTATACACAGGAAGGGTCAATGTTGGCTTAGTTTAAATATTCTGTTCTGGTCATCGATAAGACGGGATACTCCAGTTTAGAGGCAGATCCTTCAGCCAAAGAGTATAAGGACCGAGACCCTTACAGCCCGGCGTCTTCCTATCTGCTGAAAACAATCAAAAGTTAGCCAGAACAAAGACTAAAAACTACTCAATCGAGTTGACAGAGTTGCAGACATGCAGGAAGGGGAGGGAAGCGTCAATTCACGAGCGAAAGCAAAACAGAAGTTAAGAAAAAGAATGTGAGAAAGGGGAAGGGTGTAATAAAAGGAGGGAGGGACAGAAAGAGGAGGAGGAGGAGGACGAGGAGGTAGAGGATGTAGAGGAGGGAGAGGAGGTGGAGGAGGGAGAGGACGTGGAGAAGGTGGGAGGCGAAGAAGGTGGAGAAGGGGAAGAGGTGGAGGACATGGAGAAGGGGAAGAGGTGGAGGACATGGAGAAGGGGAAGAAGGTGGGGAGGTGAAGGTGGAGGAGGACGTAAAGGAGATGGAAGAGAAGATGGAGGTCGAGGAGACTGTCTAGAAAGTGGAGGTCGAGGAGCAAAAGCTCAAGAGGCAAGATGTCCGTGAGGAGGTCGAAGAGCAAGAGGTCGGTGAGGAAGTCGACCAGAGATCAAAAGCAAAGAGGTCGAGAAGATGGAGGAGATGGAGGAGGGGTTGAAGAGTAGGAGGTCGAGGGGTAGGAGGAGGTAGAGGAGAAGGAGGAGGTTACGGAGTAGAAGTTCGAGGAGGTCGAGAAGAAAGAGGTTTTGGAGGAGGAGAAGGATCGAGAAAAGAGATCAAACAGATAGAGGTCGAAGAGAAGGTGGAGGAGTGGAGGAGGAAGTCGATGAAGTCGAAAAGAAGGAAGTTAAGAAGGAGGAGGAGATCGAAGAGGGTCGAGAAGGAGAAGAAGGAGGAGGTTAAGAAGTAGGAGGAATTCAAGGATATCGAGGAGTTCTAGAAGAAAAACGTTGAGGAGTAGTCCGAGGAGGAAGAGGTGGAAGAGCAAGAGGTCAAGGAGGAGGATAAGGAGGAGAGAAAGACTTTAATGAATCGAGTATCCCAAGTGTTTTTCAACGACGAAGAAGGAATTCCAATGAAACTTAAGAAAAGGACCGATGCTTATCGTTGAACCAGAAGGAAATGCTGATCCCAAAGGAGCCAACTGCCTATTTGAAGTCCATAATAGTGGAAGAAGAGAAAAATTTTCATAAGTGAAGTAAGGGAAAACTATGAATGAAAATAGGATAAAGATGGTGCAGCAGAAAATATGTGAAGTCAAAGATAGAATGGAAAAAGATTAAAGGATGATAACGAAACTTTTCTGTAAGGATATCAAGAGTTGTCTCAGTGATAAAATTTTCATACAGAACGATATTTTCCTAAATATTATATCTTTTCAAGTTGTGGCCATCTTACTTCCTGTCAAAGTATCTTCTTGTCTATAACCAATGCTTCTATCATTGGGAACAATATCAAACTAAAGAGATGTAGTCATAGAGAAAGTAGAGTCTTAAGCAAAGCATTTGAAACAAGGGATAATAGAGCTTCATTCATCAACATTCTTTTTTGAGCGGAGGTCAGTCTCCAGTTATAAAAGAATGCTACGTGACTCTGGCCCGTAGAGATGTCCATAAACCCCTTTAGATATTTACTATACAAGACTTATGTAGACAATACCTTATGTGGAGTTAACCTTTCCAAAACAGGCAAATATTTCATAGATTCTGTTCTACATGAGGACAGATTACCCGGGTGGGACAAGTTCTCCGGGAAGGCTGACTTCATCGACCGAGGCTAACTTAACCTAACCTGACCTAACTTAACCTAAGCAAAATAAAGTCGTTTGACATTCACTTGAACAATATCTGACAAGGGTGTCACCGGCTTATAAAAAAAATATCATTATTACTTTTTTTTTTTTTTTATCCTCATTCCTCAGCGATTCAACATCTTCCGTACCGAGTCAAATTATCTTTATTTTGGCTGTCGTCAGGCAAAATTTTTAAGTGGGACCATTCGGGTAGTAAAGACTTTAAACCAATAATCCTCGCGGTAATTATAATTTCATTCTGGTTATCTGTGACCCCTTGGGGAACGGAGTTTGTTAAGGCGGCGAGGGCACCCAGACTCCTCAGCTGTCGAAGTCTGAATTTGATCTTCGCCTCTAATCGCTTTCTGCTCCTCTGGGTCACGTCTCAGCGACCTCCGTCAGACCCAGAAGGCTTCAAAGGAAATGTTCTGGTAACTCTTCGTCTCAAAAAAAAAAAAAGTCTCCCCGAACTCGGAAGTGGGTGGGTGGGAGGGCCTAATCCCATCCCAC
Organism: Oratosquilla oratoria; assembly: GCF_046742065.1. Taxonomy (NCBI): domain Eukaryota; kingdom Metazoa; phylum Arthropoda; class Malacostraca; order Stomatopoda; family Squillidae; genus Oratosquilla; species Oratosquilla oratoria. The sequence continues at coordinate 29,235,955 of NC_134795.1, read as the reverse complement.
ACATTTTGATTATTGCCATTAGTCCTCACTGAACGACTGCACATCATCCGCCAAGAACAAACGGTAATGACAAAATTCCAAGTTCATTGAAAAATTCTAGCTGACCAACGGAGTCCACTTTTGACGGCGTTCGGGATGAAAGACCGCTTAAACGCACGAGTTTGGGAAAAGATTGTGAGGAAGCCGCTTAAACGCATAAGTTGTTTCAATGGCGCCGTCTTAGCGGTATCTTTCGGTTAACATGGAATAGACCTCGAGACGAAATTCATACGGACATCACTGCCACTAAAGATCCCGGAGTGAGCAGTTTTACTGCCTACTTAGCGGTTTTATTACCATTAAAAAAAGTAATGCCAATATCCGATTTGGCTTGTCTCAGCAAGATGGGGGGCTTCGGGCGACCCTCCCACTTCTCCCCATTCTCCCCCCTTATTCGTCCTTTCCAATCTCCCCCATTCCCCCTCATCCTTCCCTCTCCCTTCTAAATTTTAATTCTTTCCTACCTCCCCATTTTTACTTCATCTTTCTTCTCCCCATTCCCCTCCCCCTCTTTCTTTCTGCTCCATTTTCGTTCATGCCGATACTTGCCCCATCTTCCTGTCCCCATACATACTCATCTCCCAATCCTTCCCTTTCCTCTCCCCATCAACCTAATAACAATCTCAAGCTGTCAGGATGATGTGGATTTAATTTGAAAGTGGGTAGAAACACTTTCGCCAATCGTGTAGTCAATGAGTAGAAACTTCCTGCAGAGGCAGTGCAATGTAATATAGTTCGAAATTTTAAAATTCATTTAGATAAACATCTAAGCAATATGCTGTAATGCCTGTAAATTGTTTGGTTCGCTTGTTTATTCGTTTCTTCGTTTAACCATTTATTCTTAGCATCCGACCCAGTTATGGATCAAAAGGTCTCCTGTCGGTATGCTCTTCCTTTGTAATCCTTTATGATCATTTCCCTTCCCCCATTTTCTCTTCTAGCTCCCTAATCCTTTCCCATCTTCCTCCAAATTTAACATATCATGCCCTTACTAACTTCCATCTTAGTCCCACCTCTCCAGGCACTCCCTATTTCACTCCACCTCAGCAAAATCCCCTTTTCCCAATCCCTCTGTGCAACAGCAGACACCAAAGGTTCAGTATACCAGTATTGCACATCAGTGTTGGCACCTAATCAGTACGATCGAACTGATTATACTGGTTTCAAACTCCAATCACAAGTACAGCCATTCCATCACGTTCGAGTTCACACGCACCATGTCAACAACTTTATCAAACTGGATTAAGCTACTGAAGCGAGGGACAGAGGCTATATCACCCTCCACCCCCAGGGAATAGATCGGTGGAGTTGCATTGTACTCCTAAGGCTACACACTTTCACCTTGCACGCTTTTCTTTCGCCACTTCCCCTCTCAACCCATCTGTGTCTTACCCAGGCTGTTCCTTTTAGACTGGACTGACATGGAGACCTTACAGTCTCCCTCGGTGTTCGATCAGCGCGTTGAGAACCTCCACAGCCTCAACAGTACCTAAATGAATTGGGCAAAGGTCGACTTCGCCCGCAGCTACGTGCCTTCTGGCGTGCATATGCTGCCTTCTCTTCTTCCTTCCTTTTCGTTTGGCCACTCTCTTGTTGTCGTTGTCGTCATTGTAGTTGTTGATGATGTTGTTGATTGTTGTCGTTGTTGATTTTGTTGTTATTGTTGGTTGTTGTATTCGTGGTGAGGGTGATGGTGGAGGTTTCTTCTTCTTTTTCCTCTTCCTCTTCATCTTCTTTTTCCTCTTCCTCTTCATCTTCTTTCTCCTCTTCCTCTTCATCTTCTTTCTCCTCTTCCTCTTCATCTTCTTTCTCCTCTTCCTCTTCATCTTCTTTCTCCTCTTCCTCTTCATCTTCTTTCTCCTCTTCCTCTTCATCTTCTTTCTCCTCTTACTCTTCATCTTCTTTCTCCTCTTACTCTTCATCTTCTTTCTCCTCTTACTCTTCATCTTCTTTCTCCTCTTACTCTTCATCTTCTTTCTCCTCTTACTCTTCATCTTCTTTCTCCTCTTCATCTTCTTTCTCCTCTTACTCTTCATCATCTTTCTCCTCTTCATCTTCTTTCTCCTCTTCATCTTCTTTCTCCTCTTCATCTTCTTTCTCCTCTTCCTCTTCTTTCTCCTCTTCCTCTTCTTCTTTCTCTTTCTCTTCATCTTCTTTATCCTCTTCCCCTTCATCTTCTTTCTCCTTTTCCTCTTCATCTTCTATCTCCTCTTTCTCTTCATCTTCTTTCTCCTCTTTCTCTTCCTCTTCATCTTCTTTCTCCTCTTTCTCTTCATCTTATTTCTCCTATTCCTCTTCATCTTCCTCTTCTTCCTCCTCTTCATCTTCTTATTCTTGCTCCTCATCTTCTTTCTCCTATTCATCTTCTTCGTCTTCCTCCTCTTCCTCTTCCTCCTCTTCATCATCTTCCTCCTCTCCATCTTCTTCCTCTTGATCTTCTTTTTCCTCCTCTTCATCTTCTTTCTCCTCTTCATCTTCTTCCTCCTTTTCTTCTTCTTCTACTTCTTCCTCCTCTTCATCTTCTTCTTCCTCCTCTTCATCTTCTTTTTCTTCCTCTTCTTCATCTTCCTCTTCTTCCTCCTCTTCTTCATTTTCTTCTTCCTCCTTTTCATCATCATCTTCTTTCTCCTCTTCATCTTCTTCCTCCTCTTCATCTTCTTCCTCCTCTTCATCTTCTTCCTCCTCTTCATCTTCTTCCTCCTCTTCATCTTCTTCCTCCTCTTCATCTTCTTCCTCCTCTTCATCTTCTTCCTCATCATCTTCTTCCTCATCATCTTCTTCCTCTTCTTCCTCCTCTTCCTCCTTCCTCCTCTTCCTCTTCTTCCTCCTCTTCATCTTCTTCCTCCTCTTCATCTTCTTCCTCCTCTTCATCTTCTTCCTCTTCTTCCTCCTCTTCCTCTTCTTCCTCCTCTTCCTCTTCTTCCTCCTCTTCCTCTTCTCCTCTTCCTCCTCTTTTTCTTCTTTCTCCTCTTCCTCCTCTTTTTCTTCTTTCTCCTCTTCCTCCTCTTCTTTTTCTTTTTCTTCTTTTTCTTCTTTTTCTTCTTCTTCTTCCTCTTCTTCTTCTTCTGCTTCTTCTTCATCTCCGTTTTCTCCACAATTTCTTTCTCGTTTCTTCCTCCATCATTTTCTAATTTCTCGTATCCTGCACTTGTGATTTTTTCTTTCCACTGACCCGATCCAATTCTATTTATTTGCTTTCAATTTCTCGACGTTTTCTCATCCAATTCTTTGTTCCTCTTAAGTTATTCGTTACGTCTTCCTTCTCCAGGTCCTTCGTTTACTTCGTCTTCTCTCATTACTCTCCTTTTCACATTCCTCACCACATCCCATTCCACTATCATGACGGTCATTGCTGTGGCCCTGCAGGATGGGCGTCGCGTTGGATCATCGCCCCCACGATCCGTCATCAAAGTCCATCAACAACATTCAACCTTTACACTCTGATAGTTTCCATACCAGACACAAGACCAGCCTGCCTTCCTACCATCCTACTTACCAGCATACACACGTACGTATGTACCTACCTACCTACCTAATTACTGACGAGTTAAACACCATATGAGGACGGAGCCTTTATTTGTACGACGTTTCGCTTAGGTACCTACCTACCTACCTACCTACCTGCCTACATCCTTATCTAAGCATGTACATATCTCTGTATAATTTTTAACTACCAACCTAATTATCAGCCTGAGTACAATCTGCTTACGTATGTAATTACATACATATCTACCTATAACTGGTTTTAATCAGCTGAGTGTCAGCGACCATCTAGAACGGGGTCATGGTCGAGCGACACCGCCTTCAGGCGAGGGACCATGTAGCATCTGCTTTCAACATTAACTCTTTCGTTTCTTCTAGCTACCGCCAGTTGATTTTATTCAGTTAAGGAAAACAACCTCACCCCCATCCCTGCAACAAGAGGGACAATGATCACCACTGAAAGACTGAGAATCCCTACACTTGATTCAAATCACATTGATGTGATGGGCAGCATTTTCTTAGCCTGAGGGCTAAATAGATCTAATTGAGCGTTAAAAGAAAAAAGAACTGAAAATAAATAACCTCTCTTTTCCTAAGCTTATATCTAAAGATATTCACTTCGTCGACCCTCAGACACACGTGAGAAAAGATATACAAAGAAAATATCCAAACATGATCTCAAAAGCAATTTCGAAATAAACGTCCGCCTCCTCCATATGCACCTCTTCCTCCTCCTCTTCCTCCTTCTCCTCCATCTCCTCTTCCTCCTCCTACTCCTCCTCATCCTCATCCCCTCCTACCTCTCCCCTCCCCTCCTCCCCCACTCCTCCCCTCCGCCTCCTCCCCATCCCGCTTCTTCTCCTCTTCTTCCTCGTCCTCCCCTCCTCTCCTCTTTCTCTTCCTCCTCCTTTTCGCCCTCCTCTTTCTCCTCCTCTTCCCCATCCACCTTTTAATCCTTTTCTTCATCTTTTTTACCATCAACATTCTCTTCCTCTTCTTCCTTCCTCTTCTTTTTCTTTTTCTTTTTCTTTTTCTTTTTCTTCTACTACTACTACTACTACTACTACTACTACCCTTCCACACCCACCTTTTTCTACTCCTATTCCAATCCTCCCAATCTACTTTTTTCTCCCCCTCCCCCTCCTCCTCTTCCTCCTCCTCCTCCCTCCTCTCTTGCAACCATGGCCATCTCATCTCTAACTCGATGTCTCCTTTGGGAGAATTTGTGTCGACGCGACCATTCTCGATTTTGTTCGATAAAATTAAAGTAGATAAATAAGTATAAATAGTAATATGAATAAAATTAACTAAATATATAAATAGGCAAATTTTGAAATGAACATATAGATGCATAGATAAAAATAGAAAAATATATAGGCAAAGTAATAAAATAGGACAAATTAAAAGGTAAAGTTTGGAACAAAAATTGAAATAAAGAGAACTAGAAAAGAGAAAGATGGACTTGGAAATGAAAAGTATGCGCCAGTGGCGTAATGGGAAGCGTGCTGGTCTCGCATTCGACTAATTATGAGTTTCCAGCCAGCACTCCTTTCACACTCCCAGTAGTGACAGTTCCCAGCCCAGCAGTCCAAACACGTAGGGCTAAAGTGATGGCTTCGGCCGCAGCTATGCGACTCCTGGTGTACGCTCCTTACCTACGCCTTTGTTCTGAATAATAATTTTTCTCTATTCAAATCCAAGGTCATGCCAGACAACACACACTGAGGTCACTTTGGCCACTATTTTCTGTCTTATGTGTATTTCTGGATTCAATTCCATGACGGAGAGGTTTCTGAAGATATATAGATGACACGTGTTAATTGAACCCCTCAGGTTATGACAAAACAAAAGTGTCAAACCTGACACTCTCTCTCTCTCTCTCTCTCTCTCTCTCTCTCTCTCTCTCTCTCTCTCTCTCTTTCTGTGTGTGTGTGTGTGTGTGTGTGTGTGTGTGTGTGTGTGTGTGTGTGTGTGTGTGTGTGTGTGTGTGTGTGTGTGTGTGTGTGTGTGTGTGTGTGTGTGTGTGTGTGTGCGTGCGCGCGCGTGCATGCGCGGGCGCGAGTCCGCATGAGTTTGCACTCCGGGCCAATCATTTAATCTGACATAAGACCAAATACGTCAAGTGATTAAAGAGGCTTGGTTAATCAATTTATGCTCTCGATATTTCAAACATGAACAAGCGTGTGTGGTTGCAATGTTTACACACATTCGTCTACAAACCCATACTTGTATACACCTGTAAACACCCACATCGACACCCACATTCCAAACAACGAACCGACCCAACCCTACTAACCTACTAACACGCGCGCGCAGAAATACATGCATGCACACACACACACACACACACACACACACACACACACACACACACACACACACACACACACACACACACACACACACACACACACACACACACACACACACACACACACACACACACACACACACACACACACACACACACACACACACACACACACACACACACACACACACACACACACACACTCATCCCTACACACTAAGTGTACAGGTTTATGTTTATGCATATGTATACAACTACTATTTCCACCTCTTAAAGAAAATTAGAAAAACCCCAAAACCGAAATCTGCATGTACAATTCCTAGCGAGTACAAAACCGTGGGGTGGGCAGCCCCAGACCATAACCACAGCCACGAAGGCTTGGCTGCCCCGTTCTCTAGCTTCTTTACATCCTAAGTTTGCAGTAAAGTCGGCCTTTCAAACTCGTCTTTAAGAAACGGCTGGCATGCTCATGCACCATTACTTTTTTTTTCTTAACATCCCCCGTGCCCATTTGTTTGACAAAAATCTAAATTTGGAATATGTTTCTGGTTCTTTACTTTTTTGTGCGGGTTTAGGTACGTATTCTCTACAATATGCAGTATATCATATAACTAGAGCTCTTCTGACATAGAATGAAAAATATGTGATTCGTTTTGCATGTAGTTACATTCCTCCACCCTCTTTTTTCTGGAAAAAATCATGGTCTATTTTGTACCTCTAATGCAGTATTTGAAAATAACGAAATACATATAATCACACAATGTAAATACGCGCACATGCTACACACAGAAACACTAATTTATATATATATGTATATATATATATATATATGTGTGTGTGTGTGTGTGTGTGTGTGTGTGTGTGTGTGTGTGTGTGTGTGTGTGTGTGTGTGTGTGTGTTTTCCACAAAACTAAAATGTTGCAAATTTGTAAAATGTTTAAATATTACCCATTGTCGGATAAACAAATAAGAAAACAGACGATCTGTATATTTCAACCACAAATGTAGTCCTCCTCAGCAGATAAGTACAAAAGTTAGATGACATGAATATTTACAATAAGAATGGTACATAATAGGAACAGGAGAAGATGGCTCAAGTCCCATGTCTGAGTTGGGGCGGACTCGAGATAGGTGGCAACAATCAATTAACAGCATAATTTGTGATGTAATCTGGTGACCACTGGCCTTTAAAAGTATTAAAATTTGGCAGATGTTTGATAAGAAAAGATTCAACTATCTTTCTCCTAAAACTACAATTTGATTTATAGATAATTTCTGGGTTGTTCTAATCTATGCGGTGATCCTTTGTGGATATATGGAGGAAGACCACGGAGTTGCTTTGTGCGTATCTTAGAGAGTTTTGATGTTCTTTTACTCTACTATTGAGCCTACCGGTTTGGCCCCAGTAAACCTCATTACAATCTTTACATCTTATTTTGTACACTCCAGGGTTACTATCTACTTTGGGTCTATGGTATATGTTCCTTACTTTTTGAAATTTTTTATGAGGATAATTGAAAACTAATTCAATTTTCTCTTGTGGTAACATTTTAGATACTTCGTCCAATAAATGATTGTATGGAATTTTGATGCAGTTATTATCCCAATTTGGTTGGCTTTTTGTTTGGGAAGAGTTCTTATGATAACTAGTTTTTGCCTTGCTAAGGGCTTGTCAAAAGCTATTTTGGCTAACTTAACTTGCTCAATTGTGAATTTATGGTTTCTAATTCATGACCTAAAAAGTGGGCGCTACAAATTCTTAATGCTCTTATTAAATAGAGGCCCGAAGCAACACTTAATTTAACCTTTTCTGGATGGTAACTGAAAAAATGTAAGTAGCTACCAGTATGTGGGGGCTTTCTGTAGACCGTGAAGGACAAATGTTCCGGACGTTTGATCACTAATATGTCTAGAAAGGGGATATGGTTGTGTTCCTCCCATTCTACTTTAAATTCTATAATGTGTAACAAATTATTAAGTTTGATGAAAAAGCCATTAAATTGTCCCCCAATTATCATTCCAAAAAGTAAAAATATCATCATATCTATACCAGATCATATTGGATTGCTTTATGTCTGGTAGCAAGACTGTTACAAAATATGCCATATAAAAATTGGATAGGACTGGAGAGAGATTGGAACCCATACTGAATTCAAACTTTTGCCAGTAAAAATGACCTTTGAAGGAAAATGTATTAGTTGTGATACACAGTATAAAATTTAACACCAAAAACATTGATCGACTCCTCATGAAAGGTGGGCTGAAAACAGCCAGAGTCTCCTCTAACAGAATAGCGAGCATTGTGAAAAAAAAAAAATCCTGTCAACGAGTTAAGATTTGTATACAAGCTTTCTTGTAAGGGATGCTTGGCCTCCTATTATGATGATTCGAGGTTTAGACAAACGTCTATCTGAACATAGAAATGACCTCCGAGCACACAGGACGTCCAACTCTTTAGTTCAGCATGCAGCCAAGTTTGGCCACCTTCTCCATTGGAAGGAGGCCAAAGTCCTCAGAAAGGGTTATATAAAGAAGACGAGAAGAACGATTGAGGCTGCGTATAGAAACGCCAATGAAAACACTAATTAATGGAAGAGAGGGTTTTGTCTGCTTATCAAAGTTGGCAAGTGTCCTTATACTGGGCTTGCTGAGACACCGAACAACTACCCACCGCCCGGGCGCTGCGACCTAACCGAAAGGCCCCTCAGAAGTTGTATAAAAGGTGACATAAAACCTTCTGTAGACAACTCTCTGAAGAAGACCAAGTTGGTCGTAACGTAAGAGTAAAATCCATTCCGAGAACATCTTCGTTTTACTTCCATCATCCAAACTCTCATACACACACACACATATATATATATATATATATATATATATTTATATATATATATATATATATATATATGTACATATACATATGTATGTATGTGCGTGCGTGTGTGGGTGGGAGTAGGTGTGGGTGTGTTTGTATGGGTGTGTACATATGATACATAGAAATATACACATAACACGTTTGTTAAAAAATAATGTAAAGAAAAATAGAATAATAGAAGACACTAAAGACAGAAATGAAGGGAAAACAAATGCAGGACGAAAGAATGCTGAAGACATGGAGAAATAAACGTATAATAAATACAGAAGGAAAGAATACGGCCGCTTCATCCTCTATTTTTTCCGTCCATTTTCCTTCGTAGTCAACCCATTTCCTTCCCTAAGTTTGCTCATCTCGTTTTCCGTTTTCTGTATTTGTTTTTCTTTTGTATTTTATTTTTGATCGATGTTTATAGAAGATCTGCGTCTCTCTTCATTGTATAATGATGACTGATGATGATCGATGATTAATGATGATCGATTATTGATGATGATTTATGATGATTGATGAAGATTTGTGTTGATTGGTCATGACTAGTGATTGATGATGGTTGATGATGATCGATAATGATGAAGATGATCGATAATGATGATCGATAATGATGAAGATTATGGTGATGGTGATGGTGGTGATGGTGGTGATGGTGATGGTGATGATGATGATGATGATGATGATGATGATGATGATGATGATGATGATGATGATGATGATGATGGTGATGATGGTGATGATGGTGATGATGGTGATGATGGTGACGATGACGATGACGATGACGATGACGATGACGATGACGATGACGACGACGACGACGACGACGACGACGACGACGACGACGACGACGACGACGACGACGACGAGTTGCATGGCTCATACAAAGCTTCCGTCTCTTCCTCTCCTCCCCCTCCCCTTCCACCACCATCGGCACTTTCCAATGTCAACCACTTCAGCGCGCGATAAACACTGTTATTGCAAGCGCTAAGCCGTTTCTCTCATCACAGGAATGACTGTACCCGGTCTGAAGGGGAATTTCAGGAACTTCAGGTGCGTTTTACGACTTCAGTATTCATTCAAGCTGCCGTCCAGTGACTTTATTCATGTGGATGCTCGTTGGCCGAACGGATTAGAACGTCGCCACTTGCGACGAAGGTCGAAGTAACGGCGGTTCGAACCCTGCCACAAGGGAGCCGGACCAAGGGCAAGGCTCATTAAATTCTACGCTACAAAGTCCTCTGTAAGGGGCATCCTCCTAGCCTCCTGATATGGGGTAGTTCGCAACATTAAACCGAATCAATCAATATTACACCCAACCACATCCCCTTGCTGTCATGATGGTTAAGGCACAATTGAAAATAAAACCTATCTTCTCCTCAATATCAACATTATGTTGTCTCTATATACAATTCGCTTATACTAGGATCATTGGCATGATAATCATAAAGCACCTAGAAAAATTTATAAAAGAAAAACTATAATAGATTCAGAAAAACGAAATTCAACTGGAACAGAAAATTACAAAGAAACTCTGGAGCTGTAATTATATATATATATATATATAT
>NC_134795.1:29205694-29208194 GCF_046742065.1 Oratosquilla oratoria | reverse complement strand
ATAATCATATTAATAATAGAATAATAAATAAAAACTATAATAATGTAAATAATAAATAAAATACATAAATAAATGCATAGGTATAGTTAAATAATAAACAAACAGGTAAATAGTAAATAATAATAAATTGACATAATGATAAATGGAAAATCAGACAGACAAATGATAACAAAACAAAAACAAGTAATATAAGATAAATTATAATCATTACAGCATCTTACTTGGGTATTTATGTAAATGATTTCTTAAAGCTTCGAACTGAACTACATTGCACTACTTTGTGGAAGGAGGTTTATTCCATTCATTAACTACACAGTTGGCAAAGTTGGTTCTACCTTCTTCCAAATTGAATCTATTTCCGGACAGTTTGAGACCATTGTTTCTTGTCTGATTCTCATTCAATGTGAAAATTTTGTCACTCATGATGTTGTGAATTCCCTTAAAACCTTAAGAACCTGTATCAAGTCACCTCTGAGTCTACGCTTTTTTAGGGAAAACAGATTCATGTGTTTTAGTCGATTTTCGTATAATTTATTTTTGATATTTGGAATCAGTTTTGTGGCTCGCCGTTGTACCTTTTCCAGTCTGTCAATGTCTTTAATGAGATTCGGTGACCATACGGAAACAGCATATTCCAAATGTGGACGAACTAACGATTTATATAGCTTGTTAATGAGTGATGGACTTTTGAAATCAAAAGATCGCGCAATCAATCCCAGAATCTTATTTGCTTTCTCAGAGGCTGAAATACACTGCTTGGATGATTTGATGTCGTTACTGATAATTACACCGAGATCTTTTTCACTGTCCACTTTTGTTAACGAATTTCCAAATAACTTGTAATCGTAACTTACTGTTTATTTTTACCTATGTGCATTACCTTGCATTTTACTTGTGTTAAATTTCATTAGCCACTTTTCAAACCATTGCTGTAATTTATCTAAATCTTCTTGAATATCTAATTGGTTTGAGTGATCATTTGCCACTCCGCACAGTTTTGTATCATCAGCAAATTTGGAAACAGTAGATTTTAGTCCATGGTCTATATCATTTATATATACTATGAATAGAAGTGGCCCAAGAACGGAACCCTGAGGAACTCCACTTGTAACATTTCTCCATCTAGAAGTTTGTCCATTTAAAACAACTCTCTGTTTTCGACCATTCAACCAATTACTAGTCTAACCTAATAGGCTACCACTTATTCCGTGTAAAGCTAATTTAGTAAGTAGTCTTTCGTGTGGAACGGTATCAAAAGCTTTTGAAAAGTCTAGATATACTAAATCTATATTGTTTCTTTTGTCGAGTAAGTTAGTCACGCATGAACGTTTCCGTCTGAAACCATGCTGGCTATCATTTATCAAACGGTTACTTTCTAAATGATGTTCGATAGCATCTCTGATGATAGTTTCCATTATTTTTCCTACAATTGAAGTCAAAATTATAGGCCTATAGTTATTTGGTTTCATTTTGTCACCATTTTGAATATGGGAGCAACGTTAGCTAGCTTCCATTCTCTTGGGACATCTCCGGATATGATGGATTTCTAAAAAATAATTCCTAATGGAACAACAATCTCATTTTTCATCACCTTTAAGATTCTTGGATGCCAACCGTCAGGCCCTGGTGTTTTTATTAACTTTAAGTTATGTGTCCTATACACCTTTTAATCTATTCTTTTGTTATATTTACCATTAGTTGAGTAAGTTTGGAATTCACTTTGAGGTGTTTCGTTTACGAATACCGAGCTAAAATAATTTGTTTAAGATATTGCACATTCCTTCATTTGAATATTCAAGTTGAGACCGTCAGCAGAGTAATAGTGTGACCGCAGATGAGATTCCTAACAACCTTTTTTATCTCTAATGTAACTAATAGAATTTTTTTGGGATTCCCCTTGGATTTATCAGCGATGTTCATTTCGTATTGTCGTTTTCCTTTCCTTTTTCTTACTGTCTTTTTAAATCTCCTCATGTATTGATAAATAACTTTCATAGTCATTAGATGCACATATATATATACATATATCACATATATATACAATAATACTACAGTATATATACATATATACCTATATAATACACATATATACATATATATAGCCACATATATACATATATATACACATATATACAACATATATACAATATATATACCACATAATATACATACCATATACACATAATAATACACATATATACATAAACTATACACCATATGTACATATATATACCACATAATATACATATAGTATACATATATAACATAATAATATATACTAATACATATAAACAAATATATAGATAAACATATATATATATATATACATATATATACACCACAAATATATTATATACATATATATATACATATATACATATATGTATAAACACATATATATACATATATATACAGCAACATATATATATACGTACTACTATACATATATATACATATACCATATAAACATACATAAATACATATATACACAAAACACATA
>NC_134795.1:29193194-29195694 GCF_046742065.1 Oratosquilla oratoria | reverse complement strand
CTGTTGCTCATAAAAGTGTGGTGTTGCGTTCTTTATGTCTCCTTTGTCAAACAGTTCGATTCAACCTTCGTAAAGATGTTTCTTATCGTAGGTATACGCTGTGACGATGATGATAACGACGATGGCCTCACTAAAACTAACGACAGTAATAATCATAACAATAAGTACAGTAAAGAAAATAACAAGAATTATAAAGAGAAGAAGAAGAAGAAGCGAAGGAAAAAAGAGGAAAAAGAGGAGGAAGAAGAGGAAGAAGGAGAGAAAGATGAAAAGAAAGACGAGAAATAAGAAGAGAAAGAAGAGAAAGAAGAAAAGAAAGAAGAGAAAGAATAGGAAGAAGAGAAAGAATAAGGGAAAGAATAAGGGAAAGAAGAAAAAGAAGGGAAAGAAGAAGAAGAAAAAGGGGAAGAAAAAGAAGGGAAAGAAGAAGAATGACCAGAAGGAAAAGAAAAAAGAATGAAAAAAAAAGATATCAAGGAAAAAGAGAAAAGAAAAAATAAGCAGAAGAAAAGAAGAATAAAGAAGTGGGAAAAAGGAGGAAGTAAAAGGAAAAAATAGAAAAAGAACAGAAGACAAAGAAAAGAAGAAAAAGGAGAAAAAAATATTAAACAGGAAAACATCAAGCTATATATATATATATATATATATATACATATATATATATATACAATATATATATGTACATATATATATATATATATATATATATATCTATATATATATACATGCATCCATATATATCCCCTCAAGAAAAAATCCCACAGTACATAGCAAATTTCCCGTCAAATTCGTTTAAGACATAACTGACTGGAAGACACGAAGTTGAGTCTCCTGCCCCAAACTCTTCATATTCCGAACGACTCCGACGCACATGTTGCGGCACTAAAGTGCTCAGAAAAATGTACGGTTTCTCTTTTGGGAACATTTGCATAAACACGCGAGCGCATATATAAAAAAAGATGGCGGGACAACGCACAGACCTGATATGCAAATAGAAGAAAAAACAAGAAAAAGAAAAGAAAAAATGCAAATGCACACAGGGACACAAATAGGGCCTTCCTCCTTGCACGCCTAAGTTAGCAAGCAAGGAAGCAAGGGTACAAATACTCTCACGCACGAACACACGCGCATACTTGCATGCACACATGCATACCCTAGTGGCTAGTCTAAAGCCTCGTTGACAAGGGGCTAGTTTAGTAGCCGTTTGTGCTAGTGACTTGTAAACTACCCCTCTACTTGCCCAATATCAACAGAAAGTATGCAAACTTGCCTCCAAACAAGCCTAATGTCAACATTTACTTGCCGGGTAAGTTAACTTGTACCATAAACTAGTTTCAAACTAACGAGTCTACTAGTCCACCCCTTCTCCCAAACACACACTAGTTGGTCGTGTCGTTGATAGTGTCTTGACCTCAAACACAAGAAGCGGCACATCGAACCCCGCAAAGGTCTTGAAAGCAACACTGCCAATCGTTACTCTCCTCCTTGAGCAAGGGAATGAGATTGTGTTTATGTACGAAAGATTACAGCATTACCTAGAGATCGATCTATATACGATCTCTGAGCTTTCATCCAGAAGGGCAAGACCTGTCAATCACGAGTTTGGTATGTGATCCAAGAACATGGTGAGATACACGAACGCACACAAACACGCACGCACGTACGCACACACGCACACGCACACGTACACACACACACACACACACACACACACACACATACACATACAAGCTTGCGCGCGCGTATGAGCATGTTTTATATTTTTTTTCAGCAATGTTATGGACACTGAGATATCCCTGAAGGAATTGGCAAATTATATCAAAAGGGTTCAATTTATGGACTAATGGTCTTGTTCTTGAAGTCCTTTAAATGTTCTTTTTTCAACATGTCACATTTTTTAGAGCTTGTTAACCAAACCAAATATAATAATTGTGAAAAACATCCCAAATTCCCAAGGTCACACACATTTCATTTTTCTAGGTTCAGTCACTATACAGTTGTAACTGCTTCTTCAATTCCGCTTGAAACCAAACAATATCTTTATCTGAATGTTTACTTGGTGTGTAAAGAGAGAGAGAGAGAGAGAGAGAGAGAGAGAGAGAGAGAGAGAGAGAGAGAGAGAGAGAGAGAGAGAGAGGGAGAGAGAGAGAGAGAGAGAGAGAGTGAGAGAGAGAGAGAGAGGGGGGGGAGAGAGAGAGAGAGAGGGAGGGGGAGAGAGAGAGAGAGAGAGAGAGAGAGAGAGAGAGAGAGAGGGAGAGGGAGAGGGAGAGGGAGAGGGAGAGGGAGAGGGAGAGGGAGAGGGAGAGGGAGAGAGAGAGAGAGAGAGAGAGAGAGAGAGAGAGAGAGAGAGAGAGAGAGAGAGAGAAAGGATCGCGCGAAAGTCCTCTTTTGTCCTTTCTCCTCCCTTTAGCTGAATCTTATCATCTGGCGATATATATATATATATATACATATATATATATATATATATATATGTATATATGGTGGTTGTATGTATGTA
>NC_134795.1:29180694-29183194 GCF_046742065.1 Oratosquilla oratoria | reverse complement strand
GTATACATATACATATATACATATATACATATACATATATATACATATATATACATATATAGATATATACATATATAGATATAACATATACATACAGATATATATATATACATCTATAGAAAGATACATATATATCCCTCTATAGATATATACATATATATACATATATACATATACACACACACACATATATATACATATATACATATATATATATATATGTATATATATATACATAGATATATACATATATATACATATACACATATATACACATATATATATACATATATAGATATGTACATATATATATACATATATAGATATGTACATATATATACATATATAGATAGATATATAGATATATACATATATAGATATATATATATATATACATATATAGATATATACATATATATATATACATATATAGAGATATACATATATATATACATATATAGATATATACATATATATACATATATAGATATATACATATATATACATATATAGATATATACATATATATACATATATAGATATATACATATATATACATATATAGATATATACATATATATACATATATAGATATATACATATATACATATATAGATATATACATATATAGATATATACATATATAGATACATATATAGATACATATATAGATATATACATATATATACATATACATATATAGATACATATATAGATATATACATATATAGATACATATATAGATATATACATATATATACATATATATATACATATATAGATATATACATATATAGATATATACATATATAGATATATACATACATAGATATATACATATATATACATATATATATATACATATATATATATATATATATATATATACACATATATACTGAGGTGTGAAGAGAGAATGAGTGGTAGGGTGGTGAGTTTAAACGCCAAGAATCCGTTGAAGTTTTATTACTGACGTCCCGTCAGGTGAACAATGGAAGATAAAAATGACGTCAAAACCCACCGGACCTTCAACTCTTTAGTTATACATATCGACAACTTTGGCCACCTACCGGATTGGGAGAAAACAGAGGTGCTCCATAATGGACTTGACAAAAAAAGGAAAGGAGGACAATTGACACAGCGTACATTACTTCACTCCCATGTAGCTATCATCGAGACGGTCTTTGTCAAGTTAACGAGTGTAGCAAGCAGCCTAATTCTCCACGAAGCCAGACGAAAGCGGGATGACAACAATATTGACCGGAGAGGAACGGGGTGTGCTGTGTGAATATATAAGTTGTCAATGTCTTATATTTGTACACTCTGAAGAATTCCTATTTGGACGAAACTTCAGTAATAAAACTTCAACAGATTCTTGGCGTTTAATCTCACCACCCTTCCACTCATATATATATATATATATATATATATATATATATATATATATATATATATATATATATATATATATATATATATATATATATATATATATATATATATGAAAATATATACATACACACACACACACATATATATATATATACATATATATATATATATACATATATATATATACATATATATATACATATATATTATTGATATATGTGTGTCTATCCACACACAAACACACAAAAGAAAAAGAAAATACTTTAAAAGTTTCACAAACACCGTTCCAGTTATACACGCCGATACAAAATACAATAGACCTGAAAGTTAGGCATGCAAACATTTGAGCCTTCAAAGCCGACGAAAACGTTTTCTGAGGCCGAATACAACTCACAAAGTGTTTCAGGGGTCATTTGTCAAAGCCTTCGCAAAACAAAGCCTCCTCGCAAACAGAGAGACCCATGACGCTTCTCTTTTCTCTCTCTCTCTCTGTCTCTCTCTTTTTTTTTTTTTTTTCGTTTCAAGTCTCTGGCTCGACAAGTAAAGCCGACGACTAAGAATTATTTTCTGGTCAAATTCGACATACAAATGGTGGGAAGAGACATAGCTAACAGACCTGTGAAACATTTCAATCAATTTACCTCCGACGAAGAGCGGAGGGTGGGGAGGGCGAGGGGAGGGGAGGGGCAAAAGCAAAGTGGGACGGAGAAGAGATAAGAGAGGAGGAGGAAGTGGGTTATAGTGAAGGTATCTTATTTCGGACGGTCAAATGAAATGATTCAGAGATGAGAAGGGGAAGAAAGATTAAGAGCAGGATAAAAAAACGAAGAGAGGAGGAGGTAGAAGGCAAAGAAGAGGAGAAAGAGGAAGAAGAGAAGAATATGGAAGAGGATAAGAATGTGAAATAAGTGAATGAGAACAGGAATAAGAGGGAGGTAAGGGAGAAGTAAGAGGAGAAGCAAGAGGAAAAGGAAGTAGAAAAAGACAAGCATGAAGGAGGGGGAGTAGGAGCAGAGGAGTGTGAATAAGGGTATCTTGACAGTAATAACCAGCGTTTCGCGTCGGAGAGCAAAAGACCATAAAAATATGAGAATGGAGAAGACAGCAA
>NC_134795.1:29168194-29175694 GCF_046742065.1 Oratosquilla oratoria | reverse complement strand
ACGGTTCCCTGTGTTTATCTCACCACCCATCCACTCATCTGTCTTACATATTTCAATATATACATACATATATATATATATATATATATATATATATATATATATATATATATATATATATATTGGCTGCATGTTATTGTGGCAAAGTAGCATGCAGTTGATACTTTAGGATCTATATGGGGCGCTCCTACGGACCAGAGCCACACATCATTTTGCCTGTGATAGAGGAAAACTCTGTTCATAGAGATAATATGACACTTTTATACTACGACTATCCCTCCGTTATGCTGTCCCCCAACCCCTTGTTACTCTTTTGTACCATTTCTCTGGATATTTATTTCCTTTTTTCGACGACCCTGTGGTGGGGGAAGAGAATGCTACCAAGTCTTTCCACTTGAGTCGTAAAAGGCGACAAAAAACGGGACGGGGGATGGGATTAGGAGTCGTACTACCTGCAGCCCCAAAAGGGGACATTCCTAAAAAAAGAAAAGACATAAGAGTGTCTGGGAGTTTTCCCAAGAAGTACCCTAAGCTTTGGGTCTTTTAATGTGCGTAGATGTGGTACAGATTAGAGTAAAAGGAAAGAGAAAGGCAGTATGTTTTTGAGAAGATGGATGTGTTGGCTTTGAGTAAAACTAAAATGAGAAGAAAGGGCAACTGCGAGTTTGGGAATGTAGCTGGGAGGTATTCAGGAGTGAAGAGGGGACGAGGAAGAGAAGGGGTGGCTATACTAGCAAGTGAAGAGATAAGTAAGCGGGTAGTGGAGTGGAAGTTTCATCAAGGTTGATGTTGATGAAGGTGAAGCTGGGAAGGGAGATGTGGGTTTTTGTAAGTGCGTATAAACCTGGTAGTGAGAAGAGCGTAGAGGAAAGGGAGGCTTTTTGGGTATAGAGGGATTAGGGAGAAATGTCAATGTAGTTGTATTGGGAGACCTTAATGCTAGGGTAGGAAATGAACCAATAGATGGAGTGATTGGGAAGTATGGAGTTCCAGGTAAAAATCTTAGTGGAGAAATGGTGGCAATGTATCTTGAAAGTGTGTTGATGACAGCAAATACAGTGTTTAGGAAGAAAGTCAAGCATAAGTACACATGGGAGAGGGTGGTGGATGGAAGGGTGGCAGATAGAGCGTTAATGGACTATATAGTGGTGACCAAGAGAATGGTAAGAAGGGTTAAGGATGTACATGTGCTAAGGGGAGAGAGTGGGGGAATATCAGATCATTTCCTGGCGGAAGGTAAATCGAGAGTGGAGAATAGGTGGAGAAAGAGGAAAAGGGCAAAAGGTAGGGAGGTACTTAGAGTGAACTTCTTAAATGAGAAACAAAATAAGAATGAGTATAAGAAGCTGAAAGAGGAGTGGGAGCAAGTAAAGGATAGAGTAGAACTAGGAGTGGAGGAGGAATGGGGATGGTTCAAGGAGGGAGTCATAGGGTGTGCAAAGATGGTGTGTGGAACAAGGAGGGCGGGAGGAAATAGAAGGAAGGGTAGTGAGTGGTGGGATGAGGAAGCAAAGAAATGTGTAGAAGAGAAGAAGCAGGTATTCATAGATTGGCTACAAATTAGGACGAGGGAATCGTACGAGAGGTACAAAGTAAAGAGAAAGGAAGTTAAACATAAAATAAAGGAAGCAAAGAGGAGAGCAGATGTGAAATGGGGTAAGAGTATGACAGAAAATTTTAAAAGCAATAAAAAGATGCTTTGGAAGGAAATTAAAAGAGAAAGAGGGGGTGGATCAAGTAGAGAAGAAAAGGTAAAAGGTGCAGATGGAGAGATGATAATGGAAAAGAAGGCAGTGAGAGGAAGATGGGCAGAGTATTTTAGGGAGTTGCTAAATGTGAAGGAGGATAGGGAGGGAAAGGTAGTTACAGTGGGAAGCGCTAAGAAAATGACCGTGATGAGTGAGGAAAATGGAGGAGAAATAGGGAAGGATGAAGTGAAAGCAGCTGTTAAGATGATGAGAGCAGGTAAGGCACCTGGGTTGGATGGATGCCATGCAGAATGTCTGAAGAAAGGAGGTACAGTAATGGTGGACTGGCTGGTGAGGACATTCAATGTTTGTTTAAGAGAGGGTAGAGTGCCGGAGGACTGGAGGAGTGCCTGTATAGTTCCGCTTTACAAGGGAAAGGGGGACAAGTGTGAGTGTAGTAGTTTCAGAGGGATCAGCTTGTTGAGTGTAGTTGGGAAGGCTTATGGGAGGGTCTTGATTGAGAGGATTGAGAGAGGAACAGAGGGAGTAATTGGTGAGGAACAATGTGGGTTTAGGACAGGTAGGGGTTGTGTAGATCAGATTTTTGTGGTAAGACAGATATGTGAGAAAGCTATAGGAAAAGGTAAGGATGTTTTTTGGGCTTTTATGGATCTGGAAAAGGCTTACGACAGGGTAGACAGGAAGGTATTGTGGGAGGTACTGCAGATATATGGGATAGGAGGAAAGCTGTTAAGAGCAGTCAAGATTTTTACGATAGTAGTAGAGCTTGTGTTAAGATTAGAAATGGAGAGAGTCAATGGTTTGAGGTAAAGGTGGGACTTCTTTAGGGATGTGTTATGTCGCCCTGGTTGTTCAATCTTTACATGGATGGTGTGGTGCGAGAGGTGAATGCAAGGTGTAGTGGGTCAGGGGTTGGAGATGATTACAGAAAATGGAGAAAAGTGGGAGGTAATCCAGTTGTTGTTTGCTGACGACACTGCGCTTGTAGCAGGATCGGAGGAGGGATTGAGGAAGTTAGTGACAGAGTTTGAGGTGTGTGAAAGAAGGAAGCTGGAGATAAATGTGGGTAAAAGTAAGGTGATGAGATGTAAAAGGGGAGAGAGTGACAATAGACTGGAAGTGAGCATTAAGGGTGAAATACTAGAGGAAGTGGATAGTTTTAGATACTTGAATGCTTATGTGGCAGGAAAGGGAGGAGTGGGGGTGGAGGTAGAATGTAGATTGAGAAAAGCGAGTAAATGCCTTGGTGGATTAAAAAGTGTGATGAGAAATAGACATTTGGGAATGGATGCGAAGAGGAGGTAATATGAAGGAGTGATTGTGCCAATAGCATTGTACGGGGTAGAAACATGGAACATGAGAGAGGAAGAGAGGTGTTTGAATGTGTTTGAGATGAAATGTGAGAAGTATGATAGGGGTTACTAGGCTGGATAGAGTGAGAAATGAGGAGGTGAGGAGGAGAATAGGAGTGGAAAGGGAACTGGGAGATAGGGTTGATGAAAGAGTATTAGAATGGTTTGGACACATGGAAAGAATGAGTGAAGAAAGATCAGTAAAAGAAGTGTGGAAGGCAGAGGTGGAAGGAGTGAATATGAGGGGGCGTCCTAGGATCAGATGGATGGATGGGGTGAAAGGGGCATTACAAAAGAGAGGAATGTCTGTAGAGGAAGGACGGGAGAGGACAGAAGATAGGGGTGAATGCATGAGGGGGAGTGGGTGGGGGATGGGGGGATGAGGAAGTATGTATGAGAAAAAATATGACGCAGCCCGAAGGGATTTCTCCCCGTCTTTTTTTCTAAATGGGAGACGGAGAGCGGGGGGTCGCCGAATATATGAAGCGGCCTTGCTGTGGATGTGCTGTGTCTTACAACACTGCTTCTGACCCAGGGCAGTGGACAGGATGCAGGGATGACCCGTCATCCAGGAGGTGCCAAGATAAGAGGGAGGGAGGAGTGTGGAATATATAGGAAATGGAATGGGTGGGAGTGGTTTCTATGCCATTTTCTTTTTTGGCTAACCCCCCGTGTAGGGGGAAAAAGCCTTTGGTATATGTATGTATGTATGTGTGTGTGTATGTGTGTGTGTGTGTGTGTGTGTGTGTGTGTGTGTGTGTGTGTGTGTGTGTGTGTGTGTGTGTGTGTGTATTTCTACCTGTCACTCAGGTTTCATTCATCTTAAAGAAATTCATCACACATTCAACGGGCTTAATGTAAACATGTTTTCTGATCCCATACCTATTATTTTAATTTCTATTTTATTTTTAAACCCGAAGCATTTTACTTTTGGCAGTATTTACAGAAAATCATTTGTTCACAACTATATTGACTAAGTACAACAGGTTTTTGATTAACATTTACGAGAAAAAAAAATCGTTTATAAACAAGACACACTTGTAAATTTTCCTAAGTTGATGTGAGGCGAATATTCAAAGCTTTACATTAAACTACATGATTTAGTTGAGATAAATTATCTTAATTGTTTGTAGTTCCTCCAAGGTAAATAAAACATCTGACGCCAGCAGAACACAAAGCAGAATACAATATGATAAAATAGATAAAATGAAATAATATAAGACAAAATTAAATTAAATTAATTAGAATGAAATATAGAAAATAAAGTGAAATACAATAAAAGATAAAATAAGTTAGAGTAAATAAAATAAAATAGAACAAAACAGAAAATAAAGTGAATTAGAATAAAAGAATAAAAAATGAATATGAAAAAACAAGATGCAATTTATTAAACAAGATGAAAAATAAATCAACCAAAATAAAAGATATGAAATAAGAAAATGAAATAGATTAAACAAGATAGAATAAAATTAAATGAAATGAAATAGAAAAAATAAAGAAAACTAAGTGAAATAGAATAAAACAAAATAAAACAGCAAGAAAAGGTAAAATAGAAATAAAGCAAAATATCAAAATCAAGCCAAATGAAAAAAATCTGAGTTTGTTCTTTCACTCTTTAGTCAGTTATTTCTGCAAAAGATACAAATGATTACACTGATATTTGCATCAGCTTTACTTTGAAACTGGACTTGGAGGCAGGCGCTCATACTACAAATAAAGTCTAGAGCGGATGCTTCCTAAGCTGCCTCAATAAAACAAATGGTCAGAAAGCAATCTAGAGTAAAAGCTTCCTTCCTCCTCACGCTGCCAGTCAGAGGTCACTCTGTCCACATGGAGGCCATGACAGACATTTTTCGAATTCTTCAAATGAACAGGAGTCAGTCACCATGTACTTAAGAAGGTACCTTTATATCAAATTTTCTTATTTTTCATATATATTTTACGGCAATAAAAGAACAATATTTTCAAATTTGATTACAACTTTCTCATTCATTACCTGAAATACGTAAGATATTTAAAAGAAGGATAGAGCTAGTAATAGCGCGGCTGTGCATCTCTGTGTGTGTATGTGTGTGTGTGTGTGTGTGTGTGTTTTCAAACACTCATGTACACATATAAACAACATGCGCACAGGCACATCATATTCTCTGCTGTTGAAAGGGGATTTTATTTAGCTGGTTAATCTCTCCCATTTTTTTTCTATTTCAGCCATGAACCTTTCATTTGCACAAAGAAGACCTGGAAATTGACTTTAAAGAAATAGTGATTCACCTGCCATGCCCTTCTGTCCCACGTCAAAGGTACTTTGAAACACCCGGCGGGATCCTGTAGTGTCCCTCTTATGGGATGACGCCCCATGTGCCAAAGGCGGGAATAGCCCTATCACTATGTAGATACTCCATTTACGCTCGATTTCAGTACCTCTCATGACATCCTTTGTGCACTTGGTTCTAACTAGTCCTGGGAGATTTTCTTGTGCAAATTTGTGGCAATAGTTTACACCATGAGACGCATAGCTGAAGCCAAAGCCTTGAGGTTTTATGTCCAGTTGTTGCAATCACCGCAGTTGGTGACGATCAATCACAGTTTCACCCCCGGAACAAAACCGAAGCCCAAAATTAGAAAACCAATATACTATTTACTTTAAACATACGTGGTATCAAACTTAATACCAAAAGTATGACTGTAACTACTATTTTTCAATTAAAGCAAAATTTCGTTGTTATCCGGACTCTTATTGACCGCGTGTTCTCCCTTAATGTGCGGAACGGGCTAAATACAGATTACCGAAAAAAAAAACTCGTGCAATTCAAAGTCACGCACGCGTGCGGTTCACATTATCGGCCTTTTACGAGCGCTGCCCACGTCGAGCGAACGTATGTGCACCCACGCGCACTCAGATCCATACCCACCATTGTGTCCTCGCAAAGGTGTTCATAATATGTAACTATACACATACGGAGGAGAAAATTGCGCGAGCATACACAGACACACATAGACACAGACACACATAGACACACAGACACACACACACACACACATAGACACACTACCCGGTGGCGCGGTTGGTAGAGTCTCAGACTGTCAACACGGGGGTGACGGCGGTACCTGGTTCGAATCCTGCCCAGGGCTGAAATTATTTCAGTATCGCTGCGCTTCGAGTCGTTACTCCAACTCTCGTGGGCGGGGAGTTGGGTGTGTGTGTGCGTGTAAGGTCATAGCATTACCCATATATCGGTCATACGAGGTCTGAGCTCTCTTCAGGGAGGGAAATAGCTGTCGATCACGAGTCCAACACGTGATCCAAAAAGACCAAGGTGAAAAACCAAGGTGAATACACACACACACATAGACACACACACACACACACACATAGACACAAACACACGTACACACACGCATATAGACACACACACACACGCACATAGACACACACACACACACACACACACACACACACACACACACAAACACACACACACACACACGCGCGCACACACACACACACGGGCGCGCACACACACACGCACACACACAATCACACACACACACAAACACACACACACACAAACACACACACACACAATCACACACACACACACACACACACACACACACACACGCACATACACGCACACACAAACACACAAACACATACACTCACACAAAATGACACAGGCACACAAACACACACACGCACTCACACACACACGCAGGGAAACATACTTGTATAAGCATTAAAAAGGCAGACAAGGACGGAGGTAGGGGTAGGGATAAGAGCAGGGATAGTGGAATGGGCAAGTGCACGGGGTTGGGCACTGGCACAGGCTGGGGCAAGGGCAGGGACAGGGGCAGGACAGAATCAGACACGGGCATGGACAGGGCAGTTGAGTGCATGCGTGAGTGCAAATTCACTGTAACCAAATATCAATCTAAACAAACTCCAAAGCTTCAAGGGATAAAAAAAAATCTTATTATTATAGGGACACATAACTGCTGTTGTCTAACAAAAATCCAAATCCAAACGACGCAGGATATGGGTGCCTACTGTTGTACTAACTCCATAACGGATGTGTAACCACGCTACATAAACAAATGACGACCGGAAACTTCACTCGACAAACCCCTGGACATCCGGAAATACACAAAACCCAATAGCCACTCCGACAAACACAAAACCAACGAGCTAGTCTGCGCAAAACACAAAACATCCCGACTCCACACGTACGGCTCCTGCCAACAGAGGGTTTTATTCAAGAGGGATACAAATGTATCATTCTGTCGAATGTATTTGATAAATGAAGATTCAAGAGAAGATAGCAGGTGCACCCCAAGTAACTTTTTCCTCCTCTTCTTACTCTTCCTCCTCCTCTTCCTCTTCCTCCTGCCCCTCCTACTCCTCTTCCTCTTCCTCCTGTATTTTCATCTCCATTTTCATG
>NC_134795.1:29148194-29150694 GCF_046742065.1 Oratosquilla oratoria | reverse complement strand
GTGTAGGACATGGCACATATAATCATTGGATTAGAAACAGAGAAGAAAAACAAGGGGGTGGAGTTATGTTCTTGACTAAGAAGGATACAAATGTGAGGAATATTACATATGGAAAGAAGAGAGTAGAGATGATTATGATGGAAATAGAGGACAGGGACAAGAAGAGTAGGGAGTTTGTGGTAAATTATGTGCGTCCTAAAACGGCTTCGTGGGAAGAAAACACAAAAATATGTTAGAAGACACAAGAATAATACTAAATAAGATAATGAAAAATGGAGGAAGAATAATTATAATAAGTGACTTTTAATGTAAAGAAATCTGCTGGGAAGAGATGACAGTGAAGGGTGGAGACGACCTATGGGGAAATGTACTACTTGATATGATTATAGAACATACAATGACGCAATGGATGCAAGAGAGTACTAGGTATAGAAATGAGGAAAAAACAACGAGACTGGACCTAATAATCACATCAGAACCTGAAATGGTGGACAAGGTTGAATATAAGACACCAGTAAGTAAAAGTGACCACATATTGGTTGAACTGGAACTAAATGGGGAAAAATACATGGAAAAAACAAACAATATAGAAAGGGAAGAATGATGTATGGAATTTTTTTCTTATATAAAATAAGAGCATTCTTTTAAGTAACAGACTGGGGAAGGATACACAAGGAGGAAACAACAGTAGAAGAGAAATGGAATATTTTGACAAAAATTTATAGAGTGGAAGTGTATGTTCCAAAACAAAAAAAAAGAAAAATAATATGTAAAATGTTGGTACAACAAAAGATGTAGGGGGTTTAAAGACAAAGCTTGGATAAAATGGAAGAAAGACAAAAGGTATGAAAAAATAAAAACATATACTAGTTATAGAAATCAATATGTACATGTGCGCAGAGAAGATAAGAGGAAATACGAGAAGGATGTCATAGAAAAATGTAAAGATCAACCAAAACTATTTTATAGATTTTTAAATAAACTGAAAAACAAACAAGAATTAGTGAAACTCCGACAAGGAGCTGAGTACACAGAGGAAATAGAAGTGACGGAAATTATGAACAAGCATTTTAAATAAGTGTTTACGAGGGAGAACATACAACTTAGAGATGTCGAATGGGAGGAGAAAGCCCCCCTATGAATGAGATAGAAGTAACAAGGAAAGAAATAATGAATCACTTGAGTAATCTCGATGTTAGAAAATTGCATGGACCAGATGAAATGACAAACTGGATTTTGAAAGAATGCAGGAACGAACTAACGGATAAAATATATAGTCTAATAAGCAGTTTATTGAAAGAAAGAAAAGTTCCCTATGATTGGAAAAGAGCAAATATAGTACCAATATGTAAAGGGGGAAACGAGGAAGACCCTACTACCTATAGACCGGTCTCTGTTACAAGCACGGTAGCTAAAATTTGCGAAAGAAATTATCAAAATTAGATGGGTAAGACAATTTGGATTTAGACAAGGACGATCATGCGTCACAAACTTAATGTGTTTCTATTCAAGGCTAATAGATGTAATACAAGAAAGAGATGGATGGGCTGATTGTGTATCTTTAGACCTGAAAAAAGCTTTTGATAAGGTGCCACATAAGAAATTGCTAAAGAAATTAGAAACTGAAGGAGGAATACAGGGCAAACTGCTGAAGTGGATGGAAGACTTCTTGCATGAAAGAAAAATGAGAGTAGTGATAAGAGACAAACATTCTAATTGGGATGAAGTGATTAGTGGAGCTCCACAAGGAACAGTTCTGGTCCCAGTAATATTTGCAATATATATTAATGATATGGACAAAGGAATTGAAAGTTGTATGATCTTCTTTGCGGACGATGCAAAACTTTTGAATAAAGTGAACACTGAAGAAGATTGTGAGTCGCTACAGAGTGATCTCAATAATATATGGGAATGGAGTAGGAAGTGGGAGATAGAATTCAATATTAAGAAGTGTAGTATCATGGAATTTGTTAGAAGCAAAAAAGGAATAGTGGGATCATATAAATTGGGAGAGGAAGAAATTAAAAAAGTAGAAAATGAGAAGGACCTGGGAGTCATTATTATGAATATGTCCCCTGAGAAACATATTAAAAAAATGGAGAAACTTATGATTTGATAAAAACAATCAAAGTGGCATTTACATACCTGGACGAAGAAAAGGTGAAGAAAATACTAGTCAATTTGATAAGACCAAGATTGGAGTATGCAGTGACGACGTGGTCACCAAGTACAAAAAAATGTATAACAAAACTTGAAAGAATACAAAGAGCAATTACGAAATTGGCACCAATACTCTCAGAACTATCACATGAGGAGAGATCAGCAAAAGTTGAGCTACAGACATAAGAGCAAAGAAGAGAGAGGAGACTTGATAACTATTTATAGAATCACAAAAGGCATAGAAATTATTGATAGAGAGGATCTCATAAAATGGGATAGTAGAGATACAAGAGGACACAAAGAAAATCATGACAATTATAGAAGAAACCTGAAAAACAAC
>NC_134795.1:29140694-29145694 GCF_046742065.1 Oratosquilla oratoria | reverse complement strand
CTAGTATGACCTATGTATGTACTAATGCGGGGGGTACAGTCCTCGGTATAACAACGGAATTAATACACTACATTTGTCCTATAGACTTAGTGGAGCTATACAATTTGTTTTTAATCAATAAGGAGCAGGATTTTAGGAAGTTGTAATAGCAAAGTAAACTTATATGAAATCAAATGCCTGTTATCAACGTATGGTAGTAACTTTTCTTGCTCTATTCACTCTTGCATTGCTTTTATCGTCAATTACTTTGTGAACAAACGTCTTCAACAGAGTGACACCAAGTTGAACAGCCCCCCCCCACACACACACAGCATTAAACAGAATAAAATCATAAGAACATAAGTACGGGGAAGACTGCAAGTGACCATAAGTCCTACATTATATCCATGTCTATTTCCATCTATCATCTTCACCCATAAAATTGTCTTCTCTTTGGTAAACCAGTTCTTGCATATTTCTTATTAAATATTTTTCCTATATAAATCCATTACTACGAGTTCTACCGTGCTGTCTTAATATGATGACCTTGCCTGCATCATCGTCATAGACCCAAAAGGATTAAGTAGCGGCATGTTCTCCCTTTTAATCCAGAGCGGTTTCTCTTCAGCTGAATAAAATTGAAGAAGAAGAGGAGGAGGAGGTGGAGTGAGATAAGGAGCGAGTGGGAGGAGTGAGGAGATACAGGACCAAGAGCGAGTGAGCGAGGTAGCGAGGCGAAGGAAAAGGTGCAGAATGGCGAGTAGGATGATGCTTTCGCATTTAAACCCTGGGCCACCGTTAGGTGAGATATGAAGACGAGATGGGAAGCTGAGTTCGCCAAGAAAAAATAAAATAAAAAGTGCGGGGGGGGGGGTGAGGAAGGGAACGGAAAGGAGCGTGAGAAAAGGAAGGGAAGGGAAAGGAAAGAGAAGAGAAGAAAAGGGAAGGGAAAATGGAAAGAAAAAACAAAGGGGATGGAAGGGATGAAAAGGAAAACAAAGGTAAGAAAGGGAAGGAAAGGTAAGGAAGGAGAAGAAAAGGAAAGGGAAGGAAATGAAAGGGATAGGAAGGTAAGGGAAGGAAAGGAAAGTAGAGGAAGGGAAGGAAAAGGAAGGAAAGAGAAGACAATGGGAGGTAAGGAATAGAAACGGAAAGGAAGGGAAAGGAATGGGAGGGAAAACAAGGGAAGGGAAAGAGGAAAGGAAGGGGAAAGATGGAAAGAGGAAAGGAAGGGGAAAGATGGAAAGAGGAAAGGAAGGGGAAAGATGGAAAGAAAAGGGAAGGAGATGGAAAGGAAGGGATGGGAAAGGAAGGAATGGGAAGGGAAGGGAAGAAATGGGAAGGGAAGGGAAGAAATGGGAAGGGAAGGGGATGAAAGGGAAGGGAAGGGGGATGAAAGGGAAGGGAAGGGACGGGAAGGAAGGGGAGGGAAAGGAATGGGAGGAAAGCAAGGGAAGGGAAGAAATAGGAAGGGAAGGGAAGAAAGAGAAATGAAGAAAAAAGAATGGGAGGGAAAGGAAAGGAAGGGAAGAAAAGGGAAGGGAGGGGAAGGGATCGGAAGTGAAGGGAAGAGAAGGAAAAGGAATGGAAGGGAAAGCAATGGAAGGGACAAGGAAAAGGAAGGGAAAGAAGGGGAAAGGAGGGGAAGGGAAGGGAGGGAAGGGAGAGAAGGGAGGGAAGTAAGGGAAGGAAAGGAAGGAAGGGAAGAAAGGGAAGAAAGGGAAGAAAGGGAAGGAAGGGAAGAAAGGTAAGGAAGGGAAGAAAGGTAAGGAAGGGAAGAAAGGTAAGGAAGGGAAGGAAGGGAAGGAAGGGAAGGAAGGGAAGGGAAGAAAGGTAAGGGAAAGGAAGGGAAGAAATGGAAAGAAAATGAAAAGACGATAGGGAAGGGAAAGAAAAGATAGGAAAGGAAATGAGGAAAAGGGAAATGAATGGGAGGTAAAGTAAGGTAAGGAAGGGAAGGGAAGGAAAGGGGATGGAAGGGATAGGAAGAGAAGGGAAGAGTAAGGAATGCAAGAGAAAGGAAATGAAGACAAAAAAGTGAAGGAAGGAAAGGGAAGAGAAAGGAATGGAAGAGAAAGGAAATAAAGGGAAAGAAGGTAAAGAAGGGAGGGGAGGGAAGGGAAGGAAAAAGGAAGGAAAATGAAAGGGAAGGAAGAGAAGGAAAGAAGGGAAGGGAAGGAAAGGGAAATGAAGGGAAGAAATGGAAGGAGGTGTAAGGAAGGGAAGGAAGGATGAAGGTGGAAGAGAGAAAAATGTAAAAAAGAAAAGAAAAAAAGATAAAGAGAAAGAGGCGAAGAGAAACACAATG
This sequence comes from Oratosquilla oratoria, assembly GCF_046742065.1. Taxonomy (NCBI): domain Eukaryota; kingdom Metazoa; phylum Arthropoda; class Malacostraca; order Stomatopoda; family Squillidae; genus Oratosquilla; species Oratosquilla oratoria. Next base: position 29,143,407 of record NC_134795.1, on the reverse strand, counting down.
TTCAGGATCTGTTGAATTGTGATGACAAGTAACGTTCGGATAGATTATCAATCATGCAGTTATTTTACTTAAGTTAAACAGTTCAAAGAGAAAGACACATATTTTGGTCAGTTCACACAAAAGCCTAAAGACGCATCCAGTATTGGTAGTTAAGAAGACACTACGGTAATTGAAAGAGCCTAAGTATACCTTGAGACAAGAGCTCATTTTATATGTGAAACAGTGTAATTGCCATGGTAATACACAAAAATTATATAGGAATAAATGAATAAATATAGATAGACCAATAAAAATAGATAAATATATAGATAAACAAACGAGAAGATAAATGAATCATGATAACAATAGTAATAACAATAAAATTACATATGAAGCTTCACCCTTGGGCTAAGTTTAGTAATTGCCCTTAACGATGTGTTAGGCACTGACCTCATTTGACCTATTTGCTAGGGCGGCTAGGTCAAATGGCAATCAACAAATGAAGCTCACTCGCTGGAATGACCATCTTTGAAGATTTTGTTATGGCTAATTTCGAAATATCTTATTCAACCGAATATAGAATCTCTCGGCAAAGGGGTTTCATTCTGGCAAAAGACTAGACAATTTTCTTCACCAAAAAGACAAAAAATAAATCTACAAATTAATCTATAAAAAATATGGAACACTTATGAGAAGGAGGAGGAGGAGGAAAAGGAGAAGAAGAAGGAGGAGGAGAAGAAGAAGGAAGAGGAGTAGGAAGAGAAGGAGGGGGAGGAGGAAGAGCAGGAGGAAGAGCAGAAGGAGGAGGAAGAGAAAGAGGAGGAGGAAGAGGAGGAGGAGGAGGAGGAAGAGGGAAAGAGGAGGAGGAGGAGGAAGAGGAGGAGAAGGAAGAGTAGGAAGATAAGGAGTAGGAAGAGAAGGAGGAGGAGGAGAAAGAGAAGGAGGAGGAGAAGGAAAAGAAAAAAAAAGAACAAGAACAAGAAGAAAAAGAAAAAGAAAAAGAAAAGAAAAAAAAGAACAAGAAGAAGAAGAAAAAAGAAAAAAGAAAAAAGAAAAAAGAAGAAGAAGAAGGAGAAAGCACACAATTTTGAGTCTTGGGAGTGTCTGAGAAATCTGAGGGATCCGTTTTTCTCATTCCACCCACACTCGCTTCCTCCTGCCCAATTTCCATATTTATTTCTCTATTTCTTTGTTATCGCTCCCCCATTCTCTTCTCTCTCTCTTCCTCCCTTCCTCTCCCACTCTTGTCACTCACTCAATCTCTTTCCCCTTCCTATTTTCCTTGCTCTATCTAGTTCTTTTTCATTTTCTGTATTTCCTTTTATACCTAGTGATATATTCTTAGACATTACCAGCATTACAGATTTTACATAACTCAAGCTATTTCATTCTAATGAAAGTTTAAATGAATAAAATGTCCGTCTTATAAACACGGGGTCTCCTTTGCGACTTCCAACAGCTAAAGGTAATTGCCACATGCCCCAGCTATTCTGTTAAGTTGGGAAACAGTTATTACTCCAGCCGAAGCGAAGTGTCTTCAGAGCTTGTCTCTTTACTGTCTTTATCCTTCGTTACAATAAAACTGTGCACTTCATTCCGCCTTACAAGAACTCGATATATGGTAATAACACTACATTATTTCATGTGGCGGAGAAACAGTCCTTAAACTCACGTAGATTTTTCGTCCTCATCCTCATCCTCCTCTTTTTCCTCCTTATCCTCTTCTTCTCCTTCTCCCATTCTTCCTTGTCCTCGTCCTCCTCTCCCTTGACCTCGTCCTCCTTTCCCTTTTCCTCCCCGTTCTCCGATACATTCTGGTTGCCGGCAAACTATTATATCCAGTTGTGTGAACTTATTTAGGTAACCATGGAGCTGAATTATTTGTTCTTATCTTTTCGTTTCTTCTATTTATCTATTCTTATTTCTATTTGTACCCCAGTGGATAGCAAAATGACCAATCTATACTACTCTATCAATTTCAATTTCAGTAAACCTTTTAGCTTACAGAGATAGCAAACGCCAAACAAGCAACAATAATAATGAAAACAAAAAATATCAGGAGATCGCTTAGTTGCTTACAGAAGACAGACGAAAACTTTGGACAACTAATCACCATTCATTTGGACAAGTTAACCCTTGATGGCCTAGACAACTCAAGAGATGTTATGAGCTTTTAATTTCCTGAGAACGTCCTTTGTGATGAAGTCTGTACCTCTGACTTTCCCTTGCCATCAAAGCTCTACTATGAACAACTACATCACTTTGAACAACACTTTGAACAACTATGTCACACATGACCACCCGAGCGGAAAGTTTCCTCCGTTAAATGACTACATGACTTTCGAGTTCTTGCCTCTTAAATCTTCCTTCTGAGCCTTTCTTGCTCGATGTGCTTTCGTAAAGGCTTCTACATCAATTGGTATTAAAAATTACCAAGTACTATGATTACTTCAGAAAATTAAGTGTTTTGTCGAGAGTACGATATTACAGAACAGGGAGAATCAAATATATAGAGATAGATAGTGTGAGATTGTGAGACTGTAAGAGTGAAAAAATGAGAGAGCGGGTGTGCGTGTGCACCTAAGCAAGATGCTGTGATAACTGTCATTTATTGGATATTATTTTTGTTATCATTTGTCGGTTTATATTTATTTGCTTGATTAATGTTTATTATTAGTTATATGTAAATTCATTATTATTCACTATTTAACTATTTGTTTATTATTTAAAGATA
>NC_134795.1:29125694-29130694 GCF_046742065.1 Oratosquilla oratoria | reverse complement strand
AACACCTGACCGAAACATTCCTATCCCCACCTAAATCCTATTGTATATATACTTTTTATGTTAATCTACTTCGTTTTCTACCTACAAATAAAAGCCAATATACCAACACTTGTAAATCCGTTTTTCTTTTATTTGATCTAAGGGCCCCAGAAAGTCTTTGGGGAGGGAGCGGGGTGGGATGGCGAGGTCATTCGCCCATCGATGGCGAGTTGGACAAAAGAGGGAAGACGAGAAGACGAGACGGGCGAGTTATAAAAGTAATGGCACCCGAGGATTCTATCGGGGTCGACAACGAGTGCCAGTGCGTGATTTACGTCACAGGCATAAAGCCGTTCGGCTGGCCCTTTACCCAACACAGCCAGACCCGCTGAGCCGGCCAAAGCTGGCCTGGCCCGAGAACCAAGCTAGACTAACACAGCCGGACTAACACAGCCGGTTAAACCCAAATGCATGGCAACGGATTTTGTAAATTGCCATGACACCCCATGATTTTACCCAGGTTTGGGATTAGTCCTGGATCTAAAAGAAATCTTGATCTATCGAAATACTCTCCTTGATGTGGGTTACCATCTTGATGAATAAACCTTCCTCAATTTTAAGACCAAATACCTAAAGAAATATATCAATGAAAAGGATGAAATGTTAAAAAGTCCCTATACCAACCCATTTTGATTTGGCAACCCGTGAACATAAAATGTGTTCTTGTAATCAATCTACGAATCAATAAATCAATCAATCAATCAGAGGATTTGAATTTGTCGAAAATACTAATATCCAGTCCAAGTCTTCTACGATTCCATTTTCCTTTAATCCTCTTATGGCGTATTCTATAGAAAAATAATTTTCCTGAGTATAAAACAAGTCATATGACCTCAAAGCAAGACGCACATAAAAAAATATTAATACACTACCGATACTGTCAAAATATGTTTGAGAAAAGAAAAAAAGAAAGAAAAATAAAGAGTTGATTGCCGTCTTACACACTTCAGTGCCCAAAAAGGCTTAAATAAATAAATGAATGAATATATGAATAAATAAAATGTACATAAATAGATCATGAATTAATTCATAAGAAACAAATATAGATAAATATATCGATCTTTCACAAAAAATCTTCTTCCCTTCATGAGGGAGGCAACCAAATACATAAATAAATGGATGAATAGGTAAATAGAGAAAAAAGTTAATGAATTAGTAAATGAATAAAGTAATAAATAAATAGAGATAATAAGCAAATAAATTGATAATATATGAATAATTTAATAAACAAACAAATAAATATATAAATAGATAGGTCTTTGGGACCAGTCCCAAAGAGAGCTTAAAAAAAAATTTCGAGCGCTAGTACAGAGGAAGCTTCTGAAGTCCAAGTTAAGTATGCGCGGGTGTAGTGTAATCTGTGTCATTATACTGTGTAATGAGAGAACATAAGACGTCTCGTTTGAGATAGACTTGCCCAGGAAGACCTTCTCCGTGGTGTACAGGCGACCCAAAGACAATGCTAACGAGGACGCCCAGGGACCAGGTCACCGGATACAGAAGGGGTGGGAAGTCTTGCTCTCTTTACACCTTCTACTACCACTACCACTACCACTACCACTACTACTAGTAGTAGTAGTAGTAGTAGTAGTAGTAGTCTACAACTACTACACCTCTGAATTGGGTTAAGACTCGCAACTCCTTTGGGTTATGTTGTCCATTAGAAATATAGCATACGTATCAAATAGTATCATTTGGTAGTTTAATTGGACTACTAGTTTGATTAGACTAGCAAATTATTTTGACATCTTAGCTCCGCCTCCTGTCGTCTCTCCCCTGTACGCGATTGGTCGGCCACAGCAAAGAAAATCTCGCAATTGGTGAGCACCTAGTCGCCTACCCGACACCTCCCCTTAACCCTCCCTCTGGACCTAATATAACGATACCTATTATATATTTTGCCTTCCCAACACTGGTGAACAGGCGAAGGAGTGGGATGGGTGGGTAAATTTATATTTCCTCCAAGTTCTTTTATTTCGACAACATATCTAAGAACGTTCTTTTGATGGGTGCATCTGCCACGCGATTATCTTGATGTGCTGCAAGTATGGCTTTGTTTTATGGATTCCTCGTCACCATAGGTGAGCTTTATCTCTACAGCCTTAAAGCAAACATGGAGGGTGGGCGGATGCTTTTGAAAGAATTGCAAGAGCGAATCAGTTCCTTGCAGAAACTTTACTTAAGAGTAGAAAAAAATGTACATCGTTATGTATACGGTATACATTCATTATATGTATATACACACTCGTAATATATATATATATATATATATATATATACATATATACGTGTATATATATATATATATATATATATATATATATATAATACGTGTATATATATATATATATATATATATATATAATATATATATATATATATATATATATATAATATATACGTGTATATATATATATATATATATATATATATGCATATATATTACATATATATGTATACATATATATGTGTCGGCAAGACTGACTGCCGGGTCGTGGGTTTTTATATTCGTCGGGGAGGAGAAATAAAATGCTACCGTACGACGTTTCGCTCACCTTAGAACATTTTCAAGTACTACATATATTTGGTACAAAGCAGTTAAAACAAATACAAACAAAAACAAAAATTGGGAGAGGTAACAGATAATATAGGGAAGTAGCAGAAATTTTGTCCGTGTTTGTATTATGGGCCTTGTGTCCGTAAGTTGACTTGGTGGTATTATGTCCGTTGTTCTTCTGGAGTACTATGTTGGGGTGATCATGTGCCCATGTAGCGTAACCAGAGCCAGTGAAGTAATCCCATCTTGTATATTCACGGTAGGGGCCCTCTCCTTTATATAAAGGGCTTCTAGAATCTCCAACCGGTGGTTGTCATTGGTAGAGTCGAGGATCTGAGCACTGTCGACTAAGACCAGTCTGGAGAACTGTGTACTATATCTGAAAAACGTTTCTTTGGAGTTCCGTTCTGTAAATGGCAAGTGAAGCGTCGAGAAAGAGGAGTTATCGTCATTCTTATATATCAAGAAGGACGAAGCTTACAGTTTTCGTATGGAGAGATAAATTTGTACACATCTTTTACTTCTTTTGAGGGGGTTTTGGGCACGGAAAGAGTAGATATGTGGACGACACTTTTGTGTAGGTTTGAGACCGGAAACATCTACAGGATCTACGTGAGGCGTTTATCAGTAGCTCTTGCCTTTATTTCACTCTCGAGTTGTATGATAATTAATGGTTCCTCACCCTTCTTAGATGTGTTTGTAAAGCCGGTTAAGAACAAATTCGTGACTTTGACCGCTATTAACGCGGCCAAAGGAGGTACCAAGCTGTGTAAATTGTCTGGCCAGGATATTGTTATGGCATTGTAAAATCCACGAGCCCCCATAATTAGTCAAATAGCTACACCTACGTACCAGTTGACTAGAAAATTAAACGATCTCTTAACACCATTCATTCCGAACAGATTCAGTCTGTCATCGTCTCATGAGTTCCAAGACCTGGTAAAAGATGCTTTTTTTATATATACGAGCAGGCGCTTAATTTTTCATATTTCTAATGAACAAAAAAAAAATCTTCATTTCTGACACTTCACTAAGTTTCTTCTTGCTGAAAGGAGACAAAGAGGACATGTACTTCTCAGGGAATTAACTTCTGTGAATGTTAACTAACACCTGTTTTAAACTCTTATTCTTCCTGACATCACTTAGTGAATATTTTCCTTTGTTATTCAACTCCAAAAATGGTGTTGCCTGCGTTTGTCTTGCGTGGTACCGGTCATGCTGTTCGACAACCTTGCAGACACCTACCGGGACGAATCACACAACCGGGCCGGAGAGGACGTGTCCCCTTGAGGGATTTCCGGTTTCCGGTCCGATTACTGGAGTTCTTTTATTATTACCATGGGCTCCCCTGGGGACTTCCAAGGGGTTCCACAGGGGCCCACCAGGAGTTTCCAGAGGGGCTCTGCAAGTGCTCCCCTTGAAGTTTCAGGAGGCTCTGAATGGGCTCCTCTGAAGTTCCTTGAGGGTTCCACAGCGAATCCTCAGAGGTTCCCTAGTGACTATCCAAAGTTCCCAAAGGGCTCCCCAGGTGTTTCCAGAGGCTTCCCCGGGGGTATGTGGACGTCTCACTCTCAGCCAATCAGTCGTCTCCGTTGCCGTGACGTCACCGCTCTTGGCCAATCAGTCGTCTCTGTTTCCGTGACGTCACCACTCCCTTAGCCTATCAGGGGCCTGTGTTTATACTTAAAAGACCTTGCATGTTACTGAGCCAACTATACCCGGCGATGTTCTCTTTTCGGCAGAACCGCCGTTCCGACATTTCAACAACAAATTTTCTTTTTAGTACACACACACACACACACACACACACACACACACACACACACACACACACACACACACACACACACACACACACACACACACACACACGCAATTATATATATATATATATATATATATATATATATATATATATACACGCATGTGTGTGCATATGTGTACCGTCTCTACATCCCTTCAACCCTAAGACGAACTTTGAAAAAAAAATCAACTTTATATTGAGCTTTCTTAAAAATCCTCGAGCTTCAAGAGCAACAGTCCTGAAAACCCTTCAACCAGGACGGAGCTTTAAAAGGTCTTTGCTCCAAACCTGAGCTCTCTTGAAAAGCCTTTAATCGTGAGGAGAGTAGAGACCATACCTCACGCCTGTTAGGCCACAGTGTGTCAGCCCCTGCTGTTTCATTCCCATTCCGAGTCTCAGCATGATGTGTCACACGAGAGCAAAATATTTTTACGTTTCCGGCTTGCTTGGTCGCTAGGATCTGTCGCAACAACCTTATGGTAGATTCAGTCAGAACCGTTCGTTCCCCGGATTTTGCCGGTCTACTAGGTGCCTTCAAAGTCCTTTGATCGTGGAATGAGCTGTTTACAGAAATATTTTTCTCACCGATAACAAAAATAA
>NC_134795.1:29108194-29110694 GCF_046742065.1 Oratosquilla oratoria | reverse complement strand
AGGTCACGGTTACAGGACGAGGTCAAACTGATATCGGTGCTTAGTAACAGAGTTCCTCTTAACACGGTCACCAGAACAAAGCTTAGGAGGTACCTGACCGGGATTCACTTAGTCGTGAGTTCGAGTCCCGCACTTCTCTCTGATTTCCAGCAATGACTGTTACTTACACTTTCCAGGCACATGGGGTAAAGAGGACGGCTTCAGCTGTAGCTATTCGTCTTCTGTTCTCCCTATTTTCACCGGTATTTGGCGTTTAAACGTCTCATTAATATAAACATAGCAACACCAGTTTGTACATCTCGTTAAGCCCATTAACAACATCCTGTGTCCCTTGCAGAACCCTTGAGAAACATAAGCGGTTGAAAAGGATCCAACTCCTTCAAGACGGTGACAGACGTATATGTGTTGCAACCAATGCCACACAATCTTCTTCAGTTAAGTGACGGGTCCCGCCTGAACATGGCCTCCGTCACTCGCGACCCAACATAACCTCGAGTCAACTGCTCAATTGAATAAAGTAGCCATACTGTCTAGGGCCAAGAAACTTCTAAAATCATCCACTGTGTTGAAGAATCGGAATTCCGTATTGAAGGAGTTGAGAATTATTGAGAGGCTCTGAAAGAAACAGGTTCAATAGCGAGCCATAAGTCTTGCATGATACGACAAGGGTTTCATAAAGATCCCAAGATAACAAGGGGAATACAGAGACTTATCGCAAGAAAGAAAGCATGACTGATAAGGACGAGGTCAGAAGAGGAGCGGAAAAGAGAGAAGAGAAAGAGGAATGAAGAGTGTAGAGAAGAGAGAGGAGGAGGAAGGATGAGAACATAAACCAGAATAGGGGAGAATGGTGGGAGGAGAAAGAAGAGATGGCTGATAGAAGAGAAGAGGGGAGAGTTGAGGAATTGAAGAGAACGAAACACGAGGGAGAAAAATTGAGATCAAAAGGAGGAAAGCGAGATGAAGGTGGGAAAGGACAGAAGAGGAGGAGGAGGAGGAGGAGGAGGAGGAGGAGGAGGAGGAAGAGAACGAGGAGGAGAGGAGAGGAGGGAGGAGAAGATGGAGGAAGAGGAGAAGAGAATAAGACAGAAGGAAGGGAAATGAGTGGAAGAAGAGGAAGGGAATAGAGGAGGGGAGGAGAAGGATGAGGATGTGAAGGAGGTGGAGGAGTAAAAGGAATAGAAGGAAGAGAAGGAGGAGGAGGAGGAGGAGGAGGAGGAGGAGGAGGAAGAGGAAGAGGAGGAGGAGGAGGAAGAGGAAGAGGAGGAGGAGGAGGAGGAGGAGGAAGAGGAGGAGAAGGGAAAATAATAAGACACGAGAAGGAGGGGAATGGTGTGAGGGAAAAGTAAAGCAACGGAGGAGGGGAGGAACGGAGGAGGGGAGGAAGGGAGGAGGGGAGGAGGAGAGGAGGAGAGAATGGGGAGGATGGGGAGGATGGGGAGGAGTGCTAGGAGGAGGGAGAAGGGGAGTGGGAGGAAGTGGAGGAGGGAGAGTATACGGAGGAGAGAAGGAGGAGGGGGAGGGGAGGAGAGGTAGGAGGGTAAGAAGAGAAAATGGGGATGAGGGTAGCTTGCGAGCGAGTTGACAACGGGAGGGGAATGCAGTGACTAAAGCTTCGGTCACACTATTGAGTCTGGACTGGCTTTTGTTTTCCCTGGCTTGACGGCGATACGTGCAGCATCTTGTCACACCACTCGCCAAGTCAACCAGCGAAATTAGCTGATCATAACAACAACACAAGCCGCTATGATGGAGGTACTTCTTGGATTCAAAATGTCCGCAGTTACTCTTGCCCCCCCACCTCCTATTTTCCCGGTGAGGACTCAAAAAATAAAAGATAAATGTAACGAGAATGGACAAGACCATAGCTAGCAAGAAAAGACACAAGTGTGTTTTTTACTTCCAAAAACAGCTTCCTCTTCAGCGTCTTCTTGGGATAGTAGAGATGTTTGGTGTTCGTAAGGACTCCATGCTCACGAGCTTTATCTGTGAGACTTGTAATTGCCTCATGGGGCCAATGAGGTCTTCGGCCTTGTGAACACAGATTTGTTATGCTTGCATACCACCAAGAACATACGAGAACTGAATTGTATATCTCCATCAAATTAAAAATCGTATTTAGGAGTTTTCTAGTACTGTCGTCTATCTTTTTTTACTATTATTCATTAAAAGTCCTTAAAAAAGAAGTGGAATATTTTTAGTAGCATATATGATAAAAAGATTATATTTTCCAAATATTCCTACTCATCTACTGCTATCGCTAGTATTAGATGCCAGAGAAAACCAAAGGTACGGCTAGCTCAAAGCAGCGAGAATCAGTAGCTAGTGCAGCGCCAATGGCTGTCCAGTCAAGCCGTATCGCTGGATCCAGCGATTTAAGAGGCTAGTGTGACCGAGGCTTAAAGGACCATCAATAATAATGAAATGAGACGATCCACCTCGGATCCCTAGTGCAGTCCCAAGTTTACTTCTCAACCAAATGAAGCCATCTACCGAACTG
>NC_134795.1:29093194-29103194 GCF_046742065.1 Oratosquilla oratoria | reverse complement strand
CTGTAAGCATACAAAAATTATAAAATAAAAAATAAAATAAAACAGAACAAAACAGAATGAAATAAAACGAGACAAAATAAAATAAAATACTCACTTTGTCCGACTTTGACGACAACGATATATTTGCATAAGAGTGCAACACGGTGGTCAGAGGGTCAATCCCAACAAACAACAGTAAACAGTTTGGTAATGAGGGACCCCTGGCGGAGTGGGAGAGAGATAGAGAGAGAGAGAGAGAACCCTGAATACAGAGCGTGGTTTATCTGCTGGAGAAGGTGGCAGAGTTTGACTGGCGGGGAGAAGGCGGGAAGAGGAGGCGAGGAGGGGGCGTGGAGAACAGGAGGCGGGGGAGGAGGTGGTAAGGGAAGGAGAAGTGGTAAGGAAGAGACGGGGTAGAAGAGGCAGTAAGAGAAGGCAGGGAGGAGGAGGATGGGGGAGGAAGAGGAGGGGGAGGAGGAGGGGGGAGGAAGAGGAGGGGGAGGAGGAGGCTGGGAAGGGGAGGAGGAGGCTGGGAGGGGGAGGAGGAGGAGGCTGGGAGGGGGAGGAGGAGGAGGCTGGGAGGGGGAGGAGGAGGAGGCAGGGAGAGGGAGGAGGAGGAGGCAGGGAGAGGGAGGAGGAGGAGGCAGGGAGAGGGAGGAGGAGGAGGCGGGGAGAGGGAGGAGGAGGGGAGGGGGGAGGAATTGTGGAGGGGGAGGGAGGAGGGGGCTTGGAGGGAGGATTAGGCTGGGAGAGAGAGAAGGAGGCGGCGGGAGGGGGGAGGAGGAGTCGGGGAGGGGGAGGCGGGGAGGAGGAGGCGAGGAGGTGGATGGAGGAGGGGGAGGGAGGAGGAGGGGGAGGAGGGGGAGGAGGAGAGGGAGGAGGGGGAGGAGGAGAGGGAGGAGGGGGGAGGAGGGGGAGGAGAGAAGGGGGAGGAGGGGGAGGAGGAGGGGGAGGAGGAGGGGGAGGAGGTGGGGGAGGAGGGAGATGAGGGGGAGTAGCGAGAGGAGGGAGAGGAGGGGGAGGAGGGGGAGGAGGGAGAGGAGGGAGAGGAGGGGGAGGAGGAGGAGGAGGAGGAGGGGGAGGAGGCTGGGAGGAGAAGGGTGGGAGGAGAAGGCTGGGAGGAGAAGGCTGGGAGGAGAAGGCGGTGAAGAGGAGGCGAAGAGGTGGAAGCGGGGGAGAGGTGGAAGCGGGGGAGAGGTGGAAGCGGGGGAGAGGTGGAAGCGGGGGAGAGGTGGAAGCGGGGGAGAGGTGGAAGCGGGGGAGAGGTGGAAGCGGGGGAGAGGTGGAAGCGGGGGAGAGGTGGAAGCGGGGAAGAGGTGGAAGCGGGGAGGAGGAGGCGGGGAGGAGGAGGCGGGGAGGAGGAGGCGGGGAGGAGGAGGCGGGGAGGACGCGGGGAGGAGCAGGCGGGGAGGAGGATGCGGGGAGGAGGACGAGGACGGGAGGAGGAGGCGGGGAGGAGGAGACGGGGAGGAGGAGGCGGGGAGGAGGAGGCGGGGAGGAGGAGGCGGGGAGGAGGAGGCGGGGAGGAGGAGGCGGGGAGGAGGAGGCGGGGAGGAGGAGGCGGGGAGGAGGAGGCGGGGAGGAGGAGGCGGGGAGGAGGAGGCGGGGAGGAGGAGGCGGGGAGGAGGAGGCGGGGAGGAGGAGGCGGGGAGGAGGAGGGAGAGGGGGAGGCGGGGAGGGGGAGGCGGGGAGGAGGAGGAGGGGAGGGGGAGGCGGGGAGGAGGAGGCGGGGAGGAGGAGGCGGGGAGGAGGAGGAGGCGGGGAGGAGGAGGCGGGGAGGAGGAGGCGGGGAGGAGACAGAAAAGGTGGCAGGAAAGGAGGCAGGAAAAGGAGTCGGGGAAGAAGAGGCGTAAAGAAGTTGTGGGAAAAGGATGCGGGGAAGAGGCGAAGAAGAGGAGGTGAGGAGGGCACTACGAAAGCTAACGGGGTAAGGGGAGCTCAGCGTGACGGAGAGATGATGAGGAGAAGAGGAGATAACCTGAAGTTAAGGAGGTGGAAGTGGAGAGAGAAAAAGAGACGTGAAGAGTGGAGGTTGTTAAGTGGAGGCTCTGAGAAGAAGGCGGGAGAGAAGACGAATAAAAAAGTATAAATATATAGTAAACGTATACATAAATGAATAAACAAATAAAAAATGAAGAAATACATAAACTAATAAATGAATGTATAAATATATAAATGAATAATCAAATAGATAAATAGTAAACGAATAAGTGAATAGATAAATAATCAAATGAATATATAGATAAATAAATATTAAGAAGAGGTGCTTCTAGAGAAAAGAAAAATACGAACAAGGAAGATGTGTTATAAAAAAAAAGGTAAATATGTGACTAAAGAGAAAAATAAAACAAGATATACGAAGGTAAAAGAAAAGGAAAAGGAAGGAAAAATGTGAGGGGTGAAAAAGAAAAGACCAGGTGAAATAGGAAGTTAGCTAAAAAGAATACGAGAAAGAACAAAAAATTAGGAGTGATTTATCTGGCAAAAAGGATGGAAGTAGAGCGAAATGGAGGAGTAGTAGAAGGGAGAAGGAAAGAGAGAGGAGGACAAAGAAGAACAGGAGGAAGTCTAGAACAGATGGAGAAAAATAAAAGAGAAGAAAGAAAAAGGAGGAGGAGGAAGAGGAGGAGGAGGAGGAGGAGGAGGAGGAGGAAGGAAGGAGGAGGAAGAGGAAGAAGGAGGAGGAGGAAGGAGGAGGAGGAAGGAGGAGGAGGAAGGAGGAGGAAGGAGAAGGGAGAGGAGGAGGGAGAGGAGGAGGGGAGGAGGGAGAGGAGGAGGGAGAGGAGGAGGGAGAGGAGGAGGGAGAGGAGGGAGAGGAGGAGGGAGAGGAGGAGGGAGAGGAGGAGGGAGAGGAGGAGGGAGAGGAGGAGGGAGAGAAGGGAGAGGAGGAGGGAGAGGAGGAGGGAGAGGAGGAGGGAGAGGAGGGAGAGGAGGAGGGAGAGGAGGAGGGAGAGGAGGAGGGAGAGGAGGAGGGAGAGGAGGAGGGAGAGGAGGAGGGAGAGGAGGAGGGAGAGGAGGAGGGAGAGGAGGAGGGAGAGGAGGAGGGAGAGGAGGAGGGAGAGGAGGAGGGAGAGGAGGAGGGAGAGGAGGAGGAAGAGGGGAATGAAGGGGAGGAGGAGGAAGGATTAGGATTAGGATTAAGGGGAGAGGGAGAAAGAGGAAGAGAAGGAGGGGGAGCAAGAGGGGAAGTTAGAAGGGGAGGAGGATTTGCATGGGAAAGAGAACGGGGAGGAGAGGTACGATGGAGGGGTGGAGGCGGGATGGAGGAAAGTGTGGCTTGAAGAGGAGGAAGATGGGAGTAGGAGTGAGGAGGAGAAATGGAGGAGAGGGAGGAGTGGGGAAGCAGTAGGCAGGAAAGTGAGAGTTAGAGGAGGCGAAAGGGAAAAACAGAAGAAGAGAAAGAAGGTGAAGGAGGAGGAGAAATTGGTGCCCAAAACCTCTCACGTTCGATGATGGAGAGTGAGATGGAAGAAGAAACGGATGAGGACTGGTAAAAGTGTGGAAGGAAAAGAAAAAGACGGAAAGAAGGGGTGGAGGAGGTATGGAAAGAGATGGAAGAGGGTAAGAGAGGGTGAATCGAGTCTAAAGGGAAATGAAACTGGACAAAGAGAGGGGAAGAGAGGAGAAAGAGAAAACAGAAAAATATATTTATATTTTTTGTAATATATCGCAAGATCGAAGTTTAAGAGCCCATGAATGGAAGTGGTGAAGAGAGGTGGAGAGAGGTGGAAAGAGGTGGAGAAAGGTGGCGAGAGTTAGTTGGTGGAGAGAGTAAAGTGATGGATAGAGCTGGATGAAGAGCGTGATACGATGGAGTGATAATAGTGTTGGAGAGATTAGAGCGGGGAAGGTGGAGAGAGTAAAGTGATGGAGAGAGCTGGATGCAGAGCGTAATAGGTTGGAGTGAGTATTATGGTGGAGGGAGTGGAGCAGGAGAGGGTGGAAAGAGTGAGCTGGTGGAGAGAGCTAGAAGGAGTGAGAGTGATACGATGGAGTGAGAATAGTGGCGGAGAGAGGGGAATGGGAGAGAATGGAGAGAGTGAGCTGATGGAAAGAGTTGGATGGAGAGAGAGTGATACGATGGAGTGAGAATAGTGGTGGAGAGAATGGAGCGGGAGAGGGTGGAGAGAGTGAGCTGGTGGAGATAGCTGAATGGAAAAAGTGATACGATGAAACGAGTATAGTGGTAGAGAGTGTGGAACGAGAGAAGGAAAGGGTTATGGGGATAGGAAAGTGAGAGAGAGGGCAACTGAGAAGAGGGGGGAAACGTGACGAGAAAAGTATGGGGAGGGACGCAGCGAGAAGGAAGTGATGTGGAATGGAGAGGTCATGGTGAGGTGAGAGGTCATGGGGAGAGGAACGTGGGGAGAGGCAGGTGGGGAGATTAAATTGGGGGAGAGGAAGGTGGGGAAAGGAAGGTGGAGAGCGAGGAAAGGGGGGAGAGGAAAGGGGGGATAGGAAAGTGTGGGATAGGAAATTTGGGGATAGTTAAGTGGCGAGAGGAGGGTGGGAAGAGGGGGTGGGGAGAGGAGGGAGAGAAGAGGGAGGTGGAGAGAGGAGGGAGAGAAGAGGGAGGTGGAGAGAGTGGGGAGAGGACGGTGGGAAGAGGGAGGTGGGGGAGAGGAGGGTGGGAAGAGGGAGGTGGGGGAGAGGAGGGTGGGAAGAGGGAGGTGGGGGAGAGGAGGGTGGGAAGAGGGAGGTGGGGAGAGGAGGGTGGGAAGAGGGAGGTGGGGGAGAGGATGGTGGGAGGAGGGAGTTGGGGGAGAGGAGGATGATAAGAGGGAGATGGAGGAGAGGAAGGTGGGAAGAGGGGGACAGGTGAGCGAGAGGTGGGGAGAGACAGGTGGGGAGAGGAAGGTGAGGGACAGAAAGGTAGCGGTAAGAAGTTGGGGGAGAGGAAGATACATAGAGGAGGGTGGGGGAAGGTGGAGAGAGGAAGGAGAAAGAGGAAGGTGGAGAGAGGCGGGAGGAAGAGGAAGGTGGGGGAGGAAGGTGGGGGAGAGATAAGAAAAAATGGTGAGGGAGAATAAACCTGAGAAAATGTGTCGATGAGAAAAAGGCGAAGACGTAAAGAGACGAAGGAAGGAGTGAGAAATGAGAGGACGAAATAAGACGGAGAAGAAAGAAAAACAAATGAAATGGCGGAGGAAGAGGGATGCGAAAAAGAGAAAAACGTGAAAGAGGAGAGAAAGACGTGAACACTAGAAGAAAAAAAAAGGAGAATGAGAGTCTGAAGAAAAAGGAGACAAGTGGCTTATCTGAAGCAGGGGAAGGAGGGAGGGATGGAGGGAAGGAGGGAAGGAGGGAGGGGGGAGGGAGGGAGGGAGGGAGGGAGGGAGGGAGGGAGTTGAAACAAGTAGATGTTCAAGGAGAAGGAGGAGGAGGAGGAGGAGGAGGAGGGGAAGAGGTGGAGGAGGGGAAGAGGAGGAGGAGGAGGAGGAGGAGAAGCAGGAGGAGCAGGAGGAAGAAGTGGTGGTGGTGGAGGAGGAGGAGGAGGGTAGCAGGAGGGAGGAGGCGGTCAGCAGGTGGAGGAGGTGGTGGAGGAGGAGAGGAGGAGGAGGTAGTAGGAGGAGGGAGGAGGAGGGGAGTAGTAGGAGGAGGAGGAGGAGGAGGGGAGTAGTAGGAGGAGGGGAGTAGTAGGAGGAGGAGGGGAGTAGTAGGAGGAGGAGGGGAGTAGAAGGAGGAGGAGGAGGAGGAGGAGTAGGGAAGTAGGAGGAGGAGGAGGGGAGTAGAAGGAGGAGGAGGAGGAGGAGGAGGAGTAAAAGGAAGCGGTTGGAGAAAGAAAAGTAATAGAATGTCGAAAAATGGGGGAGAACTAAACGACGTGGAAATGGGACCAAACCGGGGCAAGGCGAGGCGAAAATGGGATGGGAACAGGAAGACGATAAGCAAAAGAGGTGGTCGACGTGTGTATCAACATAAAAAAGAGGAAGAGGAAAAGAGGGGAACGAGGGGAGAGAGAACAAAGAAAAAATCAAGCGTGGTTTATCTCTCGAAGAGAAGGGAGAGTCGAGGTGAGGAGGAGGTCAGGATGAAGGGAGAGAAGAGAATGAAGATAAGTGAGACATGGTAGAGAAATGAAATGATGATTATGTAAAGAAACAAGAAATTTAGGGAAACAGGAATACTCGTAAGAAGCAAATAATAATAAAAAAATTAAGAAATACAAAGAAAGAGGGCAATAAATATGAGGAAGAGGAGGAAGAGGAGGAATGGTGAGGAAGAGGAGGAAGAAGAGGAAGAAGAGAAGGGAGAGGAAAGGAAGGATAAAAAGGAACTGATCAAACTCATGAAATAAAGAGTGGGAAGAGAGAGATCTGCCAAAGAAACATGAGAGAAATTGAATGAAAGAGCGCGAGAATTAGAAAGCAGGAAGAAGAACGATAAGCAGGAGATAAACGAAAGATTGAGATATAGTAGAATCGGCAGAAATTTAATTATACCTGAAGAAAACTGCAAGAAAAAGAGAAGAATAAAAGAAGAGGAAAAAAAGTAGGTAGGACGATAAAGAAAACTAAACAATTTCAGCACGTTCAGGACTGATATGTACTGTTCAACTTCGGAACTTTATCCATGCGTGTAGTATGTCCACATGCACTTCTCTCGTTCTACCTTCTGAGGACCGAGAAGGCTACGAAGACGTCAGCAAAACAAACTACGATGCTCTTCCTGTCTTGTCTCTTGTAATCTTCTTTCTCTTATTTTTCCCTCTTTATATGAGGTCGCAGTTCCGTATTGCTCCTCTCCATCTTCTCCCACCTCATTCTCCGTTTTCACTATCGCAAAGGTCTTTCGCAATAGTGTCCTTCCACCTGAATCTCGGTCTTCCTCTTCTCTTCCGCCCATCCACTTCTATAATCCTGATTCTCTTACATACAAAACAAAGTCTAATGCGTGTTCGGGCGTACAAATTGCGAGGAAACAAAGCAAAGACCTTCGGCCTTGCCTTTGTCCAAAGGAAGTTAATGTGGAAAGAAAGACATCATTGGAACCCCGAGGTGGGATTTGGTGCATGAAGTCGCCAATATACAGACCCCTCGCTCGCAGCATTTGTATTCTGTTTAACACTACAAGCGAAATAGAGTAAAATCGTGTTTCATTTTAAACCTTAGGACAGCACGCACGCACGCACACAAATACAAACACACAAAGAGAGGGAAGAAAGAGAGAGGGAGGGAGAGTGGTGGGAGAGAGGGAGAAGGAGAGGGAGAAGGAGATGGAGAGGAGGAGAGGGAGAGGAGAGGGAGGGGGAGAGGGAGGGGGAGAGGGAGGGGAAGAGGGAGGGGAGAGGGAGGGGGAGGGGGAGAGGGAGGGGAGGGGGAGAGGGTGGGGAGGGGGAGAGGGAGGGAAGGGAGAGGGAGGGGAGGGGGAGAGGGAGGGGAGGGGGAGAGGGAGGGGAGGGGGAGGGGGAGAGGGAGGGGAGGGGGAGAGGGAGGGGAGGGGGAGAGGGAGGGGAGGGGGAGAGGGAGGGGAGGGGGAGAGGGAGGGGAGGGGAGGGGAGGGGGAGAGGGAGGGGAGGGGGAGAGGGAGGGGAGGGGGAGAGGGAGGGGAGGGGGAGAGGGAGGGGAGGGGGAGAGGGAGGGGAGGGGGAGAGGGAGGGGAGGGGGAGAGGGAGGGGAGGGGGAGAGGGAGGGGAGGGGGAGAGGGAGGGGAGGGGGAGAGGGAGGGGACGGGGAGAGGGAGGGGGTGGGGGAGAGGGAGGGGAGGGGGAGAGGGAGGGGGAGAGGGAGGGGGAGAGGGAGGGGGAGAGGGAGGGGGAGAGGGAGGGGGAAAGGGAGGGGGAGAGGGAGGGGGAGAGGGAGGGGGAGAGGGAGGGGGAGAGGGAGGGGGAGAGGGAGGGGGAGAGGGAGGGGGAGAGGGAGGGGGAGAGGGAGGGGGAGAGGGAGGGAAGAGAGCGGGGAAAAGAGTGGGAAAAGAGTGGGAAAAGTGGGCAAAAGGGGAAAAGGGGGAGAGAGAGGGAGAGGGAGACAGGGAGGGAGACGGTGAGTTTGAGTGGGAGGGAGAGTGAGAGTGAGAGGGAGAGGGAGACTGAGAGAAAGAGAAAAAGACAGGGATCGAGAGGGAACGGCAAAGAGCAAGAAGGAGCGAGTGGGAGCTAGAGAGAAAACAAAGGATAGAGGGTGAGAGAGGAAAGGAACGTGAGGGAGCAAGAGAGTGATCCCAGAGGACGGGAGAGTGACTGAGAGGAAGATGAAACGAATGAGAGGAGATTGGGTGAGAGGCATAGCTGGGGAAGTTTGGATATTAACTTGAATAAAAAGACGCACGGCATGAAGTCGGAGATGAAGAAGAAGTGGGGGAAGTGGTGGAAAGGGGAGGGCCGGGAACCGTTGAACGGAAGGGATCGAACTGCCGGAGAAAAGAGAATCGAAGCCGGATGAAAGCCGGGAAGAGGAGTAAGAGGAGGAGGAGGAGCAGGAGAAGCAGAAGAACCAGGAGGAGGAGGAGTAGGAGGAGGAAGAGGATGAGATAGAGGAACAGGAGGAAAGGGTGAAGGAGGTAAAGAAGGTGAAGGAGGTAAAAAAGGTGAAGGGGGTTAAGGTGTAGATGAAGGAGGTGAAGTTGATGAAGGAGGTAAAGGAGGTGAAGTAGATGAAGGAGGTAAAGCAGGTGAAGTAGATGAAGGAGGTGAAGGAGGAGGTGAAGGAGGTGAAGGAGCTGAAGGAGGAGGTGGAGGAGATGGAGGAGGTGGAGGTGGAGGAGGAGGTGGAGGAGATGGAGGAGGTGGAGGTGGAGGAGATGGAGGAGGTGAAGGAGATGGAGGAGATGGAGGAGGTGGAGGATATGGAGGAGGAGGAGGTGGAGGAGATGGAGGACGTGGAGGAGGTGGAGAAGGATGAGGAGGGGAAGGAGGGGAAGGAGGGGAAGGAGGGGAAGGAGGGGAAGGAGGGGAAGGAGGAGGAGGATAAAGTAAAGGAAAAGGGGGGAGGGGGATGATAGAGAAAAGGAAAAAGAGGAAAAGGAGGAGGAAGAGGAGGAATGGGAAAAGGAGAAAATATGATAAAAGAACGAGGAAGGGGAGGAAGAGGAAAATGCGGCGTACAAAGAGAAAGAAAAGAACCAGCAGTGCTAAGAGGAAAAGAAAGTAGACGAAAAGGAAGTGGAGGAAGAACAAGAGGAAGTGGGAGAAGACGACTAGAGGGAGGAAAAAAGCCGAGGATAAGCAAGCCAGGGAGGAGGAGGAGGAGGATGCACAGGAATAAAAAGAGGAAGACAAGGAACAGGAAGACGAAGAAGAGAATGACGAAGACGAAGACGAAGAGAAGGAGGAGGAAAATAAGCAGGAGGACGACGAGTAGAAGGAAGAAAAAGAAGGGGAGGAGTAGGGGGAGGAGGAGGAGAAAAAAATCGAGGACAGGAAGACGAAAAAAATAAATGAGCGGTCAAAGAGGAAGATATGGTGGAAGTGGAAAGATAAAAAGAAACAGGACGAGGAGGAAGTTATTATACATATCGTATATGTGTACACACACACACACACAAACACACACATTATATATATATACATATATATATATATATTATATATAAACATATATATACATATATATGTACATATGTATACATATATATATACATATATATACATATATACATATATATATAAACATATATACATATATATATAAACATATATACATATATATAAACATACATACATATGTATATAAACATATATATACATATGTATATAAACATATATATACATATATGAACATATATGTATATAATTACAATTACGGATGCAAAAAATATATATATATATATATATATATATATATCATATTAATAATAAATCAAAACTATAATAATGTAAAAATAACAAATAAAATACATAAATAAATGCATAGGTATAGTTGAATAACAAACAAACAGGTAAATAGTAAATGATTATAAATTGACATATAACTAATAATAAATGAAAATCAGATAGACA
Source organism: Oratosquilla oratoria (assembly GCF_046742065.1). NCBI lineage: Eukaryota > Metazoa > Arthropoda > Malacostraca > Stomatopoda > Squillidae > Oratosquilla > Oratosquilla oratoria. The sequence goes on along the minus strand of NC_134795.1, from coordinate 29,093,278 downwards.
AATTATAACAAAACAAAAACAAATAATATAACATATATTATAATCATTACAGCATCTTACTTAGGTATTTATCTAAATGATTCT
>NC_134795.1:29080694-29083194 GCF_046742065.1 Oratosquilla oratoria | reverse complement strand
GACTGACAGGGTCGAGGAAATGGTAAGCATCATAAAAAGGGATTGCCGCTGTTACAGGAGGCTCTTAGGCAGGGAAACGACCCTGGGAGGTATTGTGTCCAAGGACAGAAGAAACGACATTGGAATATACAGCAAAGGGGAAGACGAAGATCCCACAAGAAGGATGAGCCTGAGGTGTGAAAAGAAGAACATGGAGAATGTAAAAGTAAGGCTAAACAAGAACAGGAAACGAGGAAAAGGAAGTATCATGATATTTCTTAGAGGCAAGAGAGATATAGCAATGAAGAACCTCACATGGGAGAAGGCTGAGTTAGGAGGAGGTGGAGGATTTGGAGGAGGAGGAGGAGAGGGAGAAGGTGGAGGAGGAGGAGTAGGAGGAGAGGGAGGAGGAGGAGTAGGAGGAGGAGGAGTAGGAGGAGGAGGAGGAGGAGGAGAGGGAGGAGGAGGAGGGCATGCAGAGGAATGTGAAGTACAGGAGGCACCAGACTACATATGAAAGAGGGAGAGGGGAAAGTCTTTATATGCAAAAGGTATCCAAAGTATTAAAAGATGAAAACGCTGAAGAAGAATGCAAACGTATGACGGAAGAAAAACAGAAGAAGCGAATGACGTAGCATAATGCTCCTTAGAGTCAAGAGAGACGGACATCATTGAAATGTACTAACCTTTTAAGAGTTGAACACTGCAACAAAAACATTCAGAAACCTTATTCAAGCCGACACCAGACAATTTTATTCAGCTTTAAGGGGCCTAATAGTGTTAAACATCCTCTATGTAACTAAGTGAAATATCGAAGAGAGAATAAAGCGATAAAGCTGTGGCAAAAGAAAAGCAATAATCGATGGCGAGGAGACGAAAATGGCGGCAAAGTTATGAGAGGCTTTGCGGCCATTCGTATGGATAGGGTGGAGGGGAGAGGTGAAGTGTGGAGTTTACCCCCAAAGGCGCTTATCTCTGATCTGCGGCCGAAGCCGCCACCCCGGTTTACTTTATGCGAATAGACGTGTCAGTTCTAAGTGGCATTCACAGGCCTAGAATCGAACCTGGGCCTTCGAATTTACAAAAACGGATCGATGTAGAACTCGCTATATCGGGACTAAGAAATATAAAGAAAATATATATTAGGTGAATAGTTAGCCATATGTAGATAGGTAGATAGAATTATAGAACCGAATATATAATGAATAAATGAATAGATGAATGAGTGTACAAACACACGAATAAATGAATACACGATTGCACAGATAAATGAATAAAAGAATACATAAATAGAATATCTAATGAAGGTATGAATAAATTAATGAATAGATAAATCATAATAAATAGAAAAATAAAACAAATCAACACATTGATCAATGAACAGATAAATAGAATAAAGAAAAAAGTAAATAGATAAATAATCTAGTTGGTCAACCCATCATACCCTGAACACTTTGCTAGCTGAATAAAAAACTACAGTCACATGTCAAAGGCTAAATCAAAATCCTTCCATACCGGTTACTACTTTACTTTTTATTTTTTCTGTCGTCAGGTGATTTTATTAAGCACCGTATGGAAACTGACACACAACGACAGCACATATGTTGAGACCCAAGAATAACACGGCCAAAGGCAGTCTATCATACTATTAATTTCAGCAGGATTTTTTCTCTTTTCTTCCTTTCTTTTTTCTTTCTTTTTTGTTCTTTCTTGCCTTCTTTCTTTTTTCTTTCATTCTTTGTAAGTAGTTTCAAAAATGACTTGGAAGATAAAATGGCACAAGGTTTGATTGTAACGTGAAAGTAATGAAGAAATTTTATTGATTAATCAAGGCTGAGAAGGGAGAGAAAAGAATAGCGGAGAGGGGAGAGGTAGAGAGGAATGAGGAGAGGAAGAGAGAAGAGCGAAGAGGGGAGAATAGGGGATGGGAGTGGAGGGGGGACAGGACTGGAGAGGGGACAGGACTGGAGAGGGGACAGGACCGGAGAGGGGAGAGGGGAGAGGGGAGAGGAGAGAGGGAGTGGGGAGAGGTAAGAGAAGAGGAGGGGAGAGAAGGGGAGGTGAAAGGAGGGAAGATAGAAGAGGAAGGGAAAGGAGGGAAGAGGAAGGGAGAGAAGAAAAGAGGGAAGAGGAAGGGAGAGGAAAAAAGAGGAGGGGAGGGGAGGGGATAGGAGGGTAAATGGAAAAGGGGAAGGAAGAGAAGGGGAGGGAAGAGGATGAGAAAGGAGGGGAGGGTGAGGGAAGAGGAGAATGTAAAGGGAGGTAAGGGGAAAGAGGGGAAGTGAGATGAGGAGAGAAGGGGGAGGGGAGAGGAGGGAAGGGGGGAGAAGAGAGAAGAGGAGGGGAGGTGAGAGGAAGGGAGGTGAGAGGAGAGGAGAGGGGAGAGAAGAGGAGGGGAGGTGAGAGGAGGGGAGAGGGGAAAGAAGAGGAGGGGAGACGGGAAAGAAGAGGAGGGGAGGGAAAAGGAGAGGAGAGGATAAAAGAGGATGAGAGAGGATTGGAGAGAAGGGGAGGGGAGAGG
>NC_134795.1:29048194-29060694 GCF_046742065.1 Oratosquilla oratoria | reverse complement strand
CATACTCTCCCAAACTCTGTCACCAACTTCCTCAGTCCCTCCTCCGATCCTGCCACAAGCGCAGTGTCGTCAGCAAACAACAGCTGGCTCACCTCCCACTTTTCTCCATTTTCTTTAAACATCTCCAATCCCTGACCCACTACCCTTGCATTTACCTCTCGCACTACCCCACCCATGTATAGGTTGAACAGCCAGGGCGACATAACGCATCCTTGACCAAGTCCCACCTTTACCTCGAACCACTCACTCTCTCCATTTCTAATCCTGACACAAGCTCTACTACTCTCATAAAAACTCTTGACAGCACCTAGAAGCTTTCCTCCTATCCCATATATCTGCATAACCTCCCACAGTGCCTTTCTGTCTACCCTATCATAAGCCTTTTCCAGATCCATAAAAACCCAAAAAACATCCTTCCCCTTTCCTATAGCTTTCTCACATATCTGTCTTACCACAAAGATCTGATCTACACAACCTCTACCCGTCCTAAATCCACACTGTTCCTCACCAATTACTCCCTCTGTTCCTCTCCTTATCCTCTCAATCAAGATCCTCCCATAAGCTTTCCCAACTACACTTAACAAGCTAATCCCTCTGAAACTACTACGTATATATATATATATATATATATATATATATATATATATATATATATATATGAGTGGAAGGGTGGTAAGTTAAACACAGAGAACAGTTGGAGTTTTATTCACTGACGTTTCGTCCTTACCACTCATTTGTCTTCCATACTTCAATATATATATATATATATATATATATATACATATACATATACACAGACAAACAGATCGCTAAAACCAGATTAGGGCCATTCTCGGCCATGGAGGTGCCGTAACACCAGAGCTACCCGTTCAACACTGCGGCGCTCTTTCATTTTTGCTCTAGCTGAGGTCAAATAATTCTCTTCCTCTGAAGAAGAGATCTGGGATAAAAAAAAATAATAATCTCGGCTGGTCTCGACCACCGTTTGTATCACGAACACAAACCACCACAACTACGAAGAACTTAATCAACTAGTTCCACACTAGCCAGAGGGAAATCTAGAGAAAATCACGTCACCTGGTTGAAGGCGGTAGAGTCAGACGGATTGTGCCCCAGAGGAGGAAATAGGTGGAAGGTGAAATAGATGGGAATAGAAATGACACGATCACGGAGAAACTAAATTGAAAAATCAATCTCTTCGCAAGCAAAGGCAGACGCTGAAAGGGTGCACACAATCTAGAGAGGTCATGAATGCAAATAAACTGATCAGAGGCGAATGGATGCCCCTATGTGTTTGCGAGTGTGTAAATGTTTGTGTATAAGGTGCGGGTGTGCGTACGTGTTGTGTGTGTGTGTGTGTGTGTGTGCGCATGTGTATGTACATATGTATATATATATATATATATATATATATATATATATATATATATATATGTGTGTGTGTGTGTGTGTGTATATGTGTGTGTGTGTGTGTATGTGTGTGTGTGTGTGTGTGTGTGTGTGTGTGTGTGTGTGTGTGTGTGTGTGTGTGTGTGTGTGTGTGTGTGTGTGTGTGTGTGTGTGTGTGCGCGTGCGTGCGCGTGTGCGTGCGTGCATGCGTGTGCGTGTGTGTGCGTGTGCTTGTGAGTGTAAGTGCATGCTACTGTATGTGAACACAATTATCAAAGCACATCTTATCGACTCCATTCCATTTAAACAATGACATGCACACACGCGTACCATCTCCGACAATTGACTAGCGCTTCTATCCCTCATTTTTCACATGTGACCTTTATCTCAACATATAAAACAAACTCTTTCTTCTGACATGCAAACCATTCCAGAGTAGGACAAACGCACATCAAAACAAAAGATCCGTAAATTACGGCTCCATCAGGTTCTCAGAATAGCAGACTCTTATTCTTCACTAAACGAGCGTAAAGTATTTGAGACCTATTTCTTTAACCTCCCCCCCTCACACACACACACCATTTAAGCCAAACGAGAACTGTTTGAGTCTACTCGATCTCGGGGCCCATTTCACTTCTTCTCTTTTATCAGGTAGAATGTGCTCTTCCGAAGACTAATGGACAAGAACAGGTTCTGATACTCTTAAGAAAAATCTTACGCTCGCTCTTCCTGATGTCGAATCGAATGCTGCTACGGTGATGAATCCTGAGGGATTGAAAGTGAAGAGCTCTTTTTGACATCTAAGTGTCAAATCCAATCATTCATGTATTATGTTATTATCTATTTCAAAAAGCGGCAAAACAAATGAAAAATAAAAATAGCAAATGAAATAGAATAAAACGAAATATATAAAAAAGGAACAGATAAGTAAATAAGAAAATAAAAAAATTCAAATTAATAAATAAAATGACCATAGAAGGTATTTTATCTGCATATTTTAGAGAAAAATAAACAAACAAAAATATGAAATAAAACAAATAAGCAAAAAAAGAACGAATGATTAAATATATAAAAGTAAATAACTAAATGAAATAGATAAATGAATAAACAAGATAAAAATGACGTAAAAGGGCCGATCTGTTATGAAAACTAACATTGAGGACTCCATTTCGAAGTCAAGTGCCCGTGATGGTGAAGTATTCTTCCTCATGTCCGTGTTTCCAACTCAGATTCTTCAAGGTGTGAATTCAATCCACTTTTTTGCACCAGCGCTTCTATCCTCGGGGGACGATATCGGATCGAAGAGGCGGAGTCAAAGAAGTACAGGAAAGACGTGAGCCAAGTAACAAAACGCAGAGATGGTAAAATTCAAAAGTGATCAGTATTCTTTTTCTGAATAGAAATTAGTCTCCGATTATAAAAAGAAAAAGAGTAACTCCGGTCCGTACGGATACCAATGAAAGTTTAAGAAGGAAATAGGCAAGAACTGGTTTACCAATAGAGTATTTAACAGATGGGGGCTAAGTACCCATGTAGTGAGCGGTGAAACTATTAGTTGTTTTAAGAGAAGATTAGATAACTTGATGGATAGGGATGATAGGTGGTAATGGACATGGAACTTCCTAGTGTAGGGCTTACGTTCTCTTTCAGTTGCCTTTATTCTTATGATCTTGTGTTCCTATATAATTTTTGGCTACATAAGATATACAGTCAATACATACATTGAGCTGTATAGGGGTACTGACTCCATGTAATGAAGTATTACTCAGAGATAAATGAAACAGTGTCTTAGAAGCCGCATGTTAACTACTGATGAAATGTCACACAGGAGAATATGATAGGTCTGCAGCTAGCTAGAAGAAATCCATACCTCGTGGGTAGCTTTATACGCTCGTTAGCAAAGGACAATATAAAAGTTGAACCGTATGTCACTGAATACATAAACGCTCAAATATAAACTCGTTCAACCAAGTGGCATTCTTTCATGAATTTCTTTTGTTGAATATCACACAATCATATATATGCGAGAGCAGAACCCTTGACCTTTGAGCTCATAATATTTCCTTTGAAGATTTTAACCAAGGCTAGACTTTATTAATCTTTCGTAAGTAAAGGGATTAAGATCCATCTTTGCTCATCCCTTTGGTACGATGGCAAACTTTATAATCTTTAAGCTAAACCAAGGCTATTCTATTCAGCACAGGATCAGAACACTGGGCAGAAGGGCTTTATGTTTACGTCCCTTGTCCAAAGACTTCGTAAGGTCATTTCCGACTTCCTTGGCCGTCTGTATGACTGCTCCTCGACAGCCGGCTCCGACTCTTTACGAAGAGCCGTAAATCATTGCACAGATTTTATTGCCAAAGATACCAGACCATCTTGTGCAACAATCGCGGCGCGGTCTCTGGTCTGAACAAGACAGGGATCGAGACCCAAGACACGCCGTGTCCCACCTATCACCTGCATAAAATTATTTGAACTAATCATTTGCGCGCGCGTGTGTGTATATGTGCGTGTGTGTGTGTGTGTGTGTGTGTGTGTGTGTGTGTGTGTGTGTGTGTGTGTGTGTGTGTGTGTGTGTGTGTGTGTGTGTGTGTGTGTGTGTGTCTGTGTGCGTGTGTGTGCGTGTCTGTGCGTGTGTGTGTGCGTGTGTGTGCGTGTGTGTGTGCGTGTGTGTGCGCGTGTCTGTGCGCGTGTCTGTGCGTGTGCGTGTGCGCGTGTCTGTGCGTGTGTGTGTGTGTGTGTGTGTGTGTGTGTGTGTGTGTGTGTGTGTGTGTGTGTGTGTGTGTGTGTGTGTGTGTGTGTGTGTGTGTGTGTGAGGTGTGTGGTGTGTGTGGTGTGTGGTGTGTGTGGTGTGTGGTGTGTGTGGTCTGTGTGGTCTGTGTGGTGTGTGTTTTGTGTGTGTGTGTGTGTGTGTGTGTGTGTGTGTGTGTGTGTGTGTGTGTGTGTGTGTGTGTGTGTGTGTGTGTGTGTGTGTGTGTGTGTGTGTGTGTGTGTGTGTGTGTGTGTGTGTTTGCTTGTTTCAGCACACGATAATGGTAGTTGCTTTGACCTCAAAAGCACACGCACGTGCACACGCACACACAATCTTTTTGATCAAGGTTTGCAGCAATAGTGAATTTTCCTTCAAGCCCTGAATGGTGTTCGATCTTAGGCCTGTAACGTACCAAGCCTTCGACGGTCACCACTATACCAGCAATCCATGTGCGTGCGTGCGTGCGCTCTTCGTAGTGACTGAGGATTGAATAATGCTTTCTGCATTGCAACAACAATTGCTTCATTCCAGCCGAGTTGTAAACAGAGAACATTTACATTATGTTGCAAAAGCCGTCGCTCTGCATTCTTGTGCTGCAATTAAATTCCGTAGTAATGCAAATGCAACTGGATAAAGAGTTTTGACTGTGCGATGTTGGTGTTTGGTTGCTCTTTGGGATTGCAAGATAATGTTGCAGACTCGAGGAGGCTTAGCGTTCAAATACAACGTTTCTGAAAGACGTTACGAACTCGAGACCCTCCGAGTTTGAGAGGTGTCTTCGATCTTTGGGTTCCCGTTAACGGTATTTTTATAAGACGCCATGAAGTCGAGACCCTCCGAGTTCGAGAGGTGTCTACGACCTTTGGGTCCCCGTTGACGACAACGTTTCCGCACGAAGAACAAAGACCTCACACACCCGAGTTCGAGAAGCGCCCTAAACAGCTGAATATGATAACCTTAAGCAAGCCAAGTACATAAATCAATCTCCACGGACCAAGGCTATCTGAGGTCTAGCAATCGGGTCCTGAGAGTGAAAGGGTTTAGTTTATCTTGAACAATGCTTTGAACAAATGACATCACTCTGTTCCCACAAACTGTACATGATTTTATTCAACTGACTTTACATGTGACTTTGTTACCCACGAAACGTTTCCCCTCCCTTTTTCCAGCCGGAAGTCATATTTGAGAAGATTCAAATATATATGATATTGTGATATCAAATACGAACCTTTCGAGGTATCACAAACTTTCGAATCCTGGCAAGGCTTTGAAGCCACTGCGCGTCTCGAATCTTGGAAACCTCTCGGGGCTTCGAAACTTTCTCATCTTCGTGAAACTTTTGTAATGGGATACAAGAGAAATGCGATCCGGACTGAGACCCACAAGTCCATGACAAGGCTAGAAAAAAAAAAGACAGAGACGATGGAAACAAAAACGATATGAAAAAAAGACGAGAACAATTACGACAAAGAAAACGAGGACAAAGTCAAGGGCAACGAAGTCAAAGACGATGCAAAAAGAAACAAATCAAGGGGACATAAAAGACGAAGACAAAGAGGACGAGAACAAAGGGGACAAGGACAAAAAGAATGAAGACAAGACGAGAGCAATGGGGACGAGGACAAATACGAAGACAAGGATAAAAACTATGACAAGAATAGAAACGAGAGCAAGGGCAAAGAAGAGTTAGAATACGAATACGGGAAAATATCAAGTCGAGAGTGAAGACGAAGACCAAGATGAAGAAGACAAAAAAACAAAAATGTGGAAGGCAAAGACGACGAAGAAGAGAAAGTTGAATACGAAGACAGTCATTATAGTACATTTGCTATTTGCTCATCCAAATGAATCTTCATTTCAAACTGTATTACATGCAGTCATTCCCACAGTAAGCGTTCCATTCATTCATCCGTTTCCAATAATTATTCCATTCTCCTTTACCTTATCCCAGCTCCTCCCTCTATCAACTGCTATCCCAATATGTTTTACTGAAATTGTAATATATATATATATATATATATATATATATGTATATATATATGTATATATGTATATATGTATATGTACATATATATATATATGTATGTATATATATGTACATATATATATATGTATATAGTATATATATGTACATATGTATATATGTATATGTGCATATATATGTATATATGTATATGTACATATATATATATGTATATATATGTAAATATATATATATATAAATACATGTGTATATACATGTATATATAAATATATATATATATATATATACACTGTATATATGTATATACATATATATATACATATATATATATATATATGTATATGTGTGTGTGTGTGTGTGTGTGTGTGTGTGTGTGTGTGTGTGTGTGTGTGTGTGTGTGTACGTGTGCGTGTGTGCGTGCGTGTATGTGTGCGTCTGCGTGTATGTGTGCGTGCGTGTGTGTGTGCGTGTACGTCTGCGTGTGTGTACGTGTGCGTGTGTGTGTGTGTGTGTGTGTGTGTGTGTGTGTGTGTGTGTGTGTGTGTGTGTGTGTGTGTGTGTGTGTGTGTGTGTGTGTGTGTGTGTGTGTGTGTGTGTGTGTGTGTGTGTGTGTGTGTGCGTGTGTGTGTGTGTGTGCGTGTGTGTGTGTACGTGTGTGTTGTGTACGTGTGTTGTGTACGTGTGTGTGTGTGTGTGTGTGTGTGTGTGTGTGTGTGTGTGTGTGTGTGTGTGTGTGTGTGTGTGTGTGTGTGTGTGTGTGTGTGTGTGTGTGTGTGTGTGCGTGTGTGTGTGTGCGTGTATGTGCGTGCGTATGGTCAGCTATCCTCAGGAAGCAGAAGCGTGGGAGGCCCTAAGAAGAGATACAAAGATCACTGTAAAGACCTACTCATAAAATGTAATATTAATCCAAACGATCTCGAGACACTAGCAGTAGACAGACAGACTTGGAGGACAGTATGTACGAGTGGTACTAACACACTTGCAATTGAAACTTCAAGAAAGAGCCGAAAACCGCTCTAAACGTCACCAACGAATGGCTGGAGCCCAACCAACTCCTCACGAAGAACACCTTTGCCACAAATGTGATAAAATGTGTGGCTCCCGGATTGGACTCAACAGCCACCTACGATGGCATGAAAGACAGTCATTAAAATTTCATCATCCTCACAAAATCTTCATCTACTCAAACGGATGCAGAACAGCGTCGTCATCGGCAACGATGAACCGCCATAATAAATAAGTGAGAGAGTGTGAGTGAGTGAGTGAGTGAGTGAGTGAGTGAGTGAGTGAGTGAGTGAGTGAGTGAGTGAGTGAGTGAGTGAGTGAGTGAGTGAGTGAGTGAGTGAGTGAGTGAGTGAGTGAGTGAGTGTGTGTGTGTGTGTGTGTGTGTGTGTGTGTGTGTTTATGTATATATGTTTATGTACATATACATATATGTACGTATGTAACCGCCACTGCACCTGAATTATAATTTACAGTAATATAAAAACCACATCTGTAATAACGTTTAGTAACCACGAATGAATTGCTAGATCAATATCTTCTGGGTCGACCCAGGACGGTTACTTACAGTCATGATCAAGATTTTTGACCAATAATACAGTTCTCACAGCGTCAAAATTATTTTTCTTTTCAAGAATGCGATACATTTTTCTATACAGGTTCATAGATGATTAATTTTCTTGAATACATTCGTAAAAAGTTATCACACACAAAAATCTAATTTTGTATCATGAAAAGGTCTGGGTAGGTTAATAATTTATTTTATCACTGGACAATCAATACCCTTGTAGACCCAACTTGAGGAACCACTGGCTATTGGGACGATAAGTCTAGTTGTGCATCGCCGTTGATGTTGTTGTCAAGATCAGACATTATACTTTACGTATGTATAAGTAGCATTAACTAAAAAGGTGATTGGTGCACATATAAACCAATACTGAAAATCTACAAAAGAACTGGTTCGCACAGATTTAACCAATTGATAGGTAGAAATTGGAGAGAAATTTAGAGCTACAAAAATACTAAAAGGCGTAATGGCCAATAAACGGGTCAAATATTCCTATCGTTTGTGTTTTCTACTTTGCGCGAATGACCTGTTTCCCTTCCAGCCCAAAACTCTCGTCAGAAATAAGCACTCGTCCATTCCCAGTCATAAAAAAAAAAAAAAAAAAAAATCTGGGATCGAGTCCCACATTCCTCTCTGATTCCCAGCAGTGACAATCACCCATCCCAATAGTCCAGGCACATAAGTCAAAAGTGATGGCTTCCTGGTGCTCCTCACCTTCAACTTGAGAGTATCACATAGTTTCAAAAGTGGGGCTACAAACAAAATCTAGAACATTAATCAATTTTATTCGTTACTGAAATCATCCGCAGGAAATTCAACAACAGCAACACAGAAAAATCAGATATAAGAAAAACTGGCTAAAAACCAACGGTACATAGCCTACCCAATCCAATCCCGTAGCCTTCCCCCTCCGGCAAAAAAAAAAAAAAAATCACCTATTCTGGCATCGACTCCAACACAATACCTAAATCTGCCAGGAGCCATTCACGGGTTTTAGAGGCCACAGAAAGAACACCCAGTCCCGGCGCATTGTTTGCCGGAGGTCTCTTTATGCAATATCAACAGTAATACACTTGTTTTGCATGTTCAACCCCTTTGCATTGCGCCCAGCCTGCAATGCAACAATAACAACGACGTTAGCATACAACCAGCCTCCATAATCCAGCTACATTGTAAAACGAGTCCACACGATGAACACAACGAGGGGGAAGCACATATTTGTGGTTAAAAAAAAGATATATAACACCATTTGATGATGCTTGTCTCTTTCCCAAATCCACTGAACAATGGCTTTGTTTACTTTAATGTGCTTAAATTTTGTACACATTTGTCAGTTTCACATCTTTCTATGCAAGGAGGTTTGTATTGTCTTTGTGTTCTTATTACAAGTGCCAGTGATGCCAAATGAAATTCTTTACCTTTGAAGTTGTCTGTCTCTTTCCCAATCTACTGGTACACAGCACAATGGGATTCTTTACTTTAGGTTTGAAACGAGGAAGACCACATATACGCCATTATGCCTGGTACCAAATTAGAGTATTATTACTTCGTCGGTATAACCAGCGCTTCTATCCTTTGGGACAATATCACGCCAAAGAAGAGTCATAGAAGTCATGAAGAAGAGATTTAACAATGGTAAGTGAAAAAAGGGTGAATGAAAGTTAAAGCTCATCAGCATTTTTCTAATAGAAATTTGTTTCCATTTATAAATAGATAATATAAAACTGTTCCACAGGATGTCACTCAAGTTCTTTAAATGTTGAATACAACTTCTCTCAGTCATTACCTGATACGAGGTACCAACTTATACAGAAAATTTGTGTTTTCTTTCTATATTTCCTTACTTCAAAACTCAGTATTGCTCAAAGAAATTCTTTAACCTCAAGGTTCTCCAGCTCCCCCTATCTTTATGTATGAAACAGTTACGGTATTTATTTTTTCATATACCGATTCGGTCTGGTAAAGTAAAATTCTTCACCCCCAAAATTCTTGCAATAAATCTCAATAAACTGCTGTATGGTACATCCATGAGCTAAAACTGTTTTTACTAAAAGAAATATCGATATCTAAGAACAAACGTGTAGCAAATATGGGCATTGTTTCCTCTAAGAATACAACTGAAATTTCTAAATATATATATATATATATATATATATATATATATATATATATATATATATATATATATATATATATATACATATATATATATATATATCCTGATGATCTCTGAAGTTGTCCATACTTTTTATATTTTGACACGTATTTTCCCTTCCTTCGCTTTTTTAACCATTCATAACAAGCTAAACGGCTTGTTTACACGGGTTGGAAAAAAGGAGTATAAATTCAAGTTCCATCAACCATGATGATTACGGTAATGGAAAAATAATATAAGATAAATAAATAAATAAATAAAAACCGAAATAATTGCTAGTTGGACTGCGTTCGTGGTCACTAAAAGACTTTTCCTGTGTTATTCTACCTTTCTGGAACACCTGAATATAGTTATATACTGACAAATTAAATCATGAATAAATTACTATATTGCTCAGATATTTATATTGCGTTCTGGATAACGCCAGACCAAACAATTAGTCCCTTTCCATATTCTATTTTGACCTCCATCTATTTATTCTATTCGTTTCTATGGCAAAAGCCACCATCCTTCACCACCACCACCACAGCTATCATCACCACTATCACCACTACAACCATCAAACCACCAAACCACCATCAAAACTATCACTGCCAAGCCGCCTTACAACCACCACCACTACTCACACCACTTCCACCACCACCACCACCACCACCACCACCACCACCACCACCACCACTGTCACCCTCATCCCATAAACGAAGACAACCTTTCAGCGTACTGCGTCCATTTTGAAATACAATCTAGCTAACGCCTGACAATCTCATTCAGCTTAAGAGGAGCTTGTCTGTGGATTCTTTTGATTCACAAATTGTATACCCTGATGCTAATTAATTTCTTCCGTACCCGGTGTCACTTCTCCTTTTATAACGGCTGCCGTCAGACAATTCTATTCATCTCCCTGACAATCCTCTCTGTAGCCGAGGGATTCCAGTCTACCTACATTAACCCTTTCTGCATGGGTGTAATTTTTTTTAACGACAAGTTACTTTATTCTGCTCCTTGGCGCCCCCTTGATAGCAATGAAGTTACAGTCTACACTTGCCTCTAACATAAAAAAGTATGCTAAAAAATATATATCTACCTTCACCTCCATCCTCCATTGATTATAGATATTACAAGCTCGCCCAGATACTCCTTTTGTTGAATTTATCATACATTAAAGAGAAGTATAGAAGTTCCCTTACATGTGAGGAAGGTTTAAACACGCATTGCCCAGCTGGGAAAAAAAAAAAAAAAAGGAAACGGAGTGCAATACCCGCACAGTCCACCTCCGTCCCCCGAAGCAACGTTGTGGAAAAATCTAAAACGTTTTCATACACACTCGAACGTTTGCATTCGTTTTCTCCCGACGCTTTCCCAACGTCCACCCCCTTCCATCCTTTACGCTATCTATCGTTCTTTTCTTTATCTACCTCTCCATCTACCTCGACTTGATCTACATCAATCTTTACAACAGTGGGGTGGTTGCTTACGAATATTATCCAATTGAGGCATTCAAATGTGTCAAGGGCTTTAACAAAGGTGATGCATACAAGGTCATCATATTAAAACAGTAGATCAGGAATCATAGTAATGGAGCTAAATCGGACAAATTTAGATTTAAGAAGGAAATAGACAAGAACTGGTTTACCAATAGAGTGGCTAACGAATGAAGTAGACTTAGTAACCATGTAGAGAACGGTTAAATTATTGCTTGTTTTAAGAGGAGGTTAGCTAATTTTATGGATGGGAATGATAGGTCCTAATGGACATGGAACTGCTTAGTACAGGCCTTGTGGTCTCTTACTGTTTCTTTCGTTCTTAGGTTCTTGCATTCTTGTTACATTACTTCTGGAGGACATGTCTGAATGTATTTATGGTCGACCGAGACCTCAGATGAATAAAACTCGTCCATAGATACAGTATGCACTTTCTTCATGATAAATACGTGTTATCCTCCCCTCACCTGAATAAAGTAGTGTGTCGTTTACAAAGCGAAATCTTTGAAGTCCGTGAACTGATTGGAATGGATGATGAAGCTATTCCTTTCACCCAAAGCGCATCACCTCTACGGAATGATAATTTTTCTTCTATTCCTCCTCTTCCTCCTCCTCCTCCTCCTCCTTCCCCTCTTCCTTATCCCCTTTTCGCTTCTCTCTTTGATCTCTCTCTCTCTCTCTCCCCCTCCCCATCTCCTTCTACCCCTCTCCCCCTCTACCTCTCCCCCTCTACCTCTCTTCCTCTACCCCTCCCCCTCTACCTCTCCCTCTCTACCTCCCCCTCCCTTTCTCTTTCCTTCCCCCCCTCTCTCTCTCTCTCTCTCTCTCTCTCTCTCTCTCTCTCTCTCTCTCTCTCTCTCTCTCTCTCTCTCTCTCTCTCTCTCTCTCTCTCTCTCCCTCTCTCCCTCTCTCTATCTCTATCTCTCTCCCACTCCACTCCTCTTCCCTAGCTGCTGACTTGATAACATACATGCAACCTAACAGATTTACAAAACCATTTCTACGTCGAACGCTGACGGAATAAACAATACCCATCACCCGCCTCCTCTCTATCTGACTGTAGAGTCACGCCTCGGAGCACCATCTGCTACTCTATAGTTGCTGCGCGGCCACAGCTGATAGTGTTGACACGCTGACGGGGTCGATGCGTCCCTACGCCGCGGTTG
>NC_134795.1:29038194-29043194 GCF_046742065.1 Oratosquilla oratoria | reverse complement strand
AACTATACAGTTCTTTTTATCCGCTAAGTCTCTTACTATATTCTCCTTCTCCCTCACCACTTTAATAACTGTGTCCTTAGTTTGTTCTTTCATCTACTGTTTCACTATATCTCTGAATTCCATTTTATTGTTCTGTACTTTTTTCCAACCACTTACCTCTTTTGGTATGGACTCTTTATTCTCTTTATTATTCCTCTTTAGTTCCTCATTCTCATCCTTTACTTCTCCTAACTAATGTTCCTATTTCTTTTGTTAGATTTTGATTCTCCTTCTTTAGTTCTTCCAATCTATCAACTCTTTGGGTAACTAGTGTTAATTGGTTAAACATAAAATCCCATTCTTCGTTCATTTCTTTTAGTTTTTCCTCTAGATTTACTAGTTGGGAGAGGTTGTCACCTCCTCCCTTATTAAATCCATAAAAGCAGTTATCTTCTCTTTCCATTGATCTGCTATTATCTATATTTCTGCTTTTGACACTTATGCTTTCTTGTTCTTCCTCGTCTGTGTGTTCTGCACCCCTTTTGTTTACACCCCTTCTCACATCCGGGGCCCGTTCGTCCCCTTCCTCATTTCCTTCCATTTTCCTCAGTAATCCCTCTCTTCCACCTTTTTCCTCACCTTCCCACTACACCACGAGCTTTCCCCTTCCACAACAAAGGTACTCCCTCGTTGTTGACATCGACTAAACTTGAATTTTCTTGGAGTTTCAAACTTCTTTGTCACTTCGACCGACGTCTGTGTGTGTGTGTGTGTGTGTGTGTGTGTGTGTGTGTGTGTGTGTGTGTGTGTGTGTGTGTGTGTGTGTGTGTGTGTGTGTGTGTGTGTGTGTGTGCGTATGTGTGTGTGCATATGTGTGTGTGTGTGTGTGTGTGTGTGTGTGTGTGTGTGCGTATGTGTGTGTGCATGTGTATGTGTGTGTGTGTGTGTGTGTGTGTGTGTGTGTGTGTGTGTGTGTGTGTGTGTGTGTGTGTGTGTGTGTGTGTGTGTGTGTGTGTGTGCGTGTCTGTTTGTGTGTGTGCTTGTGCGTGCGTGTGCTTGTGCGTGTGTGTGCTTATTTGTGTTTTTGTTTGTGTTTGTGTGTGTCTGTTTGTGTGTGTCTGCTTGTGTGTGTCTGTATCTGTATCTGTGTGTGTGTGTGTGTGTGTGTGTGTGTGTGTGTGTGTGTGTGTGTGTGTGTGTGTGTGTGTGTGTGTGTGTGTGTGTGTGTGTGTGTGTGTGTGTGATGTGTGTGTGTGCGTGTGTGTGTGTGTGTGTGTGGTGTGTGGTGTGTGTATGTGTGTGTGTGTGTGTCGTGTGTGTGTGTGTGTGTGTGTGTGTGTGTGTGCGTGCGTGCGTGTGTGTGTGTGTGTGGTGTGTGTGAAGTGTGTGTGGTGTGTGTGTGTGTGTTGGTCCGACTGTGGAGTTAGTTGCGATTTACAGAACTAAGTAATATCTACAGTATATATATATATATATATATATGATACATATTTATGACATTACACATTAATATTTGTAATAGGCCATTTAATATATATATTTATATCATATATTATATAGATATAGTATATAAGATAACTACAAAGGTTTACAGAAGGCGGTAGCATTGCCGACAGTGCTTATGATATCGGGGTCGGATGCGAAATAAATCACAGAAAATTCTTAAATTGAAAATGGAAATAGACAAATAAAATATTTCATAAGCTGTGGTATACCCCCGGACCCCGACATTATATCAGGTTAGTATTTTAATAAAATTGACCATTTTACTAATTGTTAGATCTGTCAGACAAGTCTCCTCCCCCTCCCGCTGACCCGAGTAATCTTCAGGCTCATGCAGCGGGGCAAACATATTTATGCTTTTTTCGAAGTTTACTTTCCCTTTGTAAAATCATGTGTATTTGCCATCCAATTACTACAGTGGCATATTTGGATTCAACGTTCTTCCAAATATAGCTAAGAGTGGGTCTTTGCAGCTATACAGAAGGGACTTATGGGGGGCTCGGGGGAGTTTAGATTGCAAATATTACTATTGTCCTGGTCGCTTACCAAGCGGTTCGTACGCGTGAACTGTGGGAGTTAAGGGGGGGTGCGATTTACCAATGTTGGTTTCTTACGCAGTATATATATATCTATGTATGTATATATATATATATATATATATATAATATTATATATATATGTATATAGTACAATATATATTAATATTATATAGTGTATATGTATGTATAGTATATATAAATCTTATGTATTTATAATGTATATAATAGACTTGTAATGTGTATGTATATATATATAATATGTGTATATATATAATATATATATTATATATATGTATATATATATATATATATGTATATGTAATAAGGATATACAAAGGCGGAGCTATGTATAATACATCTATGTGTGGTGTATATGTTATATGTAGTATGTCGATGCGAAAATAAATCACACAAAAAAATGTAATAAAACAATAAATAAAAACTATGTAATACAACAAATGTGTGTAAAATGTATTGCATAAGGCATAGTATAGTTAAATAATAAACAAACAGTAAATAGTAAATAATAATAATGTGGAATAACTAATAATAAATGAAAATCAGTCAGACAAATTATAACAAAACAAAAACAATAAACATAGAATGTTTATAATTTACAGTCATCTTGCTAGGTGTTTCTCTAAATGATGTCTTAAAGCTTCGAACTGAACTACATTAAATACCTGTGCAGGAAGTTTATTCCATGAAGTATGTAACACGTTGTGTGTATGTGTCTCCCACGTTGTGGCCAATGGTAGTTTTACCTGGTGTATGGTAATTGTGTGTCTTATGTTTGTTGTGTATGTGTGGTGTGTGTATGTTTATGTCACTTTTGTGTGTGTTTGTCTGATATCCCAATTGTGGTGTAGTGTCCTGTGAAAGTATGTGGTGTGTGGTCAAATTTATGTGTACAGTTTTGATGTGTGTCATTCCCCTGTGTGTGTGTATGTGTATGTATCAAGTCACCTCTGTGTGTGAAAAGCTTTTGTAGGGAACACAGTGTCATAGGTTTCTAGTGCTTTTCGTGTATAATGTATTTGTAAGATATATGGAATCGGTGTATGTGGCTGTGTGTGTACTGTGTATGTATAGTTGTATATATATATACATACCCAATATATAGGTGTCTTAGTATGTACAGTGTAGCCTATAAATATATACTATATACATATATATATGTATACATGTATGTACATATTATATAATATACATATAATATATAAACATATACATACATATATATGTATAAATAAGTTATACACATACATGTAATTCTATACACATACACATACATAGTGTATGTATACACATACACATAATAGATATCATATACATAATACACCTACATATATACACATACAAATACATACATATGACACATACATACATATATATATACAATTAATAATATTATATATACCTAGTGTATGTACATATGTATATACATGTGAGTGTGTATCGTGTACCTTATACATATATATATATACATACATATATACATATACATGTCATATATATATAGACATACGTATACTATGTACAAATATAATATATACATGGTATAGATACAACAATACATATACATATATGTGTATATATGTGTAATATATATATATCTTATATAGATACCATATACATATATATATATATACATCATACATACCTATATATATACATAATGTATACATGTGACATATACATATATGTACATAATACATACATATATATGGTATACATATACATACAATATATATATGTACATATACATACATATATATATACATGTAATACATATATATCATATACTACTATATAGTATGTATATATACATATAAACAACATAATATATATATATACATATAATATATATATACATATACAATTAGATATATGTGTCTATAATATACATATGTATATATATATATACATATACATACATAAATATATATACATATACATATACAAAATATATGTATACAGTACATAGACATACATATATATATATATACATATACATGTCATATAAATACATACAATAATACATACATTATATTATATATACCATATATATAGATGATACAATATATAATATATATAAATAGTATATACATATATTATAATAATATACATACATGTATATTAACATATAAATACATTAAAAATATAAATACATATACATACATATATATATATATCATTTACATACATGTGTGTGAGATATATACATATACATACATATATTAGATAATTATACATACATACCCTCTATATAATATACATATACATAATATATTATACATATACATACATATCAAATATATATATAACATACATAATATATCACATATACATTACATATAATATATCTGTACATATACATATAATAAGACATATATATCTACATAATCTACATATATATATATACATATACATACATATATATATATACATATACATACATATATTTATATACATATACATACATATAATACATAATACATATTGGATATATACATATACATATACCTTTATATATATACATATACATACATATATATATTACATATAACATACATATATTATATACATATACATAATATTATATTATATACATATACATACATATATATATATAATACATACATATATATACATACATATTTACATATATATATATACATACATACATATATATACATAATATACATATATATATACATATATACAATATATATTTATACATATAAATACATATATATAATATAGACCATATAGTATATATATACATATTATACATATATATACATATAATATATACATACATCATATCTATATACATATATCATCTATATATATCATATACCTATAATATATATATTTACATATACATACATATAAGAATTACATACATATATATATATAATACCATATTCTCTATAATAATACATATATAATATACATATATATATATATACATAT
>NC_134795.1:29018194-29033194 GCF_046742065.1 Oratosquilla oratoria | reverse complement strand
AGGAGTAGGAGGAGTAGGAGGAGTAGGAGGAGTAGGAGGAGTAGGAGGAGGAATAGGATAAAGAGGAATATGATTAGGAGTATGAGGAGGAGTATGAGGAGGAGTATGAGGAGGAGTATGAGGAGGAGTATGAGGAGGAGTATGAGGAGTACGAGGAGGAGGAATATGAGGGGTAGGAGTATGAGCAGGAGTATGAGGAGGAGTATGAGGAGGAGGAGTATGAGGAGGAGTATGAGGAGGAGTATGAGGAGGAGTATGAGGAGGAGTATGAGGAGGAGTATGAGGAGGAGTATGAGGAGGAGGAATAGGAGGAAGAATAGGAGGAGGAGGAGGAGGAGGAGGAGGAGTAGGAGGAGGAGAGTAGAGGAGGAGGAGGAGGATTCCTCGCCAGGCTCTCTCCAGAGATCAAAGAGATTCCTCGTTTTCTGTGAAGACAACGAAAGTGGGAATCTAGCGAAAAAAGGGAGAAATTTCGAAACACAGAAAGATACTTCCCGAGTCCTTTTTTCCTCCATAGTGGTGTAAACAAATAATCGAATGTACAAATTTTTTAGTACCTAAAAATATGCAACATTTTTCAGCAAAATTATTGAAAGATCATTTCAAACACGTATGCCTTGATAAGCACGCCATGGCGAGCATCATAGGAAACTGCTTGATGCCAAGGTTAATAGAAAACGATAGTTTTAAATATATATATATATAGTATTTCTATATAAGCACAAGTGCTCATACGAACCCCACACATACATATACACATGAATACACACACACGCGCGCGCATGCACGCACGCATACAAGCACGCACGCACATACATACACACACACACACACACACACACACACACACACACACACACACACGCACACACGCACACACGCACACACACACACACACAGCTATTACCCTCCCTCTCACGAGTTCAACACGTGATCCCCGAACGCAGTGAAACATACACACACACACACACTCACATATTATATATATTCATATTACGATATTACGCTTTTGAGCATTCGTGACAATGATTCTGCTTGAGTGGCTTTGTGATAAATCCGTGCATGAGAGTTCAAGTTCCTGTAAGCGTGCATATGTCTGTTACATGAGAAAGAACACACTTGTTGCAGCAACAGTTACTCTCACTCTCTATTTTTTCTTTAAGAGTTCACACAATAATAGTAAAAGGTAACAATATTACGTTTTTCCTGTTAAAATAGTAAAATAAAAAATAATACAAATTCACTAGCAAAAAGCCTACAAAACACTTCTCGTAGAAAAAAATATATATACTCGAATTTAAACTTTAGACATACCAACAGACACAGAAAAAAACGCGTACTCTACTTGTAGTATCACTGGCCAAATTTCTTTTTTAACAAAGTTCAACATATAATTACATACAAATTTAAAACTTCGCGATTTGTAATCTCTGCATCATTTCTCAATCCATTCTCCTTTCCGTTGGATTAAGCAATTAATAAAAAATGTTCCTCGACCACCTTTTATTTTTTTTTCCCATGATCATTGGCTACATAAGCGATAGAAAAATTGGATAAGAAATTAATGACAAAAACACGGAACAAAAAACACCAGATAACATACGACTATATACTCTTACATATGTATACAAATACATTTTAGACAGATCCATTTCGACAGCACTTTGGCACAAACAAAATTCAGAAAATATTTGAATTACTGATGGATTCCAAAGCAGAATATAGTATGTCAGCATTGAGCACTTCTAAGCAGAGATTATTTAGAAAACATAAATATTCATAGTCGTGTACATATACAAATTCATATTTTATATATATATATATATATATATATATATATATATATATATATATATATATATATATATATATACATATAAGGATGGACGACAAAATGAGTGGTACGGTAGTAAGATAAACACCAAGAATAATTTAAGTTTTTATTCACTGACGTTTGCTTTTAACAGAACTTCTTCAGAGTGAGTATACATGGAAAGAAAATCAACATATTTATAACCAACATGCTCGAAGCCGCGTTCCTTTTCTAACCTACGCCATTCCTCCCTCTCGCCCCCTTCAGCTCCTGGAGTACCAACCAACTGGACATTTTGGAAAGTTTAATAAAACCATCCCGATGATTGCAGCAGGTTGGAATGTTATGAATGCTACCTTGACTATTTTCCTTTTCTTCTTGTCTAACCCTTGTTTTAGTCGATTTCGTATGATTTCTTTTTTATATTTGGAATCAGTTTTGTGGCTCGCCGTTGTACTTTTTCAATCAAGTCTTTAATGAAATTTGGTGACCATACGGAAACAGCATATTCCAAATGTGAACCAACTAACGATTTATATAGCTTGTTAGTGAGAGATGGACTTTTGAAATCAAAAGATCGCGCAATCAGTCCTAGAATATTATTTGCTTTCTCAGAGGCTGAAATACACTGCTTAGATGATTTGAGATCGTTACTGATAATTACGCCGGCATCCTTTTCACTATCCACTTTTGTTAACGAATTTCCAAATAACTTGTAATCGTACTTACTGTCATTTTTACCTATGTGCATTCACCTTGCATTTACTTGTGTTAAATTTCATTAGCCACTTTTAGACCATTTTCTGTAATTTATCTAAATCTTCTTGAATATCTAATTGATTTAAGTGATCATTTGCCATTCCGCACAGTTTTGTATCATCAGCAAATCTGGAAACAACAGATTTTAGTACGTGGTCAGTATCATTTATATTTACTATGAATAAAAGTGGCCCAAGAACGATACCCTGAAGAACTCCACTCGTAACATTTTTTCATCTAAAACTTTTGCCATTTAAAACAACTACTTTCGATTATTCAACCAATTACTAGTCCAACGTAATAGGCTACCACTTATTCCGTGTGAAAATAATTTAGTAAGTAGCCTTTCGTGCGGGGCGGTATCAAAAGCTTTTGTAAAGTCTAAATAAATTAAATCTATATTGTTTCTTTTGTCATACTTTGAGATGACTGTGTTGTAGAATTCGAGTAAGTTAATCACGCAAGAACGTTTCTGTCTGAATCCATACTGGCTATCATTTATTAAGCAGTTACTTTCCAAATGATGTTCGATAGCAACTCTGATGATACTTTCCTTCATTTTTCTAACGATTGAAGTCAAGCTTATAGGCTTATAGTTATTTGATTTCTTTTTGTCACCTTTTTTGAATACGGGAATAACATTAGCTAGCTTCCATTCCCTTGAGACATCTCCGGATTTGATGGCTTTCTTAAAAAAATTCTAATGGAACAACAATCTCATTTTTCATTTCCTTTAAGATTCTTGGATGCCAACCGTCAGGCCCTGGTGTTTTATTAACTGAGTTTCTCTATACACCTTTTTTTTCTTTTGTTATATTTACCGTTGTAAGTTCATCATAGATTTTCCACAGGTTTCAATTTGGAGTTCATATAGTTGTTTAAAATATCACACATTCCTTCATTTGAATATTCAAGTTGACCGTCAGCAGATAATAGTGGGCCAAAGTAATTCCTAATAACCTTTTTATCTCTAATGTAACTATAGATTTCTTTGGGATTCTCTTTGAATTTATCAACGATATTAATTTCGTATTGTTTTCTTTTTTATCGTCTTTTTTTTTTATCTCTCTGTATTATTACATAGCTTTAATAGTCATTAGGTGCACCCGAGCACTTTTGTTTCTTATGAGCCTGTCTTATTTTCGCAATACTCTTTTCAGTTTCTTTGTTAAGCCATTTTGGACGAGCCTGATTTGGAGGGAAGTCTATCATTAAACGAGATGTATGAATCGTCTTAATAAGCGCATTTTGAAACATTTCCTACATCCGATCTACGGGTCGTTTTCGTTTTTATACCGTCT
The DNA here is from genome assembly GCF_046742065.1 of Oratosquilla oratoria. Taxonomy (NCBI): domain Eukaryota; kingdom Metazoa; phylum Arthropoda; class Malacostraca; order Stomatopoda; family Squillidae; genus Oratosquilla; species Oratosquilla oratoria. The sequence goes on along the minus strand of NC_134795.1, from coordinate 29,029,321 downwards.
TTTTTAAATATCTCTGTATTATTACATTATTTTGATAGCCATTAGGTGCACCCGAGCACTTGTATTTCTTATAAGCCTGTCTCTTTTTAGCAATACTTTTTCAGTTTTTTTGTCAAGCAGTTTTAACGGGATGTATGAATCATCTTAATAAGCGTATTTTGAAACACTTCCCACATCTGATCTACAGGTCTTTCGCTTAATTTTGCCTCCCAGTCTGTAGGCTGAAGCTCCTGACGTAGCCCTAGGAACTGAGCTTTATTGAAATCGGGTATTTTAGAAACACAAGTATCTAATTGCAATAGTTTCATCAACTTCTACATCGGTTATCATGCTTTCGCGAGTGGTGATCAATAGATCAAGTAAGTTTCCATGTCTTGTGGGCTCTTTTACTTGCTGAACTAAGTAATTGTCATCGAGAAAATATACCAAGCGACTACCTATATGGCCATGTTCAAGGGTCATCCAATCAATGTCAGTAAATTTGAAATCACCCATTATAAAAAAGTCCCGGATGCAGAAACCAGACAGTTCTTGAAACAACAGTTTGTCGTCTGCTAATGATAATGTTTTTGGCCAATATATTACACCTATATTCATTTTTTGTTCATTTGTTTGGGTTAATTCTACCTACAAACATATGAATCCTGTTTCACTTTCTCTAAAACACAGGCATGGACATTGCTTTTAACGTACAACAGAACACCCCCACCTTCATTGTGGTTTCTATCCTGATGAAAGTGTTTAAATCTCGCAATATTAAGTTCAGCTTCAAGCTCTGAACCATTTAACCATGTCTCAGTTATTCCTATCATATCGTAATTTTCGCTTTTGGTATACGCCTATATTTCTTGGAACTTATTCCTAATACTACAAGCATGGTATTAAGAAAATTATGATTACTTTCTGTCACGTTTTGTGTTTCAACATCTTGTCTTACATTACAATTTTGTTCTTTATTGACCCCTTGCTCAATATTGATATTTGGTCCCATCAGTGAAATTCAATGCCTCATGGACATTTGCCCAATCACGGACATCTGGTCCCTCACGGTCATCTGATCTCTTATACGTACCTTGCCCCCCCTACGTCATCGCGTTCCACACCGGCCACCCGTCGTTCATTGACATTTTGTCCGGCATCCCTTCTTAAAATGATATTCTGTCCTCCACTGACATTATATCCTACCGTGATATTTTGTCCTCCAGAATCATTACATACCATCGTGATATTTGTCCTACACTATCATTATATCCCATCGTGATATTTTGTCCTCCACTATTATTACACCCCATCGTGGTATTTTGTCCTGTGACATTACATCCCAATGTAATATTTCGTCCTGTACCGACATTATACGCTAAAATTATATTTTGTCCTACACTGATATATTGCTCTACATTATTGCTATACCCTACTCTGTTTTCCCCAATATACTCTATTTCCCCTTCCTATTGAGTTATAATTCCTATTGAGTTATAATTCCTATTGAGTTATAATTTGGGAATTGTTGAGTCCTCATTGATAAAACAATTCCCAAATTATAACACTTCTAAAGGTCAATGGTCACCAGATGCCATTCCTAGTATGGCAGTTAATAAATTCATCTCCAGAGGATGAAACGTCCGACCTCAGTCAGGGCACGCGACCTGAGGCTTAACGAGTTCCCTGTTGTAGCTTCTTCCTCTCTATATAGAAGTTCTTGTCTTTGTACCCAATAATTGTAACTGCTGAAGAGGAACACTGTTAGTGGTCGAAATATACGGTTTACTCTGTATCTCAGCTTATCTTTCTCCGAGAGTGGGTTTAACTTATATATATATATATATATACACACATATATATTTTTATATATATATATATATATATATATATATATATATATACATATATGCAATAAAAGCACTAGAAACGTGTGTTCACAAATGCGTAAGTAACCACTAGGAAAAGTAAACTAACGAAGCAGAGCGCTTTTGTATAATTTCATCTTCAGTGCTGAAGATGTAGTTATACGAAAGCGCTCTGTTTCGTTAGTTTATTTTTCCTCGTGGTTATTTACGCATATATCTATATATATAGATATATATATATATATATATATATATATATATATATATTATATATTCATACACATATATAGACGTACACCTTTATGTAGTCAGTCATACGAGTATGTAGTACACACACATATTTCTGTACGCAGGTAAGTATACAATTTATGACAGCTGTCACCGGAGATAGGGAAATCAAGAAAAATGAAATACGAGAGGAGAGGGATACTTAGAATTCAAGGTGGTTATATGTCGAGAGATTAGAACAAAAAATGACATTGGTAAAGTGATCACAAGGGAGTTTAAGAGCGATGAACGAGACAGACTTGCAATTGTACATCCAGCTTAACTTGATACATAAGCTCCATCCAGTTGTTCCGAGATAAGAGAGTTGAGACAAGATTGCTGTCATGCCCCTGCCGGCCTTCCATTCGCCAATCAGGAAAGTTTTTATATGTATTAATGCCATCAAGTTAATTGAAATGTAAAAGAGATGTCAATGACTCCAATAAACAACAATGAATAAGTGAAAATAGGAAGAAAATGAAGAATAAAAGAGATCACCTTGAAAAGGCTAAAAAGAGAACTGGCTTTGACTTCACAAAGTGTACCCGACCTTTCGACATAAACTACCTTAATAGATGGTAGTTACTTTGAAAACACTGATTACGCTTCTTCGATATCCTTCTTGTTCTACAATCATGCATGTGAAACTGTTTTCCTTGTCTGTGTATCATCACTAAAATTCCCTAACGTCTTGACAACACAACGAAATGATGGTTCGAGGCTATCGGGTGCTTGCCGAGTTCGCAGTAAGGGGGGACTACACTGAATTTCCACTACTGATTCGGTTTAACATCACGAACTTCCCCGATCAGGAGGCTTGAACGATGCCCCTTTTAAAGAACTTTGTAGCGTGGAATTTAATGAACCATGCCCTTGGTTCAACCCGCTGTCGGCGGGGTTCGAACTGTCGTCATTTCAACCTCCGCTGCAAGTAGAGACGCTCTAATCTGTTCGACCATCAAACATTTATTAGAAAAAAAAAACAGTTTGCAAGAAGGCGCTGTTCCAGATAGAGTTCTATGACAAGCTGGATCACAATGAAATTTTTCTTAACCAAAGAAAGTGAATAAGGTTTAGTCGACTCACGGAAACTAGGTCTGCATGCAACAACACAAACCTCTCTTCACTAGTGCAAACCATGCAACGGTATTTTTCCTTTTTGTCTAACTTATTTTCTTCTCCTATCTCCCACACGGAAGATGAGCTGTGTTTTTACATATGGCTTCACATATCTTACGTCCAAACAACAGATAACACTTGTACCCACGTCCTCTGCCACCATTTGTATAATTTGCCGCCTCTCGTCCATCTCCATCGTGTCCGGCTCCGTTATGCAAACTCACAACTGCAGAGAGACGAGCAAGTTCTCTCCGACTCGGCTGAAATTGTCACCGCTTGCCTGAATATAATGGCAAAAAAAAATAATATTTTCCCCTGTCCTGTGTAAATATATGTTGCCGCTTAAGATTACACATGTTCCGCATTACGAAATGGAAGAAGTGTGAATTCTGTAAATTCTAATGCAGGAATCAGGATATACATATGTTCAAATGCACAAGCAAAAGCATTACAACATGTACAAACACATATTTACAAGAACATTAAATATAGCTTCTATGAAACCAGATTATAAGACAAACAAAAAAGAAATCCCCTATTATCAACAGCATATTTAGACGCTATACATCTGTACAAAATAATTACAGAAAATTTTCACCTAAATTCCAAGACACGAACACGCTATCCAAATGTCGTTTCTCCTGTTTACAATTCAACTCGCGACTGCTCTGGAAAAAGGTCACTGAGGTACAACAAATACGGTAAGAGTACTACAACCACCCGACCATCATCAGCCCTCCACGTAAGGATCACACAATTTATGGGACCATCTTCAGCAATAACCAAACACATATTTTACAAACCTCGGGATGTTAATCTAATCTTAAACCTCAGGCTTCCCTTAATGGGGACGCTTGTAGCATTAAGAAAGACGGCAACAGCCACCGGTGGGCCCATAGATATCTTTGTTGACATCACAGAACAGACCCAGAGACTCAGTGCGGCCCTCAGGGGTATAACCCACCTACCCCTATCTTATTGATAGCGAAGAGACACTCTCCTTATAAAAACAAGCAACTCTAACTCGGAGATAAGATGCTTTCAGGTTTAACAAATCGTTTCAACCTAATGACAAAATGTACAAGCTCTTTTATTACTAAAGCCCCGAGGATTTAGTTCAACTAAATTGCGACGCCTGGTTGGAAAGTGTAGAAAGAACCTTGTCTCAGTGTTTGATCCTATTCCCATCCTTTACACACTTTATTCTGTCTGATACCAGTCAATTTCTCTCAGCTGAAGACCAACCCATACCCTCCTTCCTTCTGTAAATGAAGTGGCTAAGGAAAAACGTTTTGCCTAATCAAACGTAAATCTGAAAGTGCCACTCTTGGTGGTGAATATTAATATCAAAGCCCCTTTGCTGTTTGTGGAGAAGAGCTAAAGGGCTGCATTCTGCCTCTTCAAAAGGCTTCACGAAGTGGCAGAGCTTCATCGAGGCGGAACAAAGTCTGTTTGTAATCCCGCCAACAATCTCGATCCGGCTCCATCTCGGATACATTAAGAAGCGAAACTTTCCCGCAAATTTTGTGACTGGAGGCATAGCGAGCGTATCAACGCGATAGAGCGGACAAACATACAATTACTTCAACACGGAGGGATGAAAGCTCTTCATTATCTCTTTCCTCCAGCGCCTCCCTCCCTACCGTCCTCTCCTTCTCTCCTATTCTCCTCCTGTCTCTCTTTCTCCTATCGCTTTCACTCTTTCTTTTTTCTATATTTTAATTTATTTCTCTTTTTCTCTTTCTGTCTCTCCTCTCCTTCTGTTTCTCCTTCGGTCTTCTTTTTCTCCTTTCTTTCTCTCCTCTCTTTTTCTCCTACTTTTTCTCGCCTCTTCCCTCTTTTTCTTGTTCGGTTTCTTTCTATCCCGTCTCTTTTCTCCTGTCTCTTCCTCCCCTTTTGTTACTTATTCTCCTCTTTCTCTCTATTTTCTTTTAATATTTCTCTTTGTCTCTTATCTTGGACGTGGCGTAAGCAGGATAGATGCATACCATTCGCGTGTCAAAGCCTTTGCTAGCATTATATTGTGCTTATGATTAGCCTCTCAGAATTTACTTCTACGATAACAACTACCATTTAATTATTTTCCTGGCACAACTAAACAAGACAATCAGTTGTAACGATTTTTTTGATAATGGTTCCAGTTCTCATAATCGGCCCCTTTCCTAACCCATAATAGCACCGCGAGATTGTCCGGAAAGATAGAAGCGCTGTTAAACTACAGCCCACAACAGCCTTCATACGATACAGCCTTTATACTGGTTAATGTTGGACGTTTTTAATCAACTGATGTAAGTGACTGACAGATATCGAAGCGATTCTCTTCATGCCCAATTCTTCCTCCCTAAATGGGTACAACTACCTAATACGAACATAAGAAAATAAGATTTGAAAAGACTTCAAAGACCATAACTCCTGCACTAGGCAGTTCCATGTCCCTTACCACCTTTCGTTCCTATCCATAAAGTTATCTAATCTTCTCTTAAATCAACCAATTGTTTCAACGCTCACTACCTGGTTACTATGTCTATTCCATTCATTAGCCACTATGTTCATAAACTATTTCTTATTTATTTCCTTCTTAAACCTAAATCTGTCCAATTTACATCCATTACTACGAGTCCTGCACTGCTGCCTTGATATGATGGCCTTGCGTGCATCACCCTTGTTAAAGCAGATGTCTTAATGTATTACGTCACACATGTGAAGGCACCTTTTGGCCTACTAGTGTACAATTTCATGGTTGAACCTGTGATGCCCTAAGACGCGCTGTACTCTAAAGATTTTATTCAAATTAACATGTAAACGACTTAATTCTTGAAAACAGTCACGAAAAATATGTGAAGCCCTATTCCAACTGAATAAAACAACCTGTCGTAAGCCAGAGCATCTATCTGGGCCTCGGCCGAGCTGAAGAGATTAAAGACTTATCCTTAGCCAGGGTATAAAGCGGTGGAGCCCCAATCTATCAGTGGGGCCCAGAACTATTTATGAAGGCAAATGGGGCCGTTTATGGACCATCTCCAACTTCTGGTTGCACAACCGGTAATAGATCTTTGTTATGAGTCTAGTTGCAGCTTCCCTGTTCAACTATACAACGCTCATTCATAATATTTTACAGAATAAGGCAATGTCTTCCTTAACTGCCGGGAATGGGAACTCGTTCTGGCACAGGTTCTAAGCATTATTGGGGTGCTTATCCCTTCAATCATGAGGCAGACTCACAGATTAAACAAGACCTTCTGTTAGTTTGGAGGAAACAGTTAATGTCTATATATCTTATTAAAATGTTAATCAGTATCAGGCCTGCAATCACGGGGCAGTCTCTTAGTTCTGACCAAAACCTCCTCTTGATAGGTTGGAGAAAATTGAAGAGTGAGTGAGTGAGTGAGTGAGTGAGTGAGTGAGTGAGCGAGTGAGTGAAAGAGTGAGTGAATGAGAGTGAGAGTGTATAAGTGTGAGTGTGATTGTGTGTGTGTGTGTGTGTGTGTGTGTGTGTGTGTGTGTGTGTGTGTGTGTGTGTGTGTGTGTGTGTGTGTGTGTGTGTGTGTGTGTGTGTACGAAAAAAGTAAACGCTGGTTAAATCCAACGTTTACTTTCTTCGTCTACACAATGGTTCCAGGACTCCATCTCTTCACGAATATATATATATATATATATATATATATATATATATATATATATAATATATATATATATATATATATATATATGTGTGTGTGTGTGTGTGTGTGTGTGTGTGTGTGTGTGTGTGTGTGTGTGTGTGTGTGTGTGTGTGTGTGTGTGTGTGTGTGTGTGTGTGTGTGTGTGTGTGTGTATTTCTACTGGAATACTAATGATGATATATATTTGGATCCCAGGAGCTATTTCATTTTTATTTCAGTTACTAAAAATGAACATCAATCTGCGTAAAGTTCTATTCCTTTTGGGAATTATAACTAGTTAAGAGGAAATAATTAAGGTATCCGTCTCTTGGTTGAAATGTTAATGAAGATGAGTTCAAACACTGCAACCCAGGTTTCATTTCATTTCACTTTACTTCATGACAGGAGGAGTTCAATCAATGTAGAGTTTTTATCCTTATAAAGATGAAGACTAAGATCTTTCTCTTGAGGTTCGTGTGTCTTATCTTATGCATTTTTTTCTGTCTAAACCGAGATGTTTTTGTTTACTATGAATATACAATATCTAAGCAGTTGAGACCATGAAAGTGAGGAACCTACGGCAACAGGCGTTGAGTTGCTGTGGCCGATGCCGTTACCTTTGCCTTCTGTTAAGCTTGGACTGTTGGGGCAGGTAACAGTCGCCGTTGGAATCGGAGAGGGGTGCGGGATTCGAATCCACAACTAAGCGAATACGAGACCAGCACGATTCCGATTACACCCCCAGCTTAGAAGCTAAGATGAAAAAACAAATAAATAAATAAATAAATAAACAAAATAAAAATAAATAAAATATGAAGGATGCGAGTGTGATGGTTAGGGATGGGGTAATGCCTTGGCTGTCTACCTCCCTTATAAGGGAGAAGAAGCCTCATGGTATGTAAACCTTCAACTTCTATCCCTCTTTCCTCTTTTCCTCTTTAATCTCACCCTTTTCCACCTCTACGACCACCCAGGCCCGATGTGCCTCCTTAAGAAAACAATTCTTGGTTATCAACAATGAAATACAGTTCTTTACAATATTGCTAAGGATTATTTTCCAAAAATGACGGGACATGGCCGGGGAAAATAGAAATAATTTTTTTATCTGTTGAGCAAATAACTTCAAAGAGCAAGACGTTAAAAAATGTTATTTGTATTACAACGAGAATTTTTTTTTTTTTTTATGAACGACGTATAATATAAAAAACGTAAAATATCTAATCAATACTTAATAAGCATTCACCTGTTTCAGTATTGCAGAGGACAGTGCACTTCAACGTCGACTATCCCTCCTCTCTTCTGCCCTCCTTAAGGCCCTGTTTATACTAGCTGTTTCAGCCGCCGCGGTTCAATTATAATATAAATCAATGTACGCGTTCACACGCGTCAGAGCAGTTTTTCCTTAACTATGCAGTACCACCGCGGTTTCCGAGCGTTTCAAAACGCTAATGTGAACAAGACCTTAATTGTTCCGATACCACCTCTACGACTCCACTTCGGTGTAACATTATTCGCAAGGAATGAAGTGCTCATTATCGACGAGAAAATACAATTTATTTGCTTCATTCGCTTGATTGAAGACCTAAACAAAATGGAATTATCTAATTCAGAGAAAGATTACTGAGCAATTTTCCATTTACATCTTATCTAAGATTTCTCTTTGACGTATTTACGCCCTGCGACATATTCTAAGTGGTAAATTGTCATTACGTTTTAAATGGTGATGTAACTAACTGGTTTAAGGAGTATCACCGGGTAATTTTAAAACCAACCACTAACCAATCAAGAGTTAAAAACATTTAAATGTATATATCTATGTTGAGAGATTATGAAAATTTGAAGTGGAAAAAGAAGACAAAGGTTCCGAGTTTATTCCCGACCTGTTTCGCCCTAACCTTAGGGGGGGGGGGACCAATCTGGATAAACTCGGAACTAGACCAGTGTCTTCTTTTTCTACCTTCTTCAAGTTTACATTAATCCTGATTAGGGAATACTCTAGTCGAGTGTCTTCGAGCGTCGCTCCTTGGGCGCGAGTTCGGAGCAGAAGCTGATCGAGTCCTCCCGACAGGAAGCGAGTTCGTAGTAAAGAAGCATCGTACTATATTAAGTTCCCTGACCCAAACAGCCCTCCGTAATGTGGCACCACCCTGACCCTTACTAAGTGGAGTTCATGACGTTGAACTGAATTAAGCAATCAATTAACTATCTTTATTCCATCTATCAATTACTTATTTTGATTAAACGAATTACTGACTACATTATCTTGTATGTTTCCATTGTCACTTGGGAACTTTCTTTGGTCGAAAGATATTCCTTTACCATCTTGTTTTAAGTAATCTGTCTAAACGGGGGATTATATTCTATTTCTTTTACCTTCTGCTTGACGTTTTTATTAATCTCATTTCTCGAAAAAACTCAAATTGAACCAATGATATAATGGAAGTAATGGAGCATACTGAAGAAACGATATAAGCATAATAAACATTTTGGGGGGAAATTTACATGGATTTAAACGCTAATAAACATTGCAAGGATGTTTGTGAGGCATTTAATAAAGTAAGAGAAGGAGCCACGGGCAATAGCGATGCGAAAGACAAAGTGTCTGAATATTGCATGAAGTGAGAAAAGCTCCCGGTTGCACTAGATAACGTGATTTGCACATTTTAATCAAAATTATATAGAGTATCGTGTTTCAATTCGTTGCCGATAGTCAGCGCTTCTGTCCTTAGGGGTAATATTTCCCTGAAGAGCTAGACACAGATCGCAAATATGAAATTTGAGGAAGGTAACAAAAGTGGGAGAGTCGAAGTCACAAGTGGAATATGAAGAATTCTTACACACTAGCATAAGTGCAATGCTCTACTATATTCTAATAGACATAAGTCGCTTATAGAATAGTAGCTTAATACAAATTATATTCAATGAATATTGTGGAAAAGTTAAATAAAAGTTTATCGTGGAAGAGAGAGTCAATTTATACACAATTAGTACAAGGAAACAAATTGTTATAAAAAAGAAGAAAGAAGAGAGGAGGAGGGTTGAAACTTTCCTCACCGCCTCTTAACATCAAAGATCAAGAAAGCGGTGCAAATCTATCTAGTTTTTGATAGCCATCATCTAACAACAGTCACAAGTACTGAACGCACTAACATCAACTCTCCACTCATACTCCTTTAGTCCTTATAATTCCATCAAATTTGTCCCTTTATCTTTCCACGCCTGCGACTTCAACTCTAAACCAAATAAATACATAACCATTACCCACTCCGGCCTTTGTTCTGTAAGCTTAGTTCTATCTCTTCCATCCTCAGACCCTTCCACCTCCTCTACTCTCCCCTCCCTTTACCCAATACCAAATCATCTACATCCCTTTACTTTCCTCAATACATTAAAGACTAATGCACTAATCCTTTTCTGTACATTCCATTTGAACTAGAATTTACCAGTGTGTATTATAAATGCAGACAAATATACATAATATATACATTATGCGTGCAGGAGAATACCAGTTATTTGAAGAAAAATAGCTGTCATCCTAACATTAATAAGGAATTCTTAGTTCTAAGAACTGAGCGCTTTTTTTTCTTAGATTAATATGCGTTAATTAAATCATCCTGCAAGAGAAAACAGATTTTCTGATGAAGACTAAAGCCGTCTCTTAGTCTACATGACATGAAATTCTGATGAAGTCAACCTTTTACTGGAATCCAAGCGAATAAATCAAAGTAAAAGCGTTGAAGAAAGTGCTGGCAACAAGATCACAATATGAAAATGAAGTGTTCTCTACGACACATTACACATATATACTGTACTAAGCCTCTTTTTCCTCCTATAACAGGTTACGGAGTCAATATACGCACACATTATATGCATAATTAAAACCTACTAAAACTGACATCATCTCTTCAATTCTGATAACTTCATTATTCTAATATTATATCGTAAAGCCATTCTTTGACAAGTTGTGTATAATGCATAATGAAGCCTTGTTCCTCTACAACAGGGACAGCCGGGACAAAATACATAACGGTTTTGTAATAATGTAATTAAAATTAGCTTCAATTATGCAATATTATCACTGGCATGATTTAATTATACTACACTATATCATATAGTCATTCCTAACAAAGTCTACAAATTTTTCCTTCACTTTCTTACTACCACTAAATTATGAATACCAGAGATGGGTGAACCTGTTTGTGATGTCCACAGAGTCAGACGTCAAAGAGAATCATCTCCCAATGACCACCTTT
>NC_134795.1:29003194-29010694 GCF_046742065.1 Oratosquilla oratoria | reverse complement strand
ATATATATATACATATATATACATATATATATACATATATGTATATACATACATATATATACATATATATACACATATACATACATATATATATACATATATGTATATACATACATATATATACACATACATATATATACACATACATATATATACATATATATACATATATACACATATATACACACATATATATACACATATATATACATATATATACACATATATATACACATATACACACATATATACACACATATATACACACACATATATATATACACATATATATACATATATATATACACATATATATATACAAATATATACACACATATATATATATACAAATATATACATATATATATACACATATATATATACAAATATATACACACATATATATATATATACAAATATATACATATATATATATATATACACATACGAACACATGTGTGTGTGTGTGCGCGCGTGTGTGCGCGTGTGTGTAAGTGTGTGTGGATGTATGTGCGTGTGTGTGCGCGTGTGTTCGCGTGTGTGCGCGTGCGCACGTGTGTGGTGTGTGGGTGTGTGGTGTGCGGGTGTGTGGTGTGCGCGTGTGCGGTGTGTGGTGTGTGTGTGTGTGTGTGTGTGTGTGTGTGTGTGTGTGTGTGTGTGTGTGTGTGTGTGTGTGTGTATTTACCTAGTTGTATTTACCTAGTTGTATTTTACGGGAAGGGGAGCTATGCTCGTATGGTCCCGTCTTCACATCTCATTTTATCTAAACTACCTTTAAATTCATGTATTGTTTTTGCAGACACTACTTTCTCATCTAACTTGTTCCAACTGTCTATTACTCTGTGAGGAAAGCTGTTCATTTTCAGATCTCTTCTATAGCTGTCTTTCTTTTCTTTCCGTGTCCTCTTGTATTTCTATCATCCCATTTTATTAGGTCCTCTCTATCAATAATTTCTATGCCTTTCATGATTCTGTAAATAGCTATCAAATCTCCTCTCTCTCTTCTTTGCTCTAGTGTCTGTAGCTCAAGTTTTGCTAGTCTCTCTTCATATGATAGTTTTGAGTGTTGGTTCCAATTTTGTAATTCCTCTTTGTATTCTTTCAAAAAAATTATACATTTTTTTGTACTTGGTGACCACATTGTTGCTGCATATTCCAATCTTGGTCTTATCAGTGATTAGTATTTTCTTCAACATTTCTTCATCCAAGTATGTAAATGCCACTTTGATTGTTCTTATCAAATTATAAGTTTCACCAAAAATCATATTTCTTTGTTTCTCAGATGACATATTATTCATAACAATGACTCCCAGGTCCTTCTCATTTTCAACTTTTTTATTCTTTCTTCTCCCAATTTATATGATCCTGTTATTCTGTTTTTGCTTTTTCCAAATTCCATTATACTACACTTTTTAGTATTGAACTCCATCTCCCACTTCCTACTCCATTACCAGACTTTATTTAGATCACTCTGTGGTGATTCACAATATTCTTCCGTGTTCACTTTTTTTAATAGTTTTGAATCATCTGCAAAAAAGCTCATTTAACTTTCATTTTCTTCATCTATATCATTAATATATATAGCAAACATTATTGGGGCCAAAACTGTTCCTTATAGAACACCACTTATTACTTCATCCCAATTTGAGTGTTTCTCTCTTATCACTACTCTCATTTTTCTTTCTTGCAAAAAGTCTTCCATCCAATTTAGCAGTTTACCCTGTATTCCTCCTTCGGTTTCTAATTTCTTAAGCAACTTCTTATGTGGTACTTTGTCAAAAGCATTTTTTAGGTCTAGAAATGCACAATCAGCCCATCCATATCTTTCTTGCATTATATCTATTAACCTTGAACAGAAACATATTAAATTGGTGACGCATGATCGTCCTTGTCTGAATCCAAATTGCCTTGGATTTAGCACGTTGTTGTTTTTTTCTAAATATTTTACCCATCTACTTTTGACAATTCTTTCACAAATTTTTGCTATTGTACTTGTTAGAGAGACTGGTCTATAGTTGTTAGGGTCTTCTTTATTTCCCCCTTTATATAGGTACTATATTTGCTTTTTTCCAATCTTCTGGAACTTTTCCTTCTTTCAAGGAACTGTTTATGCTATGTATTTTGTCTGCCAGTTCATTCCTGCATTCTTTCAAAATCCAGTTTGCTATTTCATCTGGTCCATGCGATTTTCTGACATCAAGATTACTCAAGTGCTTCATTGTTTCATTCTTTGTTACTTCTATTTCTTTCATAGGGGAGACTTTCTCTTTCCATTCGATCTCTTCAGGTTGTATGTTCTCCCTTGTAAACACTGATTTAAAATGCTTGTTCATAATTTCCGGCATTTCCATTTCCTCTGTGTATTCAACTCCTCCTTGTCTGAATTTCTCCAAATCTTGTTTGTTTTTCAGTTCGTTGTTTAGAAATTTGTAAAATAATTTTGGTTGCTCTTTACATTTTTCTATGACATCTATTTCATATTTTCCCTTTTCCTCTCTGCACACTTGTACATATTCATTTGTATAACAAATAGATACTTTTCATTTTTCAGGTCTTTTGTTTTTCTTCAATTTGGTCCAAGCTTTATCTCTTTTGTCTTGTAACTCCCTACAACTTTTATTGTACCAGCACTTTACATATTCTTTTTCTTGTTTTTGTCTTGGACATACTTTTACCACTCCTTTTTTTTTTTTTTTTTATAAATTTTTGTCAAAATATTCCATTTCTCTTCCACTGTTGTTTATTCTTTGTATATTCCTTCTCAGTTTTCTTTTTAAAAGAATTCTCTTAATTTATACAAGTTTGTTTTTTCATACTTCATTCTTCCTTTTCTATATTGTTCATTTCTTTTCATGTATTTTTCCTCATTTAGTTCCAGTTCAATCAATATGTGGTCACTTTTACTTATTGGTGTTTTATATTCAATCTTTTCCACTATTCTAGGTTCAGATGAGATTATTAGATCTAGTGGTTCTTCTACATTTCTATACCTAGTGTTCTCCTGTATCCACTGTGTCATTGTATGGTCAATAATCATCTCGAGTAGAACATTTCCCCATGAGCCGTCTCCACCCTTTACTGTCATCTCTTCCCAGCAGACTTCTTTGCAATTAAAGTCGCCCATCATAACTATTCTTCCTCCATCTTCCATTACCTTATTTAATGTTATCTTTGTGTCTTCTAACATACTTTTATGTTCACACTCTTCCCACGAGGCTGTTTTTGGAGGCTCATAATTTATCACAAACTTTCTGCTCTTCTTATCTCTGTCCTCCACTTCTATCATAATCATCTCTACTGTATTCTTTCCATATGCGACACACCTCACGTTTATATCTTTCTTAGTCAGGAACATAACTCCACACCCTTGTTTTGCCTCTCTGTTTCTAATCCAATAATTATATGCATCATGTCCTACACTGTTGGGTGGTAGTAGACCTTTTAATTTCGTTTCTACAATTCCCATTATGTCCGGCTCTTTTTCCTTCAGATAATCATTCAGCTCATTCAATCCTGTTATTAATCCATCTATATTTGTGTATGACACTTTTAGTTTTCTGCCACTTCCATTGTATTCTTTTTTTCCCTTTTGTTTTTCTCTAGTATGTCGTATTTCCTTACTTTCATATTCACTACTCTCCAATAGAATTTCTCTTTTTCTGACTGTTCTGTTCTCGTTTTTTTTCCTTAGCTTCATGTCTTTTCATTTTTTCCTCCTCTCTTTCCTCTTTATTCATTTCTCTTTTTATCCATACCTTTTTGTATTGCTCACTTGCTGCTAGTTTCCCTGTTTTTGCTAAGATATTCTCTTCCGTTGTTTGTGACCTGAATTTAATCTTAGTTGGTCTGGTCTTATCTGTACTATACTTTCCGAATCTATACATCTCTTCAATTTGTTTCATGATTTCAGGTTCATCTTCCTGAGCTAATTCTAGTAAACTGCTTCCTTTTTCTTTTTCCTCATTCATTCTTGTGGTTCTATTTAGGTTATATTTCTCTTCCATTCCTAATATAATTATACATTTCTTTTTATCTGCTAAGTCTCTTACTATATTCTCCTTCTGTCTCATCACTTTGATAACTGAGTCTTCAGTTTGTTCTTTCATTTGCTGTTTTATTATATCAGTAAATGCAACTTTACTATTTTCTTGGATTTTTTTCCAACCCTGTGCTTCTTTTCCTATGGCCTCTTTATTGTCTTTATTATTCCTCTTTAATTCCTCATTCTCTTCCTTTACTTCTTTTAACTGTCTTTTTAATTCTTCTATTCATTTAGTTAAGTTTTTGTTCACCTTCTCTAGTTCTTCCAATTTTTCAACTCTCTGCGGAGTCTTTGCTATGTTACCGAACCTATTCTCCCGATGTTCGGTCGTTTTTTCAAGTTTTTCCTCTAGTCTTACTAATCGGGGGAGGTTTGTATCCCCCCCCCCCTCATTAAAGCCCTGGAAATTATTATCCTCACCTTCATTGTGCTGCTCTTATCTATATTTCTAATCTTTACATTTTTGTTAATCCTTTCACCAAAATCATCGGTCCTTCTTGTTTACATGACGCCTGGCCTCTTGGACCAAGTCCTCCCCTTCCTCATTTCCTTCCATTTCCCTCAGTAATCCCTCCCCTTCTCCTTTTTCCTCACTTTCTCACTACACGACGAGCTTTCCCCTTCCCTGTAAATACAATAAGGTACTTCCTTTGCGTTGAGATCCACGAAAATTTCACTTTTTCTTCAGAACTCCAATCTTCGCCGTCCATCCGATGAATGAGTGTGAGTGTGTGTGTGTGTGTGTGTGTGTGTGCGTTGTCTTGCATTTCACTAGCATGAAATGCTCTACCCACCTGGGCCCTTAGAATATATCAGTATCAATAATGCATCCTAATTCCTGTTATATCTGTTAATGTAAATATCAATTTCTTCATCCGCCATCACGTTACCTTATCGTCGTAGACTCGGTCCTCCTCTCAAGTCTGTCTCTCTTTCAATACGTGGGTGGTGACATCACGTACCTGAAACAAAGGTTTGTCATTTAAGTAATTTATAGCATATTTTCTTTGTCAAATGTGTGTGCGTATGCGTGCGTGTGCGTGTGCTTGCGTGTATGTGTGCACATTCGTGTGTATCTGTATCTAGCTATTTTTGATATACAGTAAAACAACTCCGATCAGAGTCCAATCTGTACCTGCATCGGTCAGTCTTGGCTTGTCTATGAGCTCGTGAACGTTTGTGTATACACAGATGTGTGCGTGTGTACGTGTGTACACGTTTGCAAGACTATTCATGTATACACATACACAATACCCTGTTAATGCTTCCCCGCTATGGACACGCCACCTTCAAGCCACAAGACCCAAAACCGAGTTGTGAAATCTTCTTTCTCACTCCCCTCTGTCCCTCACTCCCCCGCTTCCTATCCTTCACTCTCTCACTTCCTCTCCCTCACGCCTGAGCACCTCACCCACATTGGTACGGTTTCCACCGAGACTCTTCTTTGCTCTCTTTTTTCACGCTCCCTCCATTCACCCCTCCCTCCCTCTTTCTCTCTATCTTTCTATCAAACTCTTTTCCTCCCTTTCCACCTCTCCTTTTTCCCTTTAGTTTCCTTTCCTCCCTCTCTTGCCCTCTCTCCCTCCCATTCTCTCTCTCTCTCGCTCTCCTCCGTTTTCCCTCACATGCCCTGTTTCCCTCCCTCTCTCCTTTTCATTTTTCATTTGCCTTCCTAAAAATTTTCCTTCCAGTTTCTTACCCTTATATAATAGAATATCTAAGCAGTTTTGCACATCTATTTTTTTTTTTTTTTTTGCGGCAGTGGTCAGTCTTCTAAAATTTCCCTCATATCTGTATTCATACAAATCATAGACCATCATCAATTATCCCCGTCATCTCTTGAGAAAATACACCAGGAGGCGCTTCGCTCCACACACATGCCGTCTTCAGTTCCCACGGTGTCTCCGAGCAAGCTCCCATGAACCCATCCTTCTCATTCGAAGCAGCTCATTCGACTTGCCCCTAGCCATAGGTTCTGCGAGGCGTCACCTTCGTCTCCTCTACGAGAGACGATCCTGTGGTTGGAATTAAGATCAAGGAAAGATGTCAAATGCTCACAAACACCGGGTTGGCGTCTAAAAAAAATCCGTTTCTCTTCACCCCCACCCACTGTACTTACTGTATGTCGCCAGACGATTTCATTCAATAGAGGACAGCACCCAACCCAAATATGGGTGTTAGACCCAACTTCTCAAGTACCTCATTCGTTAGTTCAGTTATTATTCCCCTTACCACTAAACTATTCTTTTTATGTAGGAAAATCCTTTTCACATGCTAAAGAAGACTGCACATTTAAATTGACCCTTTCAACACAGTGACGCACTTTAAGCCAACAAAACTATTCATTAGAATTGGTGTTACCGTATTGAAAGGGTTGTATTATCGTCCTTATTCTCTCTACAACCCTCCAGCCCAACAATGATGATTAAAAATTATGCGACGATAAAGGAAAAAGCGGGAAGGGGTGTTAATCTTACATGATGCAAATGGTAAACAACATACCAGAAAAAGTATAAAGAAGGTACTGTACAGAGAAAAAATGTAAAAAAATATAAACGAGATGGAGAAAAAAATACTCTCACAAGAAAGAACATGCGAGAGGAATATCAGGCCCTACTTCAGGCGAGCAAAAGCATCTTAAAAATGAGAAGACAAAATGAAAAAATACTCGTATAGGGATGGACGAATTGAAGAATGTATCCGATAGAAGATGAGAGCCAAAGTGATGGAGGATGGTGAGGGCCGGGATTTGATGGAGTTTGTAAAGGAGTCCAAAAAATATGGTTGAAAGAGACTAAGATTTATTCCAGCTGCAATTGTTGCATTATTAAGCGAACATAGGATGAGGCCAATTGAGGAGGAGGAAACGGTGATGAGAGAAGAAGGGAATTTTTATTAAGAAGATGAGGCGCCTGAAAAGGGGCGAGGGATGCAAGGCAAAGGATATGTCGTGTTAGTTTAACATGACAAGAGGTAGAATGGAAGAGGAACAGTGAGAGGAAGGGGACGAAGACAAGGGAGAGGAAGAGGGAGGGGGAATAGGAGAAGCAAAAAGGATAAGGAATTAAGGGGGTAAAAGGAGAGGAAGCGGAAGTGATGTGGAACTAGAGGAAATGGAAATGGAGGAAGTATGAGAGAGAGTTGTAAGAGAAGAACGTGGACAAGGAAGAAAAGAAGAGGAAACAGAAGGGAAAAAGAGGAAAAGTAGGAGAAAGAAGTGGAGGAAGAAGTGGAGGAATAAGTGGAGGAAGAAGTGGAGGAAGAAGTGGAGGAAGAAGTAGAGGAAGAAGTGGAGGAAGATTAGGAGGAGATAATGAAATAGAATATACGAATAAGCAAGTAGCTTCATTAGAATAGCATGGATACCGAATTTTCAACACTCGTGAAGAAAAACAGGCGTCTTCTCAAATGCTTTTACTGTTACCTAAAACGCTGGAAAAAAAAAACATGGGGTTAAA
>NC_134795.1:28985694-28995694 GCF_046742065.1 Oratosquilla oratoria | reverse complement strand
ATATACAAGTTAGGTTCAATAAGTAATGAGAAAATGTCAGGCGAGACATTAAATATGATTTGATCAAAATACTACTTCATGGTGAAGTACACATACAATCTATAAAATGACTAGCTGGCAACTTTCTATGTTTGTAGGTCTGAGTGCAGCGGTGAATGTAGTGGAACCAGTCTGATTCGGTTTGCCGATCTGAGAACACTTGTCAAGATGCGGGGAAACATGAAGCAACGTTACGCCATCAAATTTTGTGTTAAACTTAAGAAAATCAAACAATAAGCTTATGGAATGTTAAAGGAGGCCTATGGGGATGATCAGCTGAGCCAAGCAAGTTTCTATCGGTGGTTTAACAGATTTTCTGAAGGAAATGAACAGGTTGAGGATAAACCCAGACCTGGAGCTCCAAAAAGTGCACGCAAGGAGGAAAACTTGGGGTTTTCCGTTTCCCTTCTGTTTTTCTCTGCTATGAACCATTTCCTCACTTTCATATTCACTACTCTTCAATAGAATTTCTCTGTTCTGACTGTTCTTTTCTTGTTTTTTCCTTAGCTTCGTCTTTTGTTTTCTCGTCCTCTCTTTCCTCTTTATTCATTTCTCTTTTTATCCATACCTTTTTATATTGATCACTGTCTGCTAGTTTCCCTGTTTTTGCTAAGATGTTCTCTGCTGTCATTTGTGACCTGAATTTAAAATTAACTGGTCTGATCATATCTGTATTGTATTTCCCTAGTCTATATATTTCATATATTTCTTTCCCGGTTTCTGGTTTATCTTCTTGAACTACTACTAATATCTTATTTACTTTTTTCTTTTCCTCCTCTATTCTTGTAGTCATATTTGGATTATACTTCTCATTACTTTTTATCCGCTAAGTCTCTTACTATGTTTCCCTTCTCCCTCACCACTTTAATAACTGTGTCCTTATTTTGTTCTTTCATCTGCTTTTCCACTATACCTCTGAATTCCATTTTATTGTTCTCTTGTACTTTTCTCCAACCACTTACCTCTTTTGCTATGGACTCTTTATTCTCTTTATTATTCCTCTTTTATCCCTCATTCTCATCCTTTATTTCTCTTAACTGTCTTTTTAACTTCTCTTAAATGTCTTTAGGTAGGTTTTTATTCTCCTTCTTTATTTCTTCCAGTTTGTCATATTTTTGGATAACTAGCGTTAATTGGTTAAAACTAACCTCCCATGTTTCGTTCATTTTTTAGTTTCTCCTCTAGATTTACTAGTCGGGGAGGTTGTCATTTCCTCCCTCATTAAATCCATGGAAATAATTATCTTCATCTTCCATTGTGCTGCTCTTATCTATATTTCTAATTTTTATATTTTTACTAATCTCTCCGACTTCACCACTGTCGTCTGCCCCTCTCTTGTTGACATGCTGTCTGACTTCCTGGGCTCATTCATCCCCTTCCTAATTTCCTTCCATGTTCCTCAATAATCCCTCCCATTCTCCTTTTTCTTCACCTTCCCACTACACCACGAGCTTTCCCCTTCACTTTTAATACAACACATGTACTCCTTCGTCGTTGAGATCCACGAAAATTTTAGATTTTTCTGGAGTCCAAACTTTGTTGTCACTTCGACCGACGTACGTGTGTACGTGTGTGTGTACGTGTGTGTGTGTGTGTGTGTGTGTGTGTGTGTGTGTGTGTGTGTGTGTGTTTTCAGCAAACTGAAGCCTCCCAAACATTGACTGTTCATCATCTTGCCCCATCATACTGGAATATTTTTTTAAACATGCACCTGGTTGCTACAAAACGATCTTATTCAGCTCCGGCGTTCCATAAACACGCTTGAATACAATATTCATCTAAAACAAAAATATAACCAATAATTTTTTTTACTGTTCCTATGAAATAACCATGATAGATACGAATCCAACCAATACCTTTCCTCTCCCTGATGTTAGTGATTGGCGGGCACTGGGGCGGAGACAGCTGTGATTGGTCCCCGGCTCCTCCTGGGCTAACGTTCATCAATCATATCCTCGGGAGAGTGATGGGGAGGCGAAGCCTAATCATCTAGTTAACATTTATCTCAATTAACCCATTTGTATCTGAGCTGCAATTCAGATTTTCTATTTTAGATCAAACCTGACCATTGTTTAAGCTCTCGCTCTATCCCCTCTCCCCTACCTACCTATCCTCTCTCTCTCTCTCTCTCTCTCTCTATCTCTCTCTCTCTCTCTCTCTCTCTCTCTCTCTCTCTCTCTCTCTCTCTCTCTCTCTCTCTCTCTCTCTCTCTCTCTCTCTTGCTCATTTCCCTCTCTGTTTACCTGTCTATCTATCACCCACTTATTCTTTCTCATTATCTCTCTCCCTTGCGCTTTCTCTCCCTCTTTTGCTCTCTCTATCTCTCTCTCTCTCTCTCTCTCTTTGTCTCACGACCTTTCTCCTTTTTCGCGCTCTCTCCCTCTCTCGGCCGGTCTCTACTGCTCTTTTCCGTTCTCCCTTCCCCTCACTCTTGTTGTCTCCCCCTCTATTCTATTCTCTCCTCCCCTCTCTCGCGCTCTCTTCCCCTCTTTATCGTGCTCTCTCTCCCTCTTTCATGCACTAACTTCTCTCTTTTGCGCTCTCTCATTCTTACGTTCCCTTCTCCTCTCCTTGTTTATTCTCTCTGTTGCTCTCCCAGCGTGTCTGTTCATGCCCCTACCGTTTCACTAAGTTTTTCCTTCTTTTGGTCTATCCCTAATTTTTTCTTTGTGACATTCCCCCTTCGCCCCATACCCACCACCTCAATCTCCCTCCCACCTCCCATCTATCCCCTCCCCCCTAAACACCTTACAAGTTCTTCCACAAAAAATTTCTTCACGATTTTATTCCCAACCACTCTTTCTATTTCTCTTCCTCTTTCATCCACTTGCCCCCTCCCTCTATCCTTCCTTCCCTCTCGTAGTCCATCTCAGTCTTCCCAATTTTCCTTCTGGCTCTTCCTTTTCCTCTTCCTTTCACTCAGTTTCCTTTTAATTTTTTTCCTAAAATGTCTCTTTTCCCCTCTTCCTAGACGTCTATTTTCTCTTTATCCTCCAATTCTACTTCCTTTATCCTCCCTATCTCTCCCAGTTTCCTCCTCTCCCTCCACGCCATTCCCCAACCTCCACACAGTTTCCTACACTGGTGACCTCAGCTTCCTCCAAGTCATAAACTTCATAACCTTCCTCCATTCGTCTCCTCCTTTATACCTTCTTTCTTTATTTACATTCTCCTATATTCTTCCTTCATTCTCAATTCTCCCACGTCCTTCTTTTTTCTTCCTCTCTTCCTAAAAAAAATTTTGTGTTTCTTTTTAAACCTGTATATACTTTGAGAAAATGAAGGAAGGAAGAGGAAGGAGAAATGAAGGACGGATAGAAGAAGGGAAAAAGAGTAGAGGAAGAAAAAAGGAAGGAAGAGGAAGGAGAGAAAAAAGGGAAGGATATGATAGGAAGGGATGGAAGGAGAGAAGAAGAGAGGAAGAGTATGGGAAGGAGGAGAGGATAGAATGGGAAGAGGGGAAGAGAAGGAGGAGTGGAATGTTATGTCAATCACTTTTTTTCCGAAAGCTTCGGTTTTTGTATTTTAATGGTTAATTCTACCACGATCAACACCTTCCGTCTTACGTACGAGTATATTAGAAACTTTATTTAAAATGTATATTAGAAACTTTGTTTAAAATATTAACAAGGTTGCTCAGAAACTAGGATGAGGGAAGGTCTGGGATGGGGGTGGGTTGGTGAGGGAACCCTTGTAATTTGGATATTCTTGTCCTCGTCCTCTGATTTTCTCTTTCTCCCCTCTTCATTTTCTTTTGTCTCTTCACTTGTTTCCCCTCTTTTCTACCTTTATCAATCTCTTCTATCTCCCCAGTTTCCCCTCTTTCCTCTAACTATTCTCTATCCCTCCTTAGCCCATCACAGGGATCATATTTTTATTTACCCTCATTGCCGCAAGGCAATTTTATTCAAACGAGAGTAGGCTCCCCTCCCCTGCATTGAAGGGTCAACCTTATTTAGTACCATGGTGCCCTTTATATGCTTTGATACACAAAATACTAAACAATCATATCATGAAAATCAGGAGTGGGCCCCGCTTACATGATCGGAAGCTCGAGTCGTCAGTGTCCAGCCATCCATCACTCACACGAAGAAATTCTCTTACACTCACCAGAAGAAAATGTATCAAGTTGTGGACAAATCTGAAAGGCTCAATGAGTTTATGCGGACCAGCTTAAGTTGTTCGTTCGCCCACCCTTATCTTTCCATCATTATAATTTTTTCCCTCACCGACTTCCCCCTCATTTCCCCTCAGTTCATCCCTTGCCGGCCACATCAAGGACGCAGCATTTCAAAATGCTTCGGTAATTAAAAGATGATTACAATTTGCAAATCGTGAAAAACCTTTGAATTTGTTGACGGCTTGCTAACTATTTCATTCAAAGAATCTTAGAAGATTAAATTCTCCTTCTAAATACTTCTGTAATCAAAAGATGAATGCACCTAAAAAATAGTGAGGATTTGTAAACGACTTTGTACTAAAACTATCTCAAATTCAAACAGCATCTTCGAACCCTGAATTCTCTTTAATATTCGATCAAATCAAGCTTTCTGAACTAAACGTTGTGATCGCTGATACGATAGACGTCTGGCCAAGTGTCCTATCCTATCTTTCTCGTCTTCCTCAAACACTCCTTCGTCCTTTGTTTTCTATACTAGTCCAACACTCACCACCATCTCTCCCTTTAGACGTCCTGCACAGGGTACAGACTTCTTTTTTTGCAGTCGATATTTTAGTGACTTTACGGAAGTCCCTATGAACCAAATCCCTCAGTATTCTATTATGACTGGAGCCTAAATCCCCCCCCCTAAAAAACAAAACAAAAAACTCCTAGTATCACTCCATTCTGCTACCCTCCATCTATTCTTCACCATCTCTGTAACTAGTTACACCTCTTTGACGAGATATTTATCTCCCAGAATAGAAGCGCAATCTATTGATGACAAAATACCAAATACCCTTTGAGCACTGCTCCCCTGACATATTTCCTGGAGACTGTGCTCCCCTAAAAAAAAAAAATGCTGATCTCTTCAACATTTTACTACCCTTCCTTTCTACTATCCTCCTTAAACCATCCTTTTAGCCCCTTCTATGTACCCACGTCTTGGGGGCTATAATGTTCCAAAGAATAGAAACGATAGTGTTCGCAAAGAAAATACCACCACTTCTCTCAATCACTTCCTCCTAAGACTTTTTCCCCCCCTCAAGATCTCTGGTCCTCAATTTCCCCCAAGACTTCTCCAAACACTCTTTCAACACTTAATATTACCACTTTCAACACACCCCTCCTCTTCAATTAGCCTCCTAGCACACTTACTCCCGCACACTTCCACTCTTTCAACATTTTTAATTCGGTGCTACTACTAATTCTCCCACTCCTCCTCTTCGTCCCTAGTTGCTGCTATTTCTCCTCTTCGTCGTCCGTATCTCCTCTTCCGCTCCTTCGTCGTCATCTCCTCCTCCTCCCCTTCTTCCTCAGCTCCCCTTCCTCCTGTTTGTCCCTAGCTGCTCTCACTCCTCCTCTTCGTCGTTCTTATATCTTCTTCCTCTCCTTTGTCTTCATCTCTTCTTCCCCTTCATCCTCAGTTTCTCCCCCTCCTCTTTGTCCTCAACTCCTCCCACTCCTATTCGTCCTCAGCTCATTCTCTTCCTCTTCGTCCTCTGCTCCTCTTCCTCCTCTTCGTCCTCTGCTCCTCTTCTTCCTTAGCTCCTCCTCCTCCTCTTCTTCGTCTTCAGCTGCTCCTTCTCTTCATTCTCAGCTCCCGATCTTCCTTCCCCTTTTCTTCCCCCATTCTATCCTCCTTCTCTTCGTCCCCAACTCATCATCATCATCGGTCCCAGCTCTTCTTCCTCATTATTTCTAGCTCCTCCTCCTCCTCTTCTTCACCAGTTTTCTCTCCTTATCTTCGTTTCCAATTCTTCCTCCTCCTCTTCATCCCCAGCTGCTCCACCTCCCCTTCCTCCTCCTCTTCCCCCCCAAGTCTTCCTTCCTCATCTTTGTTTCTAATATTCTTCCTTCTCCTCTTCACCCTCAGCTCCCCCACTTCCACCTCCTCCTCTTCCACCTCCTCTTGATGCCCTTTGACCAACTTCTGACAACGATCTTTGTCCTCAAAGACCAACAAAGACCTGCCAACATGACTTCTTTCTCGAAACGGAGAATTCAATTCTATTTCGGGGCATTAGAAAGATCGTTGATTAAACTCGGCAGCTGAAGAGCCCATCGGAGTCTCATTAACAACACAAAAGGGGCCGGCGAGCCAAACGCTTCCGACGCACTCCGTCGCACTCCGACGCACACGCACGGACACGCAACCGTACACACGCAATCACTCTATTGCTTTCTCTTGCTAGCTCATATTGCTCGTTCTCAACGATCCGTACTTGTTCGCGCTTAGTCGATCACTCGTCCTTCTTCTCAAGGTTGTATTCAAACTCATTTTACTCAAATCATGGTCACTCGTACTCGTAGCCATTTCAATCTCGTTCGTTCTTTTCTATTCATTATCACGTTTTACTCGTACAAAGCGGCCACTAAGTCAACTCTTGCAGTGCACTCGAACGCAGACGGACATAATCACGGACACGTACATGTACACACACACGTACACACGCACACGCAAACCCTTGTTCTTACTCCAATTTTTTATCTGTTTCTGTTCGTTCTTATTCTCACTCAAACACGAATGCTGATCACTTTTCTGCTATCCATCTCCTTTCTATTATACTCTTACTCTTTAAATCTCTCCTTTAAATCTCCTTTAAATTTCTCCTATTAACTCACCCTCTTCGGCGTGATATTGTACTCATTTATAGAAACTCTTGTTACAGCCGACAAAATACGGAATACTCATCACAAATACTCACGTTTGCACCGATACTCCTATACTCACTTAGGCTTACTTCCTTTCATTCCCTCATTCATTCTCTTTCCTATGCTCTTAATTTCTCTTCCACATCAGTCTTCTACATTCTACTTTTCACTCCACTCTCCCTCTCCCTATATCTCTCTGTCTCTCCCTCTGTCTCTCTCTCCCTCTGTCTCTCTCTCCCTCTGTCTCTCCCTCCCTCTGTCTCTCCCTCCCTCCTCCTCTCCCTCCCTCCTCCTCTCCCTCCCTCCTCCTCTCCCTCCCTCCTCCTCTCCCTCCCTCCTCCTCTCCCTCCCTCCTCCTCTCCCTCCCTCCTCCTCTCCCTCCCTCCTCCTCTCCCTCCCTCCTCCTCTCCCTCCCTCCTCCTCTCCCTCCCTCATTCTCTCCCTCCCTCATTCTCTCCCTCCCTCATTTTCTCCCTCATTTTCTCCCTCCCTCATTTTCTCCCTCATTCTCTCCCTCCCTCCTCCTCTCCCTCCCTCCTCCTCTCCCTCCCTCCTCCTCTCCCTCCCTCATTCTCTCCCTCCCTCATTCTCTCCCTCCCTCATTCTCTCCCTCCCTCATTCTCTCCCTCCCTCATTCTCTCCCTCCCTCATTCTCTCCCTCCCTCATTCTCTCCCTCCCTCATTCTCTCCCTCCCTCATTCTCTCCCTCCCTCATTTTCTCCCTCCCTCATTTTCTCCCTCCCTCTCTCTCTCCCTCCCTCATTCTCTCCCTCCCTCCCTCACTCTCTCTCTCTCTCTCTCTCTCTCTCTCTCTCTCTCTCTCTCTCTCTCTCTCTCTCTCTCTCTCTCTCTCTCTCTCTCTCTCTCTCTTTCTCTCTCTAATCCTCCCTTTAAAATTCCTTCTTTTCTCATCTACCCAGACTACCTTGTTCTGCCTACGACTACCGGCCGGCCCAGCACCGGCGGCGTCGGCCACATGAGCGCACAAAACATTACTTCAACTTTGAATTCAATAAAACGTTTGACAACAGCTAAGTTCCCCGCGTAACTCAATAATTCCGTCGGTGTCTGCCGCTCTGGCCGCCTTTGTTTGCTCGCTTGCCCGGTCTCCTCCTCCTCCTCCTCCTCCTCCGCGTCTTTTTCCTTCAAACTGTGGCCACAGCCTCATGATACAACAAACGAGTGTAAAGGCGATTTTTTACATGTTATCTGTGACCCTTTGGCCCCACGGGTTAAATTGTATAATGTGTTTAGCATTTTATTTCCATAACCAGCGCTTCTATCCTTTAGGATCGTAGCGTGTCGAAGAGATGGAATCCACTGAGGAAGAAAAACCAACTGTAGAAATGAATAAGAGTAAAGAGTGAGAAAAAGGTGTATATATATATATATATATATATATATATATATATATATATATATATATATATATATATATTACAGGTGAAAAATGTAATCACATATTTGTCAATCACGTAGAAACCATTGTTGGAGTAGAAAAGACTGGAAACGGGGAATCTATATATTTCGATTGCAAACTGCAATCCTCTTCAGTAGTATCTACTGAAGAGGATTGCAGTTTGCAATCGAAATATATAGATTCCCCGTTTCCAGTCTTTTCTACTCCAACAGTGGTTTCTACGTGATATATATATATATATATATATATATATATATATATACACACATATATATATATACACACATATATGTACACACACATATATATACACACACATATATATACACACACATATATACACACACATATATATATACACACATATATATATATATATATACATATATACATATATATATATATATGTATATATACATATTTACATGTATTATAACATATACATATATACATCTTCGCGTTCTTCTTCGCATTCTACTTCGTGTTCTTCTTCGCGTCCTTCTTCGCGTTCTTCTTCGCGTTCTTCTTCGCGTTCTTCTTCCTCGCGTTCTTCTTCGCGTTCTTTTTCGTGCTGTGGATCCCGTGTTGGGGTTCCGCCCCGAGGCCGAAGCCGAAGGGGAAAACGGGGGATTAGAGCGCGGAAAGCTGCGGCCGTAGGCCGCTGTTTGCGCAGCCAAGCCCGCGGCGAAGCCGGGGAGGGCGAAGACCGCGGCTGATATATATATACTTATATTTATATACATATACATGTATATATATATATATATGTGCATATATATACATATATATATATATATATGTATATATACATATATATATACATATATAATATATATGTATATATATACATATATATATATGTATATATACATATATATACATATATATATATATGTATATATATATATATATATATATATATGTTGATGAAGGTGGAAAAAGAAGTCACGGGTCTAGTTCCGAGTTACTGAGTTTATTCCTGACCGGTTTCGCTCTATGCTTCTTCAGAGGTCTTCAGAGCTCTATGCTTCTGAAGAAGCATAGAGCGAAACCGGTCAGGAATAAACTCAGTAACTCGGAACTAGACCCGTGACTTCTTTTTCCACCTTCATCAACTTGTCATAATGTACCAACATATATATATATATATATATATATATATATATACATATATATATATATGTATATATATATATTTATACATATATATATATATATTTATACATTATATATATATTTATACATATATATTTATACATATACATTTATATATTTATACATATACATACATATATATTATACATATAGATACATATATATATATATACATATACATACATACATATTATAAGTATACATATACATACATATATATTGTAAATATACATATACATACATATATATTGTACATATACATATACATATATATATTGTAAATATACATATATATTATAAATAAACATTCATACATATATATATACATATACATACATATAAAAATATACATATACATACACATATAAATATACATATACACATATATAAATATACATATACATACATATATATATATTATAAACATACATATACATATATATATCATATTATTTATATATATATATATATATATATATATATATATATACATGTATACATATATACATGTATATATACATATATATATATATGTATATATATACACATATATATACACATATATATTATAT
>NC_134795.1:28965694-28973194 GCF_046742065.1 Oratosquilla oratoria | reverse complement strand
GTATTAGCAGAAGGAGAAAGAGGCACTGCAGCAGTAGTAGCAGCACTGCTCTTAGTAGTGCTAGTAACAATATTTCTTGCTACACTGTACACCAATCAAAATGAAAAACGAGTACACAAACATACAAAACTTGGATTTACAACATTTTTGAATAAAGAACACTTGATAGCTTTTACAGTACCAGAAAAATATATACACGTATAAATTTTTCGACTAGACAATACAACAGTAAAAATATAACCATACTTTTAACAAGACACACTCAGGAACACGTCTAAGCATAAATACTTTCACAATTATATTAACACGAAAGGAACCTATACCTGAACCTGCTAACTTGAAAGTAATGTGACATTAGTATAGTGTTCATTCTCTGGAAGCATAACAATGCTGTCATGAATACATGTAGTATCTTAAAGAAATAAAAGAAAATTATATAAAGAAAATTCAATCGTATGATTAAAGTATATCCGAACGCAGAATGGATGTAAGGTAGGGAACGCCAAGTAAATATGAAAGAATTAAGAGAAAATCTTTCGTAATTTTTAATGAAAAATATGCTTAAAGGAATACCCTTGGTGCACAAGTACTCTGAACGAGACTAAAACAAATGAACACTTTGTAATACTGGATAATTACATCATTTTGAATAAAAGTTATTTTGTCTATATTTACTAGAATCAGGGGGAGGATGTAATTGCAATTAAATGGAGAGGTGTTAATTCACTTATTTCACTCTAATGACCATTCCATTCTCGACCGCAGTGAAATAATTCCCACCGAGCCAGAAGCCAAATCCACAAATAAGATTTAAAAAAAATATATGTATATATAATACAATATTCATACAAAATAGCACAGCAGTAAAGTGAGTATAACATTATAAAACAACTTCACCTAAAAGACGAATTCTACTTCACAAGGAATTATTTTAAAAATAGTTTGGAACAAAACGCCGTAATATAAAAGTAGCATTGCAAAATCGTTTGAAGTGAAGATTAAATTTCACGACAAAAGAGAATTTTTTTTTTTTAATATAAACAAATTAACAAATAAATCAGCCATACGTACATAAAGGAATATGTTAAGAAAAATCCTCCCTGCTGCGAAAGAAGCACCTTTGCCTTAAGTGTTGTGATATTCAGAGCACGTGGCAATTACGAGGTACTACAGTGGATGGCTCAAACAAACTCATGATTCGTTGTTGATTAATATAATTTTGTTTACAGCAATTTCCTTTCGATTAAGCCAATTACTTCCTCAAGACAACTGTATCCATGGAACAACAACGTAAGATGTTTTTACATTATCGCGATTCAGGTATTTCGCGTCCGCAATGGTACATTGGAGATGAAACAAATACGATTTAAAATGTTTCGCTTGTTGAAGCCTTTTTCAAGTACATAGACGCAGAATCCAACCTCCAAGGCTCAGATATTTATAAATAGATTAGAGGTTGTATTCTGGGTCTGTGCGCTTGAAAAAGCTTTAGCAATTGAAACGTTGTATATTTGATCAAAGTTCCATCCTCATATGGTGCCTACCCTTACACAAATATATTCACCATTTCGGGGCAGACCTGAAAGAAATTAACTTGGATTTATATATATATATATATATATATATATATATATATATATATATATATATGTATATAATGTTTGGGGGGAGGGGCCCAATTAAACCCTTCTTAACCCCCACCCACCCACACTACCCTCCACTCCCCGTTTCATTCAAAACTCGGTAGTAACGGAAAGATTTTCTGATCGGTTTGATTTATGATTGAGGTTCATTGTAAATTATTGAAACACATTGTAACTAACTGAAACTCAATGAAAATTACAAAATTACAGAAACTGAAACTTATTGGAACTCACTGGTACCTATTGAAACCACAAAACTTATTGAAACTCCGAAACCTATTGAAACAAACTCGTTCAAAATATTTTAAATTTACTGAGATTTACTTTAATTAAACTCACTGAAGTTAACTGAAAATAATTACAACTCACCGAAACTTATTGAAATTCACTCAAACTTACTGAAACTCACTGAAACCCACTTAACTCGTTCAAACTCACTGAAACTTATTGAAACTCACTGAAACTTATTGAGACAGACTCGTTCAAAATATTTTAAATTTACTGATATTTACTGAAATTAAACTCACTGAAATTAATTGAAAATAATTACAGCTCAACAAAACTTATTGAAACTCACTCAAACTTACTGAAATTCACTGAAATCCATTGAATTCATTCAAATTCACTGAACCTTATTGAAACTCACTGAAACTTATTGAGCCAAATTCGTTCAAAATATTTAAATTCACTGAGATTTACTGATATTAAACTCACTGAAATTGATTGAAAATGAATACAACTCACCGAAACTTATTGAAACTCACTCAAACTTATCGAAACTCACTGAAACCCACAGAACTCACTCAAACTCACTGAAACTTATTGAAGCTCCCTAAAATTTCCTGAAACTCGCTAAAACTTAGTTTTCTGTTCCACCTATTGCTTGACTATTTGATTCCTCTGCGCGGCGTTCCTGCGACAACAAATGCGAGTCGATCTCAAGCAGTACCTTCCTCATTAGTGTACTTGTTTTTATACCGACTATCGCAAGACGAATTTATTTACGAACGAGAAGGATGTATATCCACCATACATTAACCCTTTCCAAGTATTTCAATGTGACAGCACACTAAGCTAGCATGCTGCTTGCTTTGGCTACTTAGTTTGAGTAGAAACAACTTCGGTTACAATATTCTACTCTCGTACTAACATTTCAACAACGTGTCTAACGTTCGTATAGGTTTAACTTCTTCTAGTTCGTCATTCAGCTTCCCACTATATGACGCAAGAGTAATTTGACATTTGAAAATTTGAAAAACAAAAGATCATAATCGAAGTCGTTTTTACCCAAACGAAGGACCAAAAGCAAATAGCATGCTAGCGAGAAAGGCATAGTGTGTCGCCACACTTATTATGACTGCCACCAGGCGAATTTATTCAGCTGTGTAATACATAATTCCACAATACTACAGCTTTTATAAAAAAATTAGTGTATGTTGTATATCTGGCATACATCTATACATTATCAGTTATTGAATTATACAGAAAATTATGAGCACCATAAACTTAACATTTGGATAATAAAAAGTATAAAATGGTGTAACACGTTTGAGACCAACTGTACTTTGAGGATTAAACTTCGAAATATATCCTTAACCCTCTTTTTCCTAACCCGCTCTGCCAGGTAACGGGTTAAAAGCGATTCTGAGTTAAAGCGAATTGGCTGCGATCAAGCCCGGGCCGGAGCCCCGCGCCAACGCGGAAATAAAATTAAACAGGGTGAGAAGATGAAAAGCAAACTTTGGTCGCTACAACTTCCTGACACATTTAAAACGTCAAGAGCGCGCAAAAGGGGGATGGGGGATAGTGGGAGGAGGGGGGAATGGGGGATGGGAAAGGGGAGAGTGTGGGGGAGGGAAGGAAACGGACTGCGTCTCTCTATTAACACACAATTGCAGAAATCAAACTTTTATGAGGAGGCTGTTGGGCCGAATTTGGTCGTTGTCGGTGGACGAAAAAAAAAAATCTTATAAACGCGCTTTTTCCTTTAGTCTCCTTTTTTTTTATTATTATTGAAATAGTCACCGGTAGGATTTTCTCGAACCACCCAAAAACTCGAACAAATTAATCTTTGGAAAGTCAAGTAGTGAACAAGTTCACTGTCCCCCAATACCATTACATCATCCAGCAGTCAAGTATTAAGAAAATGTTCCCGATACCGTAGCTTGTAAGAAATCTATACTTAAAGTATTTCTAAAATACACACTTAATATAGCCCCACCTCCGTACACATTGCCTTCAATTACCGGACACACGTTATATTTTGTAAAATATATATATTCTTAAGAAATTTTAGGAAAATTATAGATCAATCTTATCCTAGATGTTGCACCGATTCGATGAAGAAGCAGTCATGAGACGCTTTGCTACAACAGAAGCCACCGGCTTATCACCTAAGAGCACGGGGTGCGAAAATATATCGAAACTAATGCGCCAAAGTGGAGCATAATTACTCAGGAGAAAACTAAAAACAGGAATTCCAACAATTTAAGAAAAATCTCGAATGGAGAGATTTGCAAACTCCAGAGCCAATTGAAGCCAACAAATCTTCGCCAATGCAAGTAACAGAAAGGAGTCCTGAGAATGATCCGAGGAATAACTAGGCGTGATAAAATTAGAAATTAAAAAAAATAAGGAGAGATTAATAGTAACATCTGTGCTGAAGATAATTGAAAAGAACAAATTGATATGGTAAGGTAATGTTAAAAGAATGGAAGACACAAGACACGCAAAGAAATTCTTGGAGTGGGTTCCTCCTGGTAGGAGGCCGGTGGGACGCCCTGGGAAACGATGGACACGGAGTGGAAGAAGCTGCTGGACAAAGAGGAAAGAAATTGCAATAAATAATTAGAGATGAGGACTTCCGGGACAGAGGAGACCTTTGGCGAAGATTCGTAGAGGCCGGACAATGACAGGCATAGCCTACCTTGCGTCTGGTGAGAAAGAAAGGCGAGAAAAATTAGTTTTCCACTTAATGCATCCATTCTCAGCCCTCCTTGGCCCACTCCTGCGTCCATTTCTTTCAAGTCCTCAACGAACTGAATACTAAACAACTGTTCCGCAGTACAATCATATCGTCGCTTCTTACTTTGTGTTCATTTCTAGTCTTTCTTGGCCCAGTCCAGCGTTCTTTTCCTTCTTATCTTCACCCAAATGAATATCAAACAACCATGGTGACATCACTCACGCCCACCTGTAAAATTAGTCTGCTTTGAGTCCCAATGTTTTCTTGACCCTTAGAGATTTCACTCCGGCTGACATTAGACTATTTCTCTTATTACACTTTCAAGGAAGAGGAAAGAAACTTTAAAGGACCTTTACTTATTTCACAAATAATTGTCTTTATATTCTAACTGTCCCTCTATATTCCCTTCATGCCATAAATCCTCAATACTTTCCTAAGTCCTTCCATCGAGTCTGGCTTGTTGATTCTTAATTTTGACGGAATGAGGCATTATCTATTATGTCATCTCTTTAGTAAACACTATAGTCAAGTAAACATCCGTGCAAAATCGAAAATTCCCAGGGAACAGACGAGGCTTTCAACCTGATTTCATCATAAAAAAATAGCAATTTTTTCAACATTGAGAATTACTAATGAGCAAAATCGTATAGCATTGATCCTCCTGGTTCTATTTTTATATATTTTTCATATCCTTTACGTTCTCAAGGTTGCTATTGGCTGGTATCAACCACAACAGTCTCTAAAATGTCCAATTTATCTCGTTCACGAAGTTCTGAAAAATTTAAGGTCATGCTTGAGGTTAATTTGCAACCCAATATTACTATAACCCTATGATAACTGCTATAACCTGTTACCTACTGAACCTATTGATGAACTTATGGGCCTTCAAGTGGCGCTCAATGTACCTGAGACAGCCAGACCAAGCTGCAATTACTGGCACCCGATAGGAATAGAACCCAAGTCGACGTGGAAAGTGTCAGAGTGGGACAGACATCAACTGCAATGCAAGTAATTCAACATTTTGGGGAGCTCAAAAAATACTCCATGTTTTGTTTACTAACACATTCACCAATCACACCAATTTTCTCGTTTATAATACCTCCGATACGGTGAAAATAGCTTATAGCTTTTCTCCCAAAGACAAATAACTACTAAACTGTGAGCTTGGAAATGAAACGTTTAATGATTAGATAAATTGTTTCCAGAGAATATATGCTAGCTACGGTAATAGTTAACACTACAGTTTCATTTATCACATGGGATTTCCCCCGAATAATAAAGTTTAGTTCTTTCCAGTTTTGTTAATTTAACTAGTTCTAACCATTTCCAGAATCTTATACAGAAAGTGATCTATGTTTCACTGGGGAATTTACATATACTTTTTTTCGCGCAAGTAAAAAGTTTTGGATTTAGTTTTAGCGAAGGCCAGAAAAATTCACTCAGAATTCAGAAACTTCCAGCAAAGAAACTACAAAGAAAAAAAAAATCCCGCGAAAGAAATTAATTTCAGGATTTCGTTACGCCTAACGACAGACAGTTTGATTCGATTTTCAGAAACTATTTTCGTAATCAGAGGACTCAAATTGCCCGAAATCTGAGCTCGCGAGAGATCTTCTTCCGACTGCTTCCTGTAATTTGCAATTAGCTTAGCACAGCTAAAGCTGCCACCTTCCTCGACACCATTTCGTGAGGGCCTTGCTGCTCCAGTGGTTAATTACACTTGTCCCTTCTGTTACACTTTAACGATTATCTTCTGGCTGTTTTCCTATGATTCTATTCGTGTGAACATTAAGCCCGAGAGGCGAAAGTGCTGACACTAACTTAATGAACCATTTCTCATTCAGACTCACTCTTCCCTCGTCGTCAGTAATTTCTATTATGCTGAAGAAGGGCCCCTGAATCTGATAAATGAATAGATAAATAGATGAATAAATGAATAGTAAATGAAATATAGAAACAAATAAGCAAATACATATATGGATAAATAAATGTATGAAAATAAAGATGTTAGTATTTCTCTGCTGAAAAAGTCCTTGAATTTTTAAAATAACATAAACAAACAAGAAGTTGAATAAAGACGGGAGCAACTCTGCTGAAGTCCTTGAAAATGTTAATGAAAACAAATATAGATGAATATATAAATAGATATGTAAATAAAACAAAAGAAAAAGAAAAACGTTGGCAACTCTAATAGCAATTGGATAGTAAACACGTAACCCAAAATCACGATACTCTATTTGTTGCCATTCAATTTTACACAGTTGAAGGGTGGGGGTTGGGGGGGGTCACTCGAGACACGAAAAACATTTCGTTTTCTTTAGTGAAAAGTAAACAAACACCTAATCTAAACATAAGCACCGGACGAAGTTCATATTTCTTGAAAATATTCATTCACGCTTTCGAAAAGCGTAATCCAGCCCTGCATATAGAAAGATTCATTTCAAAATTACTTACGCCTTATGCCCCAGCCCCCCACACAATTTTTTTTTTTTCTAAACTGAAAGAGGGCAAATGTCGAAATAGTGGGGAACCCACAATCGTAGGGTTGTTATGCGGAGTATTATATCCTGTAAAATAACACGCCATATTCTTCGATGGAGCTTTTTCGGTTTTAGGCCCAGATCGATTCGGGTCCAAATCATATATATCTCGTGCCCGTTCTCCCCTCAGCTAAAAACACGGCAAATTCGGACTTAATCCGACATACACACGGTCCGGTATCAGAACTCCGGCCTGTTTATTTTGTCGGAATGAAGTGAAGAGACCGAGTCTTCTATGTTTACATTTTGCCTCCCAGCGTTCGAGTATCCAATGAAAAAATATATACGAAATCAAACAAGGTATTTCGTTCGGGTTTACTTTCTGAAAATTTGGATGCGTTTCTCTTTGTGT
>NC_134795.1:28945694-28948194 GCF_046742065.1 Oratosquilla oratoria | reverse complement strand
ACCTTTCGCATAATTTTTTCTAAAACCCTTACGATCTGTTCGTTTGTACCCTGCTTGCGTAACGAGTTTAATATTGCTATTTGTTCTACCGAGTCAAAGGCCTTCTCGTAATCTACAAAAGCTAAACACAGAGGTATATTGTATTCTGTCGTTTTCTCGATTAGTTGGTTCATCGCCTGCAAATGGTCTAGAGTCGAATATCCACTCCTAAAGCCTGCCTGTTCTCTCGGTTAGTTTCCATCTAAAACTTGACTTAGTCTATTTGTAAGGATCTTGGAGAATACTTTATATACATTTGATAGCAAGCTAATCGGTCGATAGTTACTAAGGTCCTTCTGGTCTCCTTTTTTATGAAGCAAAATCACTATAGCATTGCACCACGATTCAGGAATGTTTTCTTGACGTAAGCACTGGGTGTACAACTGAGCTAACCTAATATGAACTTCTTTCCCTGCGTCTTTCAACAGATCTATCGATATACCATCTTCCCCAGGTGCTTTTCCTCGTTTCATATTTTTAGAGCAAATTCTACTTTGTAATCTCTGGTACACTACTAACGTCTACAGATGAATTTACTGACTCAACTACGGTCCTCGACGAGTAAAACTCTTGATAAAATTCTTCTACTCGTCTTACCATTCTGTCTCTGCAGTTAATGATTTCTCCATTTCTATCTTTCAAACATATAATTTGCTGTCTTCCTAAAGCATGTCTGCACTCGGCCCCTTTAATATCTTTACCTTTCCGAATAGTTTCCTCTATTTCAAAAATATTTCTCTTTCCTTTCTCTGATATTTGCCTTTTGTTGATAAGCTTGTTTAGTTCCACTCTTTCTATTTCGTCTTTCCTACTTTTAATCTGCATGGTTCATTGTCTTTTAATTAGGTCATTTGAAGCTTTAGAGTATTTGTTTTTTCTAATACTTTTTGTAATTCCTATTTTCTCTGCTGATTCCCTAATGATATTCACTAAATTTAAATTCATATTTTCCACTGTGTCCTCGTTCGATCGTAGAGCTTCGAATCTATTTTGAATTTCTAACTGAAATTTCTCCTTATCCTTAACCTTTGCAAGGCTGATTTTCTTTCTTAAAACTAGTTTATTTCTCTTGGCTCTGAAATTGAATTTAGCTGTGCAACCTACCATTCTATGGTTACTACCTATGTTGACTTTATTTGTTTACGCTCTTGCTCTCATCTCCTAATATGAAGCCTACTTCATTCTTTGTTGTTCCATTTGGACCTTTCCAGGTCCATTTACGACCTACACGCTTTTGAAAGAAAGTGTTCATTATCCTCATGTTGTTCTCTGCAAAATTTACTAACATCTCGCCTCTGTCATTTCTTTCCGAGAGTTGACACCTTGACGTGGTGGATAGGCTTGAGAATCTTTATGACTACAAAAGCTATGTCGATAGAGAGAAAATATTTGCAGGTTCATCCATACCGAACAGGTTTTGTAAGAAAGATCAGACAAAGAGCAGCTCACACACAGTCGCAGGACCCACTGCTAACTGGCACGTCCCAGATGGCGAACAGGAAAAGTCCTCATAGGTATATGGGACACCGTCATAATGACGGTGTGGACCATTGGGCACCCTATAGATATAGAGCTTCACCGAATATAATGAATAAGGTGACACCAGAGAAATATCTCACCAGAAATCAGTTGGCCTTGTTATCTTCCCCTCTCATCCTTCCTTTTTTCCGACTTAAAGAGACCCAAGAAAGCTCCTACCACGGCCTCCATTATCCCATTCGGGCGTCCCATGGAGTTACTTTTACACAAAATATAAAACATGATACAAATTACATGAGCTTTCGCACAATGTCGAAAACTAATGCCATAATGAAAAAAAGATAAGTGAATAAATACATAAATGAAAACAGAAAAAATAAAGTGAAAAATAAACTAATATAAATAGAAAAGATTAAAGGATACAGGAAATAGAAATAGAAACAAAAACAAACATATAAATGAATATACGAATAAACACTGGATCACCTTACTCGACTTGCATTTGATTCAGTCGTAGAGAAAGCCCCGAGAAGCGAAGGGGACAGAGACTGGGTGATGCATGCCGCACTCAAGCCCCGAGACGCAGCTTTTGCTTCTGCAGTTATAAACTCTATGATTAAATAATGTTAGTTAACTTCAATATTGTTATGTTCCTTCTAAGAAGATTGTTTTGGGTTACATTGTCTTGATGTATTGTTTAATTGACGAAGATCTCCGGCTGGAGATTTGCCAGATGTTGGCATGAGGTCAGCGTAAGGTCAGCGTGAGGTCAGCGTGTGGTCAGCATGAGGTCACCTTGAGGTTAGCCCGAGGTTTGTCTGAGATCAGCCTAGGGCCAGCCCTGTTTGGCCCGAGGTAGGCCCGAGGTCGGCCTGGGGTCAACCTAAGACTGACCTGAGTTATTGCTTATTATATGTCCCCTTTAGTCCCAGACTTGCTAAGCAAAACCAATTGGGGTTTGCCAACGACATGACATCGTGTT
>NC_134795.1:28938194-28940694 GCF_046742065.1 Oratosquilla oratoria | reverse complement strand
GCCTTACACACACTGTTCCACATACCATCAAGCTATTTTACAAGCCGAGTATGTACATGGTTAAGGAGGAACTGAATGGGAGGATTATCACTGCATTAACTCGTGGCATGGTTTACACATATACCAATCTTCATAGAGCCAATTTTATTCATCCGAGTAGATACATAGTGACAGGAGAACTGAACAAGAAGTATATCATTGAACCAAATCAACTCAACCTGTGTTTTACAGGAATGCTTTTTGTGTGTATCTGGCAGTTACCGAGAAGTTGATCGAGTACACAGTCATGGTACACATGTACGAGAATAAATATTATCCCCTCGTTCCCCGGATTTTCCTGTTTATTCTCAGACTATGTACTTGACAGAGCTGTAACAAGCGAAACGTCGCACTAATAAAGCCTCCGTCCTCACAGAATTTCTTGGGAATACTTTTGTTCGCAGAGCCTGAGGATTTTATTCGGCCGGGGACGGTCACGAAGGAAACACGTGGAAGACGAAAATCGCTTGATCAAATCGTGGGAAAGTCAAACGTGAGGCAATTATAGTCCGGCTAAGTCTGACTGACTCGGTAGGCGAATCAGTTTAAACTCGACTCTCAAATGACAAACTCGATTGACTCCCATCAAATCAACTTCGACTAGACGGCGTTAAGACTTAAGTGGATAAGCCCCGGCGAGCAAATCACCTTACACGCCTTCAACATCGCGGCTCACGCTCCACGGAATCTCTCCTGTCGTTGCGAACCCCGTTATTGGTTAATGACGACATAAGTTTTACTCAATCAATATATCATAGACTAATGACACCCCTACGGACCCGACTCTGGCAGCATTCTTTCAGTGAGTGAATACTAATCTTCATAAAAAAAAAAAAATGCTGATTACTTGATTCGTCTACCTCTCCTTTACCGCTCCTACGATTTCCACCTCTTCGCCGTAATATTGTTCCCAAGGATAGAAGCGCTGGTTATCGCCGACGAAAACCCTTATTCACGCTTTGGGCAGCCTCCTTGAACTGGGGTCTCGGTCGGAAAACCCTCTCAAGCCGGGGGGGGGGGGACTGAACAAAAGCCTCTCAATTCCTACAGTAAATGTAACCATTACTCCTCTGTAGTCAAACGATTCACTCGTGCATTACAGTGTACCATAATTCAGACCCGTTTTATGGAAAACGTCAGGTTTCATTCAACTGAATATTTAACACTTGGCCTATGAAGGATCTGAACCAACATGACATCTTTATCAATCCCTGAGAGCAATTTCTACCCAACAAGGATATGAATAAAATAAACAAATTTATGATTAAGTAAAACGAATATATAAGTAAATAACCAAATTAATAGGCAAATAGATAAACATGTAAATAAATAATATTATCTTAAAACTTTTATCTTGACAACATTTCAACATTTTATTCCACTGTGGCGTGAACTAAGAATGGAGTGACCATGATGACACACAACCTGTATTCGTGTCCCGAAAAAGTGACAGAAGACTAAATAAAAAGAACATATTAACCAATCAGGAGGGACCGAAAATCAGATCTTGCCAATCAGTGCGCCTGGGACATGGAGGAGGAGGAGAAAGAGGAGAAGCAGGATGATTTGGAGGAGTAGGAGTAGTAAGAGGAGGGGTGGAGGAGGAGGTGAGGTGGGAGGGGGAGGTGAGGTGGGAGGAGGAGGTGAGGTGGGAGGAGGAGGAGGTGAAGTGGGAGGAGGAAGAGGTGAGGTGGGAGGAGGAGGAGAGGAGAAAAGGTGTAGACATAGAAGGAGGAGGAGGAAGAGGATACGGAGAAAAAGGAGGAGACAGAAAAAGGAGAAGACAGAAAAGGAGGAGGAGGAGGAGGAGGAGGACCAGCCAATCAGCGAAGAGGAGCATCGCCCCTTGACCCGGAAACGCTGGACCAACACAAAGGCTGGGCCCAAACACACGGACGAAGCAACAGTTCCCACTGCGTTACACAATATAAATGGACAGGAGAGCGCGCGAACGGGTGATTGGGTACTGGTGATTGGGTGGAGCTGATTGGGTTTGGACATCTAAGTCAAACGGGCGGGCCGTTAAGCCCGAATGAAATCCTCATCCGCTGGATCGCGGATGAAATCCGATTTTATGCAATCCAGTAAAATGGATGAAAACTTCAAGATGTTTTGATATTGATTACATATTGCCCTATTGCCTTAGCTAACTAAGGTTATTTGACTTTAGGTTAAAGAGTGTATTTGTATTGTGTGTGTGTGTGTATGTGTGTGTGTGTGTGTGTGTGTGTGTGTGTGTGTGTGTGTGTGTGTGTGTGTGTGTGTGTGCGTGTGTGAGTGTGTGTGAGTGTGTGTGTGTGAGTGCGTGAGTGTGTGTGTGTGTGTGTGTGTGTGTGTGTGTGTGTGTGTGTGTGTGTGTGTGTGTGTGTGTGTGTGTGTGTGTGTGAGTGTGTGTGTGTGAGAGTGTGTGTGTGTGAGAGTGTGTGTGTGAGAGTGTGTGTGTGAGAGTGTGTGTGTGAGA
>NC_134795.1:28928194-28933194 GCF_046742065.1 Oratosquilla oratoria | reverse complement strand
AGTTATTAAAGTGGTGAGGAAGAAGGAGAATATAGTAAGAGACTTAGCGAATAAAAAATGTATAATTATATTCGGGCTGGAAGAGAAGTATAACCTAAATAGGACTACAAGAATAAAGGAAAAAAAGGAAAAGTAAATAAGATATTAGAAGTAGTTCAAGAAGATAAACCAGAAACAAGGAAGGAAATAGAAGAAACATATAGAATAGGGAAATACAATACAGATAAGATCAGACCAATTAAGGTTAAATTCAGGTCACAAACAACAACAGAGAATATCTTAGCAAAAACAGGGAAACTAGCAGACAGTGATCAATATAAACAGGTATGGATAAAAAGAGAAATGAATAAAGAAGAGAAAAAAAGACTAGATACTAAGGGGAAAAAACGAGAAAAGAACGGTCAGAAAAAGAGAAATTCTATTGGAGAGTAGTGAATATGAATGTGAGGAAATGGTTCATAGAAGATAAAAACAGAAGGGAAGCAGAAAACACAATGGAAGTAGCAGAAAATTAAAAGTGTCTTACACAAATATAGATGGATTAATAACAGGCTTGAACGAACTGAATGATTACCTGAAGGAAAAAGAACAGGACATAATGGGAATTGTAGAGACAAAATTGAAAGGTCCACTACCACCCAACAGTGTAGGACATGGTGCATATAGTTATTGGATTAGATACAGAGAGGTAAAACAAAGGGGTGGAGTTATGTTCCTGAATAAGAAGGATATAAGTATGAAAAATGTCACACATGGAAAATATAGAGATGATTATGATGAAAGTGGAAGACAAGGATGGGAAGAGCAGGAAGTTTGGAGTAAATTATGTACCTCCTAAAACGGTTTCGTGGGAAGAGAAAGAACACATAAATATGTAACTAAAAGACACAAGGATAACACTAAATAATATAATGGAAGATGGAGGAAGAATAGTTATAACGGGTGACTTTAATTGTAAAGAAATCTGCTGGGAAGAGATGACAGTGAAAGATGGGGACGACCTATGGGGAAATGTACTACTTGATATGATTATAGAACATACAATGACGCAATGGATAAAAGAGAATACTAGGCATAGAAATGAGGAAGAACCATCGAGACTGGACCTAATAATCACATCAGAACTGGAAATAGTGGACAAGATTGAATATAAGACACCAATAAGTAAAAGTGACCACATATTGGTTGAACTGGAACTAAACGAGGAAAAATACATAAAAAACGAGCAATATAGAAAGGGAAGATTGATGTATGATTTTTTTTTTTATAAAATAAGAGATTTCTTTCAAAAAGATGACTGGGAAAGAATACACAAGGAGGAAACAACAGTAGAAGAGAAATAGAATATTTTGACAAAAATCTATAAAGGAGTGGAAAAGTATGTTCTAAGACAAAAGGAAGGAGGAGTTGAATACACAGAGGAAATAGAAATAGCAGAACTTATGAACTAGCATTTCAAATCTGTGTTTACAAAGAAGAATATACAACCTCGAGATATCAAATGGGAGGAGAAAGTCCCCCCTATGAAAGAGATAAAAGTATCAAGGAATGCAATAATCAAACACTTGAGTAATCTCGATGTCAGAAAATCGCATGGACCAGATGAAATGGCAAACTGGATTTTGAGAGAATGCAGGAATGAACAGACAAAATACATAGTCTTATAAGCAATTCATTGAAAGAAGAAAAATTCCAAAAGATTGGAAAAGAGCAAATATAGTACCAATATATAAAGGGGGAAACACGGAAGACCCTACTAACTATAGACCGGTCTCTCTTACAAGTACGATAGCTAAAATTTGTGAAAGAATTATCAAAATTAGATGGATAAGGCATTTGGAAAAAACAACGTACTAAACCAAGGCAATTTGGATTTAGACAAGGACGATTATGCGTCACAAACTTAATATGTTTCTATTCAAGGCTAATAAATGTAATATAAGAGATGGATGGGCTGATTATGCATTTCTAGACCTGAAAAAAAGCTTTTGATAAGGTGCCACATAAGAAATTGCTAAAGAAATTAGAAACTGCAAGAGAAATACAGGACAAACTGCTGAAGTGAATGGAAGACTTCTTGCATGAAAGAAAAATGAGAGTGGTGATAAGAGACAAACACTCTAATTGGGATGAAGTGATAAGTGGTGTTCCACAAGGAACAGTTCTGGTCCCAATAATGTTTGCTATATATATTAATGATATGGATAAAGGAATTGAAAGTTATATGAGCTTCTTTGCGGATGATGCAAAATTGTTGAAAAAAGTGAACATTGAAGAAGATTGTGAGTCGCTACAGAGTGATCTCAATAAAGTATGGGAATGGAGTAGGAAGTGGGAGATGGAATTCAATATTAAGAAGTGTAGTATAATGGAATTTGGAAAAAGCAAAAAAAGAATAGTGGGATCATATAAATTGGGAGAAGAAGAAATAAAAAAGTAGAAAATGAGAAGGACCTGGGAGTCATTATTATGAATAATATGTCCTCTGAGAAACATATAAAAAAAATGAGAAAATTATAATTGAATAAGAACAATCAAAGTGGCATTTACATACCTGGATGAAGAAATGAAGAAAATACTAATCACTTCGATAAGACCAAGATTGGAATATGCAGCGACGACGTGGTCACCAAGTACTAAAAAAATGTACAACAAATCTTGAAAGAATACAAAGAGCAATTACAAAATTGGCACCAACACTCTCAGAACTATCATATGAAGAGAGACTAGCAAAACTTGAGCTACAGACATTAGAGCAAAGAAGAGAGAGAGGAAACTTGATAACTATTTATAGAATCATGAAAGGCATAGAAACTATTGATAGAGAAGATCTAATAAAATGGGATAGTAGAAATACAAGAGTACTCGGAAAGAAAATCAAGAAAGACAGTTATAAAAGAGACCTGAAAAAGAATAGCTTTCCCCATAGACTAATAGACATTTGGAAAAAAGTTAGATGAGAAAGGTGTGTGCAAAAACAATACATGAATTTAAAAACAGTCTAGAAAAAATGAGATATGAAGACGGGACATAGCTCCCCTTCCCGTAAAATACAACTAGGTAAATGCATACAAGTTTAGGCTTGTACAAACTTCACTGTAACACCACGTGTAATTCTTACACTCCCTCTCCGAATTCTTTCTTCACCATGTCTCATTCAGTCATATATTCTGAACGTTCTTTCTCCCTTTTATAATTTCTCCTTTGTATTAAGATTGAGGATGGAATTATATGAAAACGCTGTTTCGTTAATCTATTTTTTTCTGGCTGTTACTCCCTCATTTGTGAACACACGCTCTTAGTGTTTTCATTACATTATATATATATATATATATATATATATATATATATATATACACACATATGTGTGTGTATATGTGCATGCATATGTATGTGTACTGTATATGTATATGCATATGTATGTATATATATATATATATATATATATACTGTATGTATATATATATACACATATACATGTATGTGTGTGTGTGTGTGTGTGTGTGTGTGTGTGTGTGTGTGTGTGTGTGTGTGTGTGTGTGTGTGTGTGTGTGTGTGTGTATGTGTATATATATATATATATTGCATGCAACAAATCTCCCTTTGAGCTCCGCGTATTAAGACAAAACCCTCAAAGGCTTTATATCATTCTAATGGATTTACCTAATCTTTTCACATTAGTTTAAATGATCACAGCTGCACCTCACTGAGTCTTATAAT
Source organism: Oratosquilla oratoria (assembly GCF_046742065.1). NCBI lineage: Eukaryota > Metazoa > Arthropoda > Malacostraca > Stomatopoda > Squillidae > Oratosquilla > Oratosquilla oratoria. The sequence goes on along the minus strand of NC_134795.1, from coordinate 28,929,474 downwards.
CTTCATCCTCTTCATTACGGTTGCCTCCTTTACCGATTTTTCTTTCTTGTTCACATTCCATCACTTTTCGTTTAATAACGCACTTTTTGCATTTCGTTGATTATCAATCTTGGGAGGATTATCATATTGTAAGTTTATTCTGGCTAAATACAGCTTTTTTTTTTATTTATACTGAGGTCAACCTCTCCTTGTGTTGTAGCCTATTTTATATGACATCTACAATCTATCCACCATAAGCAAGTAATTTCATTTAGTTAAGTCTTCGAATAGACTAACTCACCAAATAGCAGATGACATTTGAACATGACACAGGTTAGCCTGGAATGGTTTGTGTATCATTTAAAACATTATACATTCATAATATATAGTAAGTTTGTACATATGTCCGCGCGGTCGGATGAGTTGTACGTGCAGTAATACACGGTCAGAGTTGCCACATACCACCACTCACCTGTGCGAGACTGGGCGTGTCTCGGATTCACTCATCCACAAACGTACATTGTTCTTTGATGCGTTTAACATACGAAGAAAAATATATACCATAGCATAAATACTTTAAGTCAAACATGTGTACATGAAATTCTTCAAAATGTGGGTAGGATAGTGCCATACGATTCGATTTAGACAGAGACTCGACCCCACGCTAAATGGAATTTAGCATATTTTGTTCTGGTATATTCCGCACGTTAGAAGCACCCCTACGGATCAGGGTCACGCACCTTTCTTTTATGACTAAACTAATCCCCACTAATTTCAAAGATGAGAAAATACAGAAAATAGAAAATAATACAAAAATAAATGAAGATAAAGTAAAATATAACGAAATAAAAACAAGAATGAATGAACACATTGAAACCCTCCGTTCAGCCTTAAATCTCTCCTTGACCACGTCCACCTCCCTCCCCTTCGACTTTCCCTCTTCGCTACGATATTGTCCCCCAAGGAGAGTGCCACTGGACACCCATGACAAACGTTCTGCTTCGGCTCACGCTGTACGATTTTATTCACTTTTATTCACACTAAGGCCGCTGAGGTTTATTACTCACTACTCTCCATCCTACTCCCATGCAGTGGGAAGTGAGAAAACCCCTGGTAGATCAAAGTACTGTTAGTTGCGGCAAGCCGCTTGGTTTCTTAGGCCGATGTTGGATCACCTCCCCGCTTGGCCAGTGCTATCGGCAACCATCACAACATAGCACGCAGCAGGTCCCGCGAATCGAACTCGAGTTCGTCACGGTATCCACTGAGGTACCGCGCGGCCCCGATATTTACTACTACGG
>NC_134795.1:28920694-28923194 GCF_046742065.1 Oratosquilla oratoria | reverse complement strand
GGCAGCTGTCCAAGAACAAAGGACAAAGGTAACAGTCTACTGAGGTAAAGCAAACTAACCCAGCCCCCGTACCTTATATATTCATTTGTCTATGCATTTATTTATTTATTTGTTATTTTTGCGTGCGTCCAGCCATGTTACAGACCGAGGTATCTCTTGTGGATATGTTGATACGTTTTATCATTGTAACTCATTGTAGTACCACAACTGAGGACGAGATGGCAGTTCCATGTCCATTACCATCTGTCATCCCCATTCATAAAGTTGTCTAACTTTTTCTTAAAACAGCCAATAGTTTCAGCGCTCATTACTTGGGGTTCATTTGTGACAAATTTGTATACATTAGTCGGTTCTTCTCTACACCAGATCCAGTACGATTCTGGAATATTAGACTAAAATATTGATAGTGGAAGTTATAACGGTGCTACGAATTTTTTTTTCTGATCTCTACGTTTGAACCTTTTGTTTAAAGTTTTTGGGTGCTGTCTTGAGTTGTGGATAGAGGAGAACATAAGAATGAAGGAGACTGCAAGAGACCATAAGGCCTACACTAGGCAGTTCTGTGTCTTTTACCACTTGTCATCCCCATCCACAAAGTTATCTAATATTCTCATAAAAAAGAAGTGTGAGTGTGTGCATGCGTGCGTGCACACAAGAAGTCATATGAACAAATGCCTGGCAAATGTACAAACAAACACAAGGAAAGTGAAAAATTGAAGAGCAAACTTCTTACTCTAACGAGACTCTTTATGACTCTTGTTAGCTTCGCTCCTTACAAGGTGGAGTGTGTAAAGATGAAATAGAAGACAAGCAGACTGAGAAGGAGCTGTTCTAACTATGGTACCTAAGGGAGGTTATGTTCCGAGATTCCAAGAAGGTTAGTTTATCTGAAAAGGTTACTCATTTCCATGAGTCTTAGTGTACGATTTGAGTCAAAGTAGAAGAATGTATATGCTTACTTGGTCTCAAGTAGTGAATGTAACGAGGTGCACAAAGGGAAAGATCCGTCCTACCCAAAAATAACTGAACAAACATATAAACAAAGAAATGAATAAGGAAAAATAAACAAATAAATAAATGAACAAGATGAAACAAAATAAAACGATACCACCTCGTACTGTCATTTCCATATATTTGGACGAATGATATCAAATAATTTCATTTGGACCAAATCCGGGATTAGCTTTACTTGACCAACTCATTTAGCACCAGAATGAAAGTGCACAATGTTCAACACATCTTAGTATAAAATGCATGACATAATACATGACCATTTCCTCTGGTGGGTTACCTTCATCAGGAGCCACCAAAGCCTCAACACTGAATTCGATTAACTTGTTTAGTTACCTCTCCAGGCATCTCTGTTTCTACACTGCCAACTGTTGTATAGCACGGTGGTGAAATGTGGAGCCTACGTCAGAAGACGCGTAGCTGCGGCCGAAGCCGTCACGCTTCCTATTACGCCACCAGCGCACTGGGCCTTCAACAGCAGACAGATTGTCATTTTCAATTTGAAAAAAAAAATGTCTTTCCGAGTTTTGTCATCTTCTTGAAAAGCAATTCTGATCTAATAACAGCAGAGAAATTGAAGAAGTCGGACAGTCAACATGTAGTGCTTTTGTAATGATAGTATACATGACAAAGGAGAGAACACTTCCTTCTGTTTGGACAGCATATGCATCCCAATTAATGATCAAAGTTCCTTGGCATATCAAATAAGGTGCAATACGAGCGAGTTACTTCCCTAATCACATACTTTTAAGAGATGAGCAGGATAATGTGAAACGAAATAAAGGTTACGAAGTCAGTCATTCAGTGGCATTTAACAAAGAATTGGATCTTAGATACAAAATTAATCCTTTGATTTAGATAAAGACAAATCTAAATTTTGTCATTCGTTATTCTAAGTTTCAATGCGCTGCCAAACAAGCTGATCTAACTCAATTTTGGGGTCTTCCTGTGTTAACACACCAGAAAAAAATCCTACTTCGATCATTCATTCTAGTAAATGGTGCCATAAAGATTCTGCACCAAATTCCAATATACAAACGAAACGTGCCAATCTACGGGGCTCAAATATGGGGACCACTTCTAGCGCAGTGGGGGCACGAGACATGATCGCCAATGCATGGTACTGTATATTTACCATGAGAAAGCAAAACAAGGTTTGTGTTACTAATCCTTTTCATGTGTTTGCATTGTATTTGTATTGGATGAGGATACGAGAAAATTTTCTGAGATGTCAAGGGGCACTAAGGGCACTGAAAAAGGTTAAGAACCACTGCTCTAGCGGACTCACCCACTACTGAAATTGTCTGGTAAAGCTTGCGGTAACCTTTAGCGTCTATTTAGTTAATCTGGTGTATGAGGAAGTAGGGGTGGTGTAGATATCAACTGCATCCCCCCCCTCCCCATTACCACACCACACCCACTTTACCTGTGGAGAACAAACATCCATATTCTTCTCGGACCTGCGGCGCGATTCTGTCCACAAGGATAG
>NC_134795.1:28895694-28915694 GCF_046742065.1 Oratosquilla oratoria | reverse complement strand
TTATGAAATAGCATCAAACTTGAAATACCCAAAACATGTGATAGATCACAATACAAGGCCAGGAAGTCATACTATGATACTTCCCCAAAAGATTCTTAAAAAGAAAAAAAATCTTTTGGTTCTTCCCTTTCATCCCAATTTGGTGAATCTTCCTAGTGTCCTTAAGGCTTTTAATGTTAATGTTGTATTTAAAACCAATACAATCAAAGAGTTCATCAAGAATTCGCCTGATAATTCAGTGGTTTGTGTTTACAGTATTCCTTGCAAGAATTGCAACTCTTGTTACATTGGTCAGACTGGCAAGGAATTAGAATTTAGATTGAACCAGCACAAGTATAGCGTCCGTACTAGCCAATCGTCAAGTGGGATTTTTGCTCACATTAGAGACTACAACCATTGTACTGATTGGGACAATTCCCAAGAAATTGTTTCATGTGGTTCCTATTTGGTAAGGAATATTATTGAATTGTGTCTCATTAAAAAAAAAAATCTAGATAATTTTGTCATCAACCAAATTGTAGGACAATGTCACAAAGCTCCGCCTTAGCCATCTTGTGTGACCTTTTATTCCATGTGTCAGTTGTCATCCACTTTTTTTTTTATTCTTGTTATCTTTATTTTTATCATTTCTGTTTTTGTTTCTGCGTAACACAATCCTTATGTATTTATGTTGAGTGACCTCTACTGTTCTCTACACTATTGTATTTAACCTGTACTTTGTTGTGATACTATGTACTTTGAAAATGCCTTAAATAGACGAAAACGTTCAGTATTCCGAACTTTGATTTCCTCGTGGTTTCAAGCAAAATATCTTTATTCACGTGTTTTGTGATTATTGTTGCATATATATATATATATATATATATATATATATATATATATGTATTTTTATATATATATGTGTGTGTGTGTGTGTGTGTGTGTGTGTGTGTGTGTGTGTGTGTGTGTGTGTGTGTGTGTGTGTGTGTGTGTGTGTGTGTGTGCGCGCGCGCGCAGTGGCGGATCCAGATTTTGGGGGGGGGGGGGGCTGAACTATGTAAGAGCGATAGCGAGCGAAGCGACCCGAATCAGCCCGAGGATTTGAAATGTGAACAATTTAAGAAGCATTTTTAAGCTTTTTGCAAAGGTATATTGAGGAAATGGTCAATAAATTAGATTGCAATGGTAAAAAACTATACACACGCACATACATGGCTCTTCCTGAAAAGTAGAATACAAGTATGGCAAAAAATAAAACAAAATAAGCTAAAATGAAATAAATATAAACAAAAACTGTTATGAAAGTGTTAACCGCATTTCATATATTTCATATACTGTAACAATGGTGATAATAGATCACACAAATATCAACCTTTTTTTTTTTTTTTTTTAGAAAACACCTCGATGGCACTCTTTTAACTTCAATTAGATATATATTAAAAGGTGGTGTCGGTTTTTAAAAAAAATCAAGCAAATAGTTCTCTGACAATGGGATGTTAAAGGCAAAAAGAGTGAGTGAGTGTGCGTGTGTTTGTGTACGCGCATATATGCATATGAATATTCACATATGCACACACATACCTATATATACGTATGTACAATTGCCTATACGGTATATATTGGTCCAGTGTCATTGTAGATTACATCAATATGCATCTCCTACATCCTCGTAATATAAGATAATTAATATGAAAACCTTGGACTAACTAAACTAACCAATGAATACATCTATCACGTGGACCACGAATTCCACAGACAAAAAAAAGTGTCTTGACAATTCCTTTTGTATCCTTTCGCAACATAGTCATCTTCAATATTAATAGTATTAGAAAGAGTGCGAGGAATTTTGGCATTACCTTTCACGAAATTAACAGCAATAACAACAAAAATACCTTTTTCGAGATCCAAATTTCGTATCGTTGCCTTTTGGCGTCGCTGGTCCCTTGGGTAGTCACTCCCATCTTCCAAAATTTCACATATTATTTAAACCTTCACTATGTATTTTCATGGCACTTTACTGTTTCAAAGTCTTTTTTGTATTATTTCACTATCAACAAATTAATTCTATCATCCGTAATTTTCACTACAGCAATGTTAACGCTCCACTTACTTCGTGCCTTGCGTACCTTATGTCATATTTCATAGTCGACAACGAGACGATCGCAGACGACAACGTTCGAATTTGTCAAAAATGAGGAATGCTTGATATCTAATCTATGAACTAAATAGCCAACTTTCAGACAAACACATTTTATATAGTACTAATTGAAATGAATTAAGAGACCAAATATCCCGTTGCAAGAACGCATACAATATGATATTCGTATATCACCTGTACTAAAGGAAAATGCGTTTATAAATTTTCTTCATGATCGTTCAATAAAACAAGATCAAAACGAATAAGAATATAATATATATATATGTATATATACATATTATGAAACTACTTAAACCCTAATTTGTGTAATATAAGAAATTAAAAAAATAATAAGACTGCATTTCATGACTAGCACCATCGACCTATTTCCTGGTGGATGAATAAAATTGACAGGCTGTGGTATAAGACGGCGCCACTTCCAAGTGATTTTATATATATCTAACTTCTCGCTTACTGAAGGACTTTCTTTATGAGTAAAATTATGTAGCATAAAAAACGACGTCAGTCCCGAAGTAAATACGATTTGTGCTTGTGCTCACTAAGATTATTCAACAAGATTGTTCAGGTATTCTTTGTTGTTCACATAATATGCTTCATACTGCGTATTAACAAGATATTGTAAAATAAGTGAGAACATACTTGTAGTCAGGGAATCGTTTTATGACATTTTTTTATTACAAATACCCAAAGAACCTTTCCCTCATATAAGGGGGCGGGGCGTGTTATACTTTTACAGACTATTAGTTATAGAAAGTCGGAGTACAGTAAATTGTAATTGTGAATGTCTATATCTGCCCACACATCTGATTTTTCAATTGAATATAAAAGATATGAGATAGCAGAGTCGAGCTACTGTAAATTTGGAATGTTATTTACAATTAGTTACAGAAAAAATAACTACAATAATTGTGAATGTCTGCCCACGTTTTATTTTTCAAGCAATTTTAATACAGATACTCACAGAGTATCTGTGAGTATTAAAATTTTCATACAAAACTATAAAGAAAAATTGAGGTAACTAAGTCGAACTACTGTGAGTTAGGAATGTTATTTATATATTCATAATAATTTTAACAACTGTGATACCTTAAAGTCATAATATTCTTTGAATTTTGGAATTCACCAGTATAACTATAAGGATATAGTTATTTCAACAGTCATAATCTTTATATTTTTTCTGTTGGCCTTTTGGTGACATTATAATAAATATTCAGCTGACGTACTCCTCAAATTATTGAGGGTTGGAAACAATGGATGTACTGTATGTCCATTTTATTAACAGCAGGTGACCTTTTATGAATGAATATTTCTGTCACCAGGTAATTTTGTTCAACTGTATAAACCTCTCTCCAAATTAATGGTTGGAGCCTATTTTAACCTACATATTATTCTGGCTGCCATATAGTGTGTGGGTTGCATAAACACGGCAAAGGAAACATGGACTCGAAGTGAAGTGTTTATTCCATGTTTCCTTTGCCGTGTTTATGCAACTTGTTCACATGGATTCTCAGTGTGTGGGTTGTCACTTGAGGTGGCAGTGGTGTAACCAGCAACAACGTTAGCTGGGCAAGTAGGAAATGCAGGGTTTGGGTCCTAGGCAGTGCCAATTTTCACCGACACCCCAATACATTGTTACCTTTCAAAAAGTAAAGATCATGCATATCATTAGTGTGTTCCTTGGAAAATAATAATTATATTCAAGGGTTGCTGTGATCATAGTCTTCAGCTATGATATGCAGCATACAAATTTGTGTAGTGATGGGATGATGGCATAATTGAAAGTGTACTGGTCTCACATTTTGCTCAGATTCCCAGCAGTGACTGTAATATGCCTCAACAGTCCAAAGTGCATAGGGCGAAGGTGATGGATTCAGCTGCAGCAAAGTTCCTCTTGGCATAGGCTCCTCACCTTCTTCAAGAGATGGTGATGTGGTGGTGTCAGAAACATAGGCCCCAGGCTAAAGTCAAAGTTTGGTGGCAAAGCTCTCTAAGGAACTCATGATGGATACCTGTGAATGGTGGTTCTGCAAGATAGATGTCAGAGAAAACTAGCTCTCTGCCATAATCTTCAAAATACATCAATAATCTTAGCTTTATCTAGAGGTGCAGCCCACGGGAGGCACTCAGGACTGTACTTTACTTTTAAACCTTTTCGCCAGCCCTGGTGATCATTTTCTACCATTAGAAAGATGAATTCTATTAACTTTGTTAATTATACATACATATACCAAAGGTTTTTTAGATAAGCTGATTAGCCAAATACAGACGCTCCTCAACTTAAGTTTTAGTTACGTTCCGAACGGCCGAACGTAAGTTGAAAATGAACGTAAGTTGTTACTGTACTATACATCCGTAAATTCTATTACCGTATCTTATAAAACACCCCTAAATCATTAATTATACACATAACATTGTAAAATAATAACATTACTTTCAAATAAATTAAATTCAAGCAACATAAATTGAGATGGTGGAGGAGGAGGAGGAGGAGGCAAGGCATGTTCAGTTTGTCGTTTGTGCAAAGTAAACAATGGACGCAGCGTCATGCGCAAGTATCGTTTGAACTACGGAGAGTGCGCTAAACTAAAAATTTCACTCAATTTTTTTTTTTTTTACAATATTTTTTTTACAGTCAGTTCAAACGTAAAATCGAAAAAACGTAAAACGAATGAATGTAAGTAGAGGAGCGTCTGTACACTTAACTAGAGCATCAGGTAAAATTCTACCTTCTAATGGTAAATAGCATTTACCAGAGTTGGGGGAAGGTTTAAAAGTATGGCCATAAGTCTTTGGATGGCCCAAGATCTCTATGGGACCTGCAAGATGGACAGCAGATGTGCCCATTTTCAAAATCCATCAACCTCCTGAACTTCATCAGGAAATGCAGCCCTGTGGGGGTGACACTGGGTATTTCTTACATGTTTTCACACATGGAAGCTGACAGCCAGTGACTGTTTCCTTCCTACCACTTTCAACACATGGGAACAATCCCTCATTAATACAACACAGACAACAGTCCAAAGTTTCTTCCCAGAGAGATATGTGGAGCACCCAAGCGCCATTCCCAACCACTGTGAGGCTGCAGCTTTTTGACTTAGTGAAACTCGAGGCAGGAATTATTTACAAAATTAATCTCTGTTATCAGCAGTTGTATGTCATCCACCTTTTCATGTAAAGATAGCTGACAGCCAGTGACTTTACCACCTTATATTACTATAAGCTGGAAGCATAGAAACAAATCCATTAATACAAGAGAGATGGTCATTTAAACTTTCTTCCTAGAGGGATTTATGGGAGAACTCGAGGATTGTTGCCAGCCACTGGAGGTGTAGGTTTCCACTCACTGAAACTTGAGGCAGCAATCTTTATCCCTAGCAAAGCAATTAATGTGGTTAGGTATTTGTTCATATTTACTTACAACTTTTGTTTTCTCCAAGTACAGTCCTCATATATTGTTTGCAACAAAACTATTCTTGCTCTTGATTGAGAGCTCCCATATTTGCCAAGTTAACATTGAGGGGGTGGAACTGCCAGTAAGTATTAAGTTGGTGGAATCATCTATTGGTGGGAGTCAAGAAGGCAGTCTCCCTGTTGCAAGGTTATGACTAGATTTACTAGAACATGGTGTAGGACTTTAAACATTATTTAAACCCTTTTGCTGTGGAAAAGATTTTCTTCAGTTGGACAAGGTTGCAAGTTAGCAGTTAGAATGAATATTAGTTGCAGAATGCAAAAAAGTTAGTAAATAGAAAAATAAGGTGTGGTGGCAGCTAGAATAAAGATTTAAAACACAACAAAAGGGTTATGTTTATTGATTGCAGCTCTCATTACTTACAGCTTTATAACATTAGGACCACAATGGAAATAAGCTGAGGACCACAATGGAAATAAGCTTACATGCTTTTTTGTGTTATCCTCTGCAATTGTAATTGTTATTTCAAACTATGTGTTCTTTTCATTATCTGCACTTCATGTATATTGACTCATTGGCAAATAAACTTATTATTATTATAAAAGAAATGCCATCTCTTGGCAACAAGAGATCTTTATTTAGATTTGTATGCTAGTGTATCTGGATAGTATATTCTTTTACAGAAGAACTTGTACAAGAGACTTATGGGCTGAGCCAGTGGCTGTGGCAGGTTTTCTAGGGGGATTGGGTCTCCTACAAGAAAACAATTGGTTTGTTGACTTGATCTTCTCCTGTAGGAGACCCATGTCACCCAGGAAGTCAGCCATGGCCACCAGTACAACCCATGAGTCACTCGCTGAAGACATTTTGTGTTGTTGTCTGGAAAGTGTAGAGTAGAGTAGTATGGGGTAGTTTTCTGGGTTGTGATTTCAGTGTTAAAAGTAACTGGTTGCACTAAAACAACACAAATAGAACATGTACACACAGAAACCAAATCCTTCCCATACAATATCATTTGAGAATAATAGGTACACAGTTCTATGCTAGCCTTTGAACCCTTTCACCCCTCATACCATATAGCACCAACATAGCCCTCTGAATGCAACATAAAAACAACTCCAGCAGTATTCTGCTCAAGCATCTATCTACAGTAACCTGCTCCCAGTACCCTGCAGTACAATCAGTCTGTTGCCTCAGATTTCTCTTGCAGGAAACCCATGACTCCAGAGTGACCTACAAGTCACTCAAGGAAAAGATACAATTATAATGCAGGACAATGATTCTTATTATCATTATAGTTAGGTAAATATAGTACAGGGCTAGGGTATGTAGTGGGATCCAGGGCTATCTCCTGGCTAGGATCCTAGGGTAGGCTAGATAAGAGGTATAAGTAGGGGGAGGAGAAAAAAATCGTGCCAGCTATGAGGTTGGGTTAGGTTTGTTGGGTAGTTGAAGAATTGCATTACCCAGGAATAGAGATGGAATGGTGGGGTACATGCTCACAAAGGAGGGATGTGCATTTGATGAATTAATTTACTTGCAGAAATTCTTAACATGAGTCAGATAAAAATACATGGGAAAGAGCACCACTTTCTTCCCTCTCCCAACAAGAGCTTGAGTAAATTACTGGATCTAACAGCATTTTATGATCCTATGGCATAAGGGGAATTCAAACATACATGACACAAAGTCAACATTTACAATATTCTAGGGAGCTACATTTTTTTTAACTTATTGACTGCCATATTTATTTATTAATTATTATTTATTTAGTTATTAGTAACTATATTTTTTATTTATTTGTGTATTATTTATTGTATATTATGAATTATTTCTTATAAATTATTATAATTATCTATTTATTTTATTCATTTATCTAATTAATTTGTTAATTTTTTTCTGCATCCGACCTAGTTATGGACCAAAAGGTCACCTGTTGGGATACTATTCCTTTGTAATCCTTTGAAAGTGCAATACAGAATTTTGTACATGTTGATACTGTGTTTATTTATTTTGTGGCTGGGCTGGTAATTGCACGGACCTCAACCTTACAGGTGATCATGAATAGATAGTACAAAAACGCAGGAGATGGTGTCCATGGTATGCCACTGCATTGACACTACCCAGAGGAAGCTCATGCATCACAGTGATATCCAAGTCATCTCAGGTCCAAAGGGAGCAGCAGTCAGGGGGTTGGGATGAGGTGGGGGGCTGTACGCTGCTTCCAGCAAATAAAAAACAAACCTCTGTCACTATAGATGCTAATTCACCATACATTCCCATTACTTACAAAATAAGAATTTATAGATTCTCTATTGTACTGAGAAAATGAACAAATAGAAATATATGTCATCCCTCAAAAGAAAATATTTGAAATCATCCTGGAGGGAGGTGAACAAGTAATACTTTTTGAATCTAGAATGACATTACAGTTATTTCAGTCACTTGAAATATTAGTGTAATGCTAAACAGTATGTGAAATTAACTAAATTGAATATACCCTCCCCTCAAAAAAAAACTCTTAATGAATGCATGAAAATAAAAAAGTGAATATTAGTAATTGTTAGTTTTGCCTTCCCACTGAAGTCCTCACAAAATAGAGATATAATGCATTAGATGAATGGTTTATTTGCAGACTTACAGAAATCCTTAACGTGAGTCAGATAGAAATACATGGGAAAGAGCACCACTTTCTTCCCTCTCTCAAAAAGATGTTAAGTAAATTACTGGACTGAATAGCATTTTATGGTGTTATCGAATGGGGAATGCAAACATACATGACATAGAGTCAACATTTACAATATTCCAGGGAACTACAGCAATTGTGTTTGTAGAGAGTACAGCATGGAATTTTGTATGTGTTGACACCGTTCCAAATGCTTACAGTTCCCCCATGTCATACCACCATGAGCTGCCTCTGCTGGCCTCTACATGGAATCAAGTTTTGAGGTGAGGTGTCAGGTCTCATGGTTAGGTTACATCCTAGCTGTAGTGATTTTTTTTTTTTTTTTTTTTTTTTTTTTTTTAAATGGATTGCGGGGCTGGTACCTATGCATTGATAATACCTGGAGGAAGCCCATGCCTCACAGTCATGTCCAAGGTAGAGCAGTGGTCGGGGGGAGTGTACATGGTTTCCAACAAATAAAAAGAAAACCTCCCTTGAACGTGTTACACTTTCCGTCACTACAGGTGCTAATTCCCTATACATTTCCATTATTTACACAATAAGAATTTATAGATTCTTATAATTTTAATGAATGTATGAAGATAAAAATAGTGAATAGAAGTAATTCTTAGTTGTGCCCTCCTACTGAAGCCCTAATAGGAATATTAATTGTTGCCTCAAATTTCACTGTGGCTGGCAATACTCTTCAGATCCTCATATAGATCTTCCTGTGAAGATTGTCTCATGTATTGTAGGCCTATTAGTGTACCAATATTCACCTTTTAGTATTTAACTAGGAGATGTGATCATAGAGTTTTGTCTCTTATTTTCCATTTATCATACATTGTTTTAGATTCATTTATGGTTCCAGTTTGGGTTATACCATCTTCTTGTAGGTTACAGGAGTTCATGCATCTGTATAGAAAACTATTTTTAATGTCCATCAGACATGGTCTTTTTTGCAATTTGTTCCTATGACCTTGTGATGATCTTCTATCCCAAACCAGCATAAAAGAATAATTTACTTCTATAGGAAAGCCATCCATGAAGTTGTATGAAGGTAATTGTCACTGTTTTATAGTATTAGTAGGAGGGGATTAGTTACTGGCACCTCTTCTATTGTGAAAAGGTGAAGGAAATGCAGTTGAAATAAATTGAGAGATATCTTGAGCCCAGTCCAGGGATAGAGCACTCCCCTATAGGGCTGCACCTCCAGACGGAGGTAAGGGTGTTGACAGGTTCTGGGAAGAAACAAAAAGTAAAGATAAATTGGAACAAGTTTATAAAAAACCTGTGTAGACCTGTCAGTCTTGTCGCCTCCATGAGTAGGTGCTGCCCTGAGGGGCTGACAATTAGTCTCTGGACTGGGTTCAAGATCTCTTACAACTTCATCTGTATATTTTACACTATTTCGTTCATGGAGAACTGACAACCAACAACTACTCCCCGCTCCCCACCACTTTTAGCTGGTGACATAGAAACAGTCCCACACTAATACAACACAAACAACAACCCAAAGTTGATCTGTGGTAGTGTCTGAAGACCACTGTGTGACTGTGGATTTTCCAATTAGTGAAATTGGAGGCAAAAACTGATTGATTAGATAAATGTTCCCATGAAGTACACTGCCATCATTTGATATTATTGTTCTAGATACTGTAATATGATTCCTGCGTTGATCTTTATTAATGTCAAAATCTATAAAAAGTTAAATACTTCTGCATGGGCTAATGTCATATGATGAATGACAAAAAATGCCTGCCATTTTTTTCTGATATTGTTTCTCATATAGCCTTGTGATGTTCTTCACAGAGGTTAAATCCTACTTGCAAGCACAAGTTCCTTATAGTAGTAGCAGATCTGATGTTTGCAATATAAAGCTTTACATTAGTTAATCACTTTTAGTAAATATCTGAGTTTTTCAAATCTAAGTTGTATAGGTAATTTTGAATTGGTGCCAGCAATTTTTTTTTTTACAACTTTTAAAAGGCACATTAGGTTTTTGGTACTTTAACTTTTGCAATATGATTCTGATTAGTTCTGGAAGTGCCACTTCATCCACACAAGTTATTACTCTTACTCTTATCATTTTCAGTATCATCTAATTGTATGTCAGATTTTCACCCCTTTACTACCTAATTCAGTTTGAATGTTTATTATGTACTTACAGGCAATTTTATTTAGTTGAGAGTAAACATGAAGTGACACGAGAAAACTTAAAATAGAGGGAACTTGATTGAGATGAAGCAGTGACCTTTCCTTAATGTGCATAGAGAGCCAGAGCAAGTGGGAGGTGAGGAGCTTACTACAGGAGATGCTTACTTATGGCTGACTATTTTATCAGCAATAACTAGCAATCCTATACTTAGGAACAATTATACAATGAAGAGGTGTGGTCCTGGAGGTGATAAAGGAGAGATTTAAGACATGTAGCAGGATAGGGGGATACATACATACATATACCAAGGCTTTTTCCCCCTTACCAGGGAGGTAGCCAAAAAGAAAAAAGGCATAAAATCATTCCCACCCATTCCATCCCTGAATACACTCCACACCCCTCCACCCTCCCTCCCATCTGAGCACCTCCTGAATGACAGAAAAAAAAATAGGGGGATAATAAAAGTAAAAAGTTATTGGCATTCTTTATTGAATGGAGAATACTTTGCCTTGATAAAAGAATGCAGGGTGACTTGGTCTGTAGGAATGGAAATGGAAGATTTTAAAATATCAGCTGCATAAAACATCTATGGTTGAAGCTGTTATCTTTGCCATTAGTACAGCCAGGGCAAGGGTGAGTCACCAGCAGCCATTAGTGATTGTGCTTGGATCCACATAGATGTAAGAAGATTTGAAACTTGATGTGCCATGATAACTGTATCAAGCAATCAGTCATTTTGAGTCCACTGCTGAACAAAGGCCTCTGTCATACCACTCCACAGCTTACACAATTAGGCCAACACCTGCCATGTCATTCTTGCAGACTTCTCCATCTCACCTCCACCTTTCTGGTATTCCTCATCCACGCTTCCCAACTCGTGGCTACCAGTCAGTAGCATTTGTTCCATTGCCCATCAGTCTTTCACACTAACTTTCTTGCCCAATCCCATTTCCTCTCTTTTTTTCGCTACCACAGTATGTTTCACTCCATTCTGCTCTCTTGCTCAACTTGCTCTCTTTTTGTCTTTCAGTGATATTCCTAGCATTAATCCCTCCATATAAATCTGTTTTCCCTAAAAAAGTGTAGAATAAGAGGTGACTTGATACAGGTCTTTAAGATTCTAAAGGGAATTGACAACATCAAAAGTGACAACATTTTCACAATGATGAGAATCCAACAAGAAATAATGGTCTCAAACTGTCAGAAAATAGATTTAATTTGGAAATGGGTAGAAACAATTTTGTCAGCCGTGTAGTTAATGAAAGGAATAAACTCTAGTACAATGTAATTCAATTTGAATCTTTAAGATTTGTTTAGATAAACACCTAAGCAAGATGCTGTAATGCTTGCCATTTATTTTATATTACTTATTTGTTTGTTATTATTTGCCTGTTTGTTTATTATTATTTGCTTAACATTTATTATGTCAATTTATTATTATTTACTATTTACCTGTTTGTACACTGTTTAACGTATTTATTATTATTATTATTTTTATTACCATGAATTTTATTTATCATTATTATAATTTTTTGGCATTCGACTTAGTTGGACCAAAAGGTCTCCTATCGGCATGGTCCTCTGTAATCCATTCTCCTCAGCTTTATTTCCATCATCTTCGTCAGTTTCCAAGTCTCTTATCTGTGATTGTATGGACTAGAATAGAAGTATGGTCAAACCGCCAATGTTAATAAAGACGTAAACCAAATAGGGAGCACTGTTTTGCTACCCACCCGGCATTGCCGTCTTTCCTTATGGTAGCAAAAACTGAGAGTTGGCAAATAAATTCCATAGCAACAGCATAGACATTAGAGCTCTTAAAATTAGAATACTGTACATATATTCGCTCCGTGATTAACAACGGACCGCTGTTTCAATGATAATTTGTTGCTGATGATTTTGAAAGACAATGCGAAATATAAATGTTGAAGTCGTGTATATTTAGACATTTTAGCAAGGAAAAAAAAAAGTAATTTTCAGTTGCTGCTCTTGGCATATCATTACAGTATAAATATTTTCATTGGTTTATATGTCATATCAATATGTTATATCTAATATCAAATAAATTCACACAAAAAAAAACGCGATCTTGTTATGATCGAGCAGCCATTAATTGAAATTTGTTTACCGCAAGGGACGGTTAGTTTGGACAGTAAAAAGCAAAATATTATAAAGCAAAGCAAAATTATATAATATTGGAAACACAACATTTATAAATCCATTTTTTTTTATCAACACTTACACACGTTCAACTGAAAATTACAATAAGTCGGTCTTAGGCCGTCCACACACGTGCAGTTTAAACGGACAGTTATAACTGAACAGTTGTAACTGTCAGTTTAAACTGCACGTGTGTAGCCGGCCTTAGAAAATTGTCACGAACCGATAATCCATAACACGTTCACTATATTTGTTATTAATTTGTATGCTTTATTTATTTATTTATTTATTTGTTTAATCAACATGAACTTGTACGCCCCTTTTCCACAAGGTGAAGTGACAAGGGATGATTAAACGAAAATTTCACTCCTCAACTCGCATCTCACTCATCTCTTACTGTTCATGGCCAGAGTCAGTTAACGTTAGTTCGTAATATTACGTAGAAATTTATTATTTTCAATGAACCATTATTGCTTCGCTTTCCTACATTATTACTTAAATTATAGATAACACTGTTGATTTTCAATAAAGTATTATTACTACCTTAGATCGTGTTGACTTATGCCACATCCTGTGTATATTATTCTTATGATTTGTGAACGTGGATATTAAATGCGCTACGTTGGCAGGCTCGGTTGCAAGGTATATCTGTATTTCTGTCTGGGGTATTGGCTGCATGTTATTGTGGCTAAGTAGCATGCAGCTGATACTGTAGGGTCTATATGGGGCGCCCCTACGGACCAGAGTCACACATTTTGTCTGTGATAGAGGAAATCTCTGTTCATAGAGAAATGATACAATACTGCTGCTGTCCCTCCGTTATGCTGCCCCCACACCCCTTGTTACTGTCCTGTACCATTTTTCTGAATATTTATTTCCTTTTTTCGCCTAACCCTGTGGTGGGGGAAAAGAATACTGCCACCAAGGATTCCCACTTCAGTCGTACGAGGCTAAAAAGAAAGAAAAAAAAAAAACGGGACGGGAATAGGATAAGGCATCCTTCTCCCTGTAGCACCACGGGGGACATTACTAATAAAAGTAAAGGCCTTTGGTCTAGGAGTTCTCCAACCAGTACTCTTAGGTTTGGGTTTTTTAATGTGCGTGGATGTGGTACAGATGTGGTTAAAAAGGAAGAGATAGGCAGTATGTAAGAAGATGGATGTGTTGGCACTGAGTGAAACTAAGTTGAGAGAGAGGGGCGAGTGTGAGTTTGGTAGGTTTTTAGGAGTGAAGAGAGGAGGAAGAGTGGTAATACTAGTACGAGTAAGTGAAGTGAAGAGGTAGGTAAGCGTGTAGTGGAGTGGAAGATTTCTTCATGGTTAATGTGGATGAATGTGAAACTGGGAAGGGAAATGTGGATTTTTGTAAGTGCATATGGGCCTGGCAGTAAGAAGAGTGTAGAGGAAAGGGAGGCTTTTTGGGTGGATTTAGATGAGTACATAGAGAGATTAGGGAGAAATGGCAATGTAGTTGTATTGGTAGACCTTAATGCTAGAGTAGGAATTGAACCAATAGACGGAGTGGAGATTTGATGGTGAAGATGTGTCTAGAAAGAGAGCTGATAGCAAATAGAGTGTTTAGGAAGAAAGTCAAGCATAAGTAGACATGGGAGAGGGTGGTAGGCAGAGTGTTAATGGACTATATAGTGGTAACCAGGAATATAGTCGGAAGAGTTAAGGAAGTACATGTTCTAAGGAGTGAGGGAATACCAGATTTTTTGGTAGAAGGTTAGTTGAGAGTGAGGATACACAGAGAAAGAGAAAAAGGGCAGAAGGTAGGGAGGTGCTTAGAGTGAATTGCTTAAATAAGAAAGAGCACAAGAAGAAGCTGAGAGAGGAGTTGGAGTGAAGGATAGAGTAGAACTATGAGTGGAGGAATGGGGATGGTTCAAGGACGGAGTCACAAGGTGTACATAGATGGTGTGTGAAACAAGGAGGACAGGAGGAAATAGAAGGAAGGGTAGTGAGTGGTGGGATGACGAAGGAAAGAAGGTTGTAGAAGAGAAGAAGCGAGCTTTCATAGATTGGTTACAAAATAGGACGAGGGAAGCATATGAGAGGTACAAAGAAAAGAGAAAGCATAAGATAAAGGAAGCAAAGAGGAGAGCAGATGTGAAATGGGGTAGAAGTATGACAATTTTTTTTTAATTAATAAAAAATGTTGTGGAAAGAATTTAAGAGAGGAAGAAGAGGCGAATCAAGTAGAGAAGAAAAGGTAAAATGTGCAAATGGAAGGATGATAATGGAAGAGAAGGCAGTGAAAGGAAGGTAGACAGAGTATTTTAGGGAGTTGCTAAATGTGAAGGAGGATAGGGAGGGAAAGGTAGTTGCAGTGGGAAGCG
The DNA here is from genome assembly GCF_046742065.1 of Oratosquilla oratoria. Classification (NCBI taxonomy): domain Eukaryota; kingdom Metazoa; phylum Arthropoda; class Malacostraca; order Stomatopoda; family Squillidae; genus Oratosquilla; species Oratosquilla oratoria. Next base: position 28,900,821 of record NC_134795.1, on the reverse strand, counting down.
CTAAGAAAATGACCGTGATGAGTGAGGAAAATGGAGGAGAAATAAGGAAAGATGAAGTGAAGGTAGCTGTTAAGATGAGAACAGGTAAGGCACCTAGGTTGGATGGATGTCATGCAGAATGTCTGGAAAAAAGGAGATGCAGTGGTGATGAACTGGCTAGTGAGGTTGTTTAATGTTTGTTTAAGAGAGGGTAGAGTGCCGGAGGACTGGAGGAGTGCCTGCATAGTTCCACTTTACAAGGGAAAGGGGGACAAGTGTGAGTGTAGTACTCTCAGAGGGATCAGCTTGTTAAGTGTAGCTGGGAAGGCTTCTGGGAGGGTCTTGATTGAGCGGATTAGGAGAGGAACAGAGGGAGTAATTGGTGAGGAACAGTGTGGATTTAGGGCAGGTAGAGGTTGTGTAGATCAGATTTTTGTGGGAAGACAGATATGTAAGAAAGCTATAGGAAAAAGTAAGGACGTTTTTTTTATGGATCTGGAAAAGGCTTATGACAGGGTAGACAGGAAGGCACTGTGGGAGGTATTGCAGATATATGGGATAGAAGGAAAGCTTTTAAGAGCAGTCAAGAGTTTTTACGAGAGTAGTAGAGCTTGTGTTAGGATTAGAAATGGAGAGAGTGAATGTTTTGAGGTAAAAGTGGGACTTCGTCAGGGATGTGTTATGTCGCCGTGGCTGTTCAATTTATACATGGATGGGGTGGTGCGAGAGGTAAATGTAAGGGTTGTGGGTCAGGGATTGGAGATGGTTAAATAAAATGTAGAAAAGTGGGAGATAAGCCAGTTGTTTGCTGACGACACTGCACTTGCAACAGGATCAGAGGGGGGTTGTGGAAGTGACAGAGTTTGAGAAGGTGTGTGAAAGAAGGAAGCTGAAGATAAATGTGGGTAAAAGTAAGGTGATGAGATGTACAAGGGGTGAAAGTGGCAGCAGACTGGAAGTGAGTATTAAGGGAGAGCGACTAGAGGAAATGAATAGTTTTAGATACTTGGGTGCGAATGTGACGGGAAAGGGAGGAGTGGAGGTGGAGGTATAGTGTAGATTGAGAGAAACGAATAAATGTCTTGGGGGATCAAAAAGTGTAATGAGAAATAGACATTTCGGGATCGGATGGTAAGAGGAGATTGTGTGAAGGAGCGATTGTACCGACAGCACTGTATGGGGTAGAAACATGGAACATAAGAGAGGAGTTTGTGTTTGAGATGCGATGCCTGAAAAGTATGATAGGAGTTACTAGGCTGGATAGAGTGAGAAATGAGGAGGTGAGGAGGAGAATGGGTGAGGAAAGGGAGTTGAGAGATAAGGTTGATGAAAAAGTATTGGAATGGTTTGGACACATTGAAAGAATGAGGAAATAAAGACTGAAAGAGGTGTGGAAGGCAGAGGTGGAAGGAGTGAACATGAGGAGGCGACCTAGGATGAGATGGATGGATGGGGTAAAAGGGGCATTGGGAAAGAGGGGAATGTCTGTTGAGGAAGGACGGGAGCGGAGGGAAGATAGGAATGAATGGAGAATGGTTGTGTATGGATGATGCTGTGCATGAGGGGGAGTGTGTGGGTGATGGGGGTGAGGGAGTATGTGTGAGAAACAAATTGACGCAGCCCGAAGGGATTTCTTCCCGTCTTCTCCTTTTCTGCATGAGGGGACAGAGAGAGGGGGGGGGTGTCGCCGATTTAATGAAGCGGCCTTGCTGTGGATGTGCTGTCTTGTGATGCTGCTTCTGATACAGGGCAGTGGGAAAGATGCAGGGATGACCCGCAATCCATTAGGTGCCAAGATAAGATGGGTGGATGGGAGTAGAGTATGTTGGGGATGGAATGGGTGGGAGTGGCTTTTATGCTTTTTTTTTTTCATTCTCCCTTGTAAGGGGAAGAGCCTTTGGTATATGTATGTAATATTTTCTTCGTGCGTCTTTCGCGGAGTGCCTTCGGAATTTATAATGGATTTACCCGCGTGTTCGATTTATTTGGTTAATTATTAATTTTATTTCTTTGCATGTTTTATTCATCAGTTCATTCACTCCTCATTCGGAGGAAGTCGTGGGACGAAACGTAAGAGAATAAAAATCCGTTTTCTTTGTTTACCTCGCCACCTGTCGCACCACCTCACTCATCTGTCTTCCATACTTCACTGGATTTAGTTTTATTTTACAATGTTTTATTTTATTGATTAATAAATTTATTTGTTTATTTATTTATTTTTATATTTTCGTTACGTTTTATTTGGAATCTAGTATATACAGTCCTGAGAACTAAAGCTATCTTCTCGGCCGTGACATGTGTACAGATCTGGACAAGGCTTGACCTTGTTTGCGGCAAATGGAGAAGCGAGTCTGATATTTTGATGACGCTAGAGTGACGTTTTAATTAAACGCAAACAAGCGGCTTATAAGTTCCAGTTGCAATTTATCATCAACACGCCTCTGGCCATTGTCAACATTTAATGGGAGTCTTCGCAGTTGCCAGTGATCGCCAAGTGATTTGATACAGTGTTCTGGCAACTGGGATCTGTGCTGAATTCTAGAGCACATCTTTAGGGCCCTCACATGGATGGGGGGACAGGGGGGTATATGCCCTGGGGAGGCACATTTAGGGGGCGGCAATTCTAGTCAGGATATACCGCCCACAAGGCTAACAAAATAATTATAATAAAAAAGGTCAAAGGAGCCTTGAATATTTTACCGTAATATACGAATTTTGCGCTAGAATAAACAATATGAAATATTTTTCCTTTGTCCTTTCTGTAATAGGGACTTTGAATACAACTTTTAAAATCAGTGTAATTATTTTGCAAGTCAATAGCTAAAACAGGCTGCAAGGGATGATGGGGATGGGAAGTGGTGATGGGGGAGGGGAGGGGGGCGTCTTTTTTTATTTATTTATTATTTTTTTTTTCCGAATTCCGGAGTGAAGTATCACTCCCACGGGCTTTGTTTGAGCCCGTGCGGTGGTGTTTATGTAAGACACACCTTGTGGAGAAGAGGTGGAATAGTGTAGCTAGTTAGAGGGTGATAAGGGGAAATAGTAAAGAGAGGCTGCAGCTGTTAGAGCGGCGGCGGGGCGGCAGTTTGCCCCGGGGCGGCACTTAGACATGTAAGTGCTCTGCATGTCTTGGAGATCTTCTTGGGGTTGTCAATGATATAAACATCGTGTTTATATTTCTTCATTCTTTTATTCTTATATCTTTATTTTAGAAAAAATGCGATTGCCTTGTGTTATATATATATATATATATTTTTTTTTCCCAAATAGATACTCTACAGAAAATGGCTGAAACTACCTGGGATTAATTAGAAAATTATAGTAAAAGGACTTCACTGTGATAGGGTTATCTCACAAAAATGCTTAAGCTTGATTTTAGCAGAGTATCTATACTGTTATCTATTGTACAGTTTTTATGACGCATGCCATAGATTCATCCGTATTCTTAATCTTACTCAACTTTGCCTATTCTAATCTAACTTAGCCTAGCTTAACCTAAACCAGCTTAGAATAACGAAACAAGTAAGCTTGACTTAGCCCAACCCATGTTAAGTCCACTGCTGAACAAAGGCCTCTGTCATACCACTCCACAGCTCACACAACTGCGCCAACCACTGCCATGTCATTCCTGCAAACATCTCCACCTCGTCTTGACCTTCTTTCTGGTATTCCTCTTTCACGCTTCTCAACTCGCGGCAACCAGTCAGTAGCATTTGTTCCATCGCCCATCGGTCTTTCACACAAACTTTCTTGCCCAATCCCATTTCCTCTCTCTTTTTTTTTTTTTTTTTTTTTTTTTGCTACCACAGTATGTTTCACTCCATTCGGCTCTCTCACCCAACTTGCTCTCTTTTTGTCTTTCAATGATATTCTTAGCATTAATCTCTCCATTCTCCCCAGCTTTATCTCCATCATCATCGATACATCATAACCTAATCCAACCTAGACAAACCTAACCTAGCTTGGTCTAACTGAACCAGTCCAATTTAACTTAGCATAACGTTACCAAATCAAACCTAACCTAACCTAACCTTAGCTTAGTCGGGGTACAAGGAAATTAAGCTCTGATCAAGCCACGATCCATCCCGTGAGTTTTCGAAAACCCTTTGGTGTTCGTCATAAAATATATAAACATTGCCACGGTATTGAAGAAGTATTGGACGGGATGGGAAGAACAGGTAATAGAGGGCTTCGTAGATGTAGTGGGGATGAAGGGAGAGATGAAGAGTAGAAAGAAGAAATGGAGAGGAGGGAGGGAGGGCGAAGGGGAAGGAGGGATGGGTGGGTTGGAGAGAGGAGGTAAGAGGAGTAAGGAGTGGAGGTGAGGAAGAAAGGAGGGAGAAAGAGTGAGGGAGCGAGATATGAATGGGAGAAAAAGGGGAGTGAGAATGGCAGCTAAATTGGGGAATAGCTTCACTTGTTTACAAGTTTTAATTAAGCTTTGCTGCCCAAAGCGCGGAGGAACGCAGAGCCGGCCAGGAGTTGATAGCGGAATGCGGGGGAAAGGGGGTGGGGGACGGGGGAGGAGGGGAGGCTCAGATTCCCTCCCTCCCTCCCCCCTCCCTCCTTCGCTCACCTTTCAACGATACCCCCCCCCCCATTCCCCCTCTTCTCGCGCTCAGGTAGACTTGCATCCCCAAAAAAGTGTCCTTACGGTGGGGCTCCGTTGTGTGCCGTCAGAGTATTTAATTCGTTTCTGAGAGACGCCTTCAGTAGCAAACAGTTCATGTCGATTACTACCCTCCTTACCAGATGGTATTTTACCATTTATCCTGGCTGCCGTCGGGCTATTTTATTTATCTCTGTGACATTCCCACCCTCCCTCTACTCACGCCATAGTGAAGGTATTGACTAATTCTTAGAACGAAGGGTCTTGTTCGGGAGAAGCATTTGGAAATTTAATATAATTATTATCATATGGAGACATGATGACGAACTGAGGAAGGTGGATGAGGAAGACACGGGTCTTGGTCCGAATTTATTCCCGACGAGTTTGCGTTGGTGGCGTTATGGTAAGCGTGCTGGTCTAACATTCGATTAGCTGGTTCGAATCCTGCACTTCTCTCCGATTCCCAGCAGGCCCACCTGTCCCAACATTACAAACGCATTGGGCAGCAGCAAAGCGTCTCCTGGCGTAGGCTCTTCACC
>NC_134795.1:28890694-28893194 GCF_046742065.1 Oratosquilla oratoria | reverse complement strand
ACATATGTATTTATATATATATATAATATATATATATATATATATATATATATATATATATATATATATATATATATATATATATATACTAAAAAACCACTTTTGATTGGATTAAGAAAAGAAAAGAAATAAAGATTTCCATATATTTTGATTACTGGCTGTGATTCTATTCATCAGTATTCCGATGAAGAAGAATCACAGCCAGTGATCGAAATATACGGAAAATCGTTATTTCCTTTATTTTCTTAATCCAATGAACAGTGGGTTTTAATGTATGGCAGTCATATATATATATATATATATATATATATGTATATGTATATATATATATATATATATATATATATATATATATATACTGCCAAGTAATGTCGTAACACATTAGTAATTACATTAAAACACATTGTTCATTGGATTAGGAAAAGGAAATAACGATTTCCGTATATTTCGATCACTGGCTGTGATCTTCTTCAGCGGAATACTGATGAAGAGAATCACAGCCAGTGATCGAAATATACGAAAATCGTTATTTCTTTTCTTTTCTTAATCCAATCAACAGTGGTTTTTTAGTATATATATATATATATATATATATATATATATTATATATATATATATATAATGTATACATTGATACATATTTACATATAATTTCGGTAACATGAATGGGCTAATATATGAAGTGCCATGGTGCAAATGTAGCTGTTACAGGTACGGAAATATCGAAAATGGGAAATCTAGAAGTAATCTAGGCTAAATGCTGCTTCGGTTTATGCAACTGCTCTAAGTGGTTGGAACAGGGAATATTGTATAGTATAATTAATTATTGTTACTATTAATGTTATTGCTATTATTATTGCTATTACTGCTGTTATCATTACTATTATCAATAATGATAATTTTATTTATATCGGTTTTATTTAACTGTGGTACAACTCGATTCGTTCGTATTGACTTTGATTATTTGCCTCGAGAGCAGCATTGGATCCTGTGGACCGACAATGTGGGAATGAATAACAAATAATGTGACACATTTTTCATGTAGGCCTTTACTGTTTACGCTTGACATGCATTATCTATGTAGTACTTATAAACATATTCATTTAGGACGATTACAAAGAGGTAAGATTATTATTAGAAAATTATATGTTGTCAATGTATGGGACCAGAGGTAAAATAAATCAAATTCTGCTCGGATGATTGTGCACACACACACACACACACACACACACACACACACACACACACACACACACACACACACACACACACACACACACATACATATAAATATATAAATATATACATATATAAATACATATATATATGTATACATATGTATGTAAATATCTATATATATACATATATAATATATGTGTGTGTGTGTGTGTGTGTATATGTATGTATATATACGTATATATATATATATATATGTATGTATATATATATATATGCATATATATGTATATATATTATATAAATATATATATATATATATATTTGTGTGTGTGTGTGTGTAATAAACTGACGTGACTAAGCAGCTGCAAAGACCTGTTGCGGCTCACTGAAGTGTCTCATAAGATTGTAGTTACATTAGTTTCTACATTTTCTATCGAGATCTATTATATCGTCAAGTGATCGGTCACTATTTGTATCATTTGAGGGTCCAATGACCGATATGTGGTGACCCTGCAAGATGGACAGCGAAGCTGTTCATTTTCAAAACCCATCACCTCCTTCGCTTTGGTCAGGAGGTACAGCCCTGAGGGGTCGGTACTTGGTCTCCGGATTGGGTCTAAGACCTCTTGTCCATCAATTTCAGCTGTGTTTCTTATATTTTTTTTCATATTTGGAAAGTTGACAAAATGCAATTTTCCCCTCCCTTCAGCTAGTGACATAAAAACAACCCCCACACTCGTACTACACAGAAAACTGTCCAAAATTTCTTTCAAGAGAGATCTGTGGGAAGTTCTGATTGAATCGGCGACAGAATGATTAATTTCGTTTAAGCTTACAGGGTATTGATGTTAGTTGCATAATTACGAAATATCTGAAAATGTGTTGTATGTATGAAGGTAAAAAATAGGGAACATGATATCGCATAAGGTCAAGAACCTACACAAGGAGGCGCTAAGTAGCTGCAGCCGGAACCGATACAGTTGCCCTCATATGTGCGTTAGGGACTGTTGGGCAGTTAACAGTCGAAGAGTAGTATGGGATTCGAACCCACAGCGCACTTGGCATTGCATAGATTTATGTTAAATGTTAACAGGAAATGTAAGGAGTTTATAAATTGATCATCATTTTAGAAGTTTAGAAATATCACACGGAATGATAGATTTGATAAGAAAAAAAATATTTTCCTTTTTTCCTGTAACAATTAATCAATGAAGCGCAGTTCTGATTTAATCATTCGTTTAATTAATTTCGGGATTTATTTCCATGTGGTCATTCCAAGGAATTACATCGCAGAATTTGTGTAAATTGTGCGATTTTTGTT
>NC_134795.1:28880694-28883194 GCF_046742065.1 Oratosquilla oratoria | reverse complement strand
GTGAATATTTTGTCCAGACGATTTTATTCAGCTAAGGGAAACCCTTCAGTGTCAGAAAGGTTAGAAATTATTTAAATTCCTCTCTTCGGTTTTGTATCGTTGAAGGAAACTCCCACACCGTTCTGGAATGACGGTTCCTTTCTACCATCTGACGACTTCATCCAGCTGTGGTGCCAGATGGCTGGTTGGTTCTTCTGGTTCTAGGATGGAGTGCTGCGTGCCATTTTCAAAACTGCTGGGATTTTATTTTGTGTCAAAGAGAATTTATAGATGGAGCTCTTCGGGTCGGTGCATTCGGGAGGGTCATTTTGACTGGTTGCTCATCTCGTCATTCCCGTCTTTCTGCAGGTGATTGCTTGTTGAGGACGCGCACAGGAGAAAGATCCAACCCCGCGTGTGAAGAAGTGTCAAGAATCGTACTCAAAGTATAAGGTATTTAGTATGCGCTCGCACGCACACACACACACAGACTCACTCACACTCTCTCTCTCTCTCTCTCTCTCTCACACACACACACACACACACACACACACACACACACACACACACATACACACACACACACACAAGGAGGGGGAATTTATTTTATTTTATTTTATTTTATTTTATTTATTTCTTTTTTCTTTTTTGCTACATCTGTTCAGCCTACATTGTCATTGCTTAATTTTTAACTCTGCGAATCAGGTACATGGAGTAACCATCTGATGTTCTCTTGCTCCGAACCTGACCTATATATCAAAACTATGTAAGTGTATCACCAGTTGATTCATCAATATAGTTTTAATTACAAAAATATATAAGAAGGATGATACATATGCAAATGTATCAAAAACTCAAGAAAAAAATATAATTGGATAAGTTCGATATAAGGGTCAAGGGTGTGTGTCTACTGGGCCTTTACCGTCAGCTCGCACATCGACGCAACCAGTCGCATGAAACCAATCGCAACGAATGTATACACTCTGTGAAACCAATATTCCATGTACGTTTGCCCGTTAGCAATCAAGTACATGCATTTCTGAATAATAAGTAAAAGGAATATATATGTGCATATCCATACAGTACATTGAATTCTGCTTTCACAGAGTGCGTGTAAACGTTGCGATTGGTTTCATGCAACTGGTTGCGTCTGTTTGCGAGTTGCCTAATACTGTCAGTCCTGGGCTCTCGGCTAGCTGCGTAAGAGATAGCCCAATGACGTCACTGTGTATTGTAGGTAGGTATGTACGTATGTATATAATTTTATGTACGTGTGTATGTAGATATGTATGTATGTATGTATGTATGTATGTATGTATGGTCGTATGCATGAGTCACCATAACGAGTGGGTTGATTTAATTGACAATGAATATCAATTTACTTTTTTCGATAAAAAAAAAAATCCTCAGGCACGGGAGTTGTGTGCGCTCACTAGGTGCGTGATACTTTTTTTTTTTTTTTTTTTTTTTTTTTTTAAGGAAATATTCTTGGGTGATACATTGGATGGCTGCCCCATCGGGACCTTGAGAGCATCGTCTAATGAGCGCTCGATAATTTAGTGCCTCGTTAATTTTATGTATATAACGTTTTCCGTAATTATCTCGATCGCCTATTGGACAGGGAATTTATTTGGATTGCGCCTGGGCGTTCCCCACCACCTTTGGAAAGCGATGGAGTGCTATACATATGGATTGAAAAAATTGAGTAAAAAAGATATAAACATACACACACACACATATATATATATATATATATATATATATATATATATGTGTGTGTGTGTGTGTATATATGTATATATATATGTATGTATTTATATTATATGTATATATATATATATATATATATATATATGTATATGTATTAATATATATATATGTATATATATATATATATATACATATATATATATATATATATATATATATAAGATAACATGAAATAAGAAAATGGGTATGGACAAGAACTTTCGCTGCGTCGCATCAGCGATCTTTACATTTTGTGCTTGGATAGCCTGGGTAGGTATCAGTCACCGGGACCCTTCATTAGCCATTGTAGAACTTCTGTGCTCTTCATTTTATACACACATACATGGCTCGACGGCGCAGTGGTAGCGTTAACGACCGCTACACTGGCGGTCCGAGTTCGAATCTCGCCCAGGGCTGAAATAATTTTAAAATCGCTGCGTTGCAAGCCGTTAATCCAACTCTCATAGGCGGGGAATTGTGTGTGGGTGTGGGTGTAAAGTCACAGCATTACCCATGGATTGGTCATTTAAGAGCTCTGAGCTCTCATCCGGAAGGGTAGTAGCTGATGATCACGAGCCCAACACGTGATGAAAGGCCATAGGGAATCGCATTCACACACACACACACACACACACACACACACACACACACACACACACACACACACACACACACACACACACACACACACACACACACACACACACACACACACACACACACACACACACACACACCTAAAAACAATCCCTCAAAACAACTTATCGTTTGC
>NC_134795.1:28863194-28873194 GCF_046742065.1 Oratosquilla oratoria | reverse complement strand
GTCGGACGATATCAAGTCCCTCCGGAGTTGGGTTTCAGCAGCGCCGCCGAAGCGGAGCGGCGACACAAAACCCGTGTTTACTATTTCGCCAGCAATAACCAGCGATTCTATCCTTTGGGGGCTGTATTCTACTGAAGAGGTGGAATCGTAGGGGAGGTGGATATATATATATATATATATATATATATATATATATATATAATACTGATAACCCACTTTCGGAGAAGAATACGCGAAAGTATAAAGATCTGTATATTTAGATCACTAACTGTGATCCCCTTCAGCAGATGTGAATTACAGAGTAGAGAACAATGTGTATTTATACAAAGTAGTGAGGTAAGCAGGAAAGGACGGGGGCTCAGGTCACGTGTCCGGCGTTGCGTGGACCCGAGTGGCTTTTGTCCACCGCTAATGTAGATGGTAACATTTTATTTATTGCAGTAAATAAAATGTTACCATCTACATTAGCGGTGGACAAAAACCACCAAGGTCCAAGCAACGGCGGACACGTGACCTGAGCCCTCGTCCCTTCCTGCTTACCACACTACTTTGTATAAATACACATCGTTCTCTACTCTGTAATTCACATCTGCTGAAGAGGATCATAGTCAGTGATCGAAATATACAGATCTTTATACTTTCGCTTATTCTTCTCCGAAAGTGGGTCATCAGTATTATTTTACAAATATGCTACGACATAACTTTGTGATATATATATATATATATATATATATATATATATATATATATAAATTCTAAGCCATCAACGTCGAGGAACTCGATGGAGGAATTGTGGTTGATAAATGTAAATCTGTTCACTGGGACTCATTCAGAGTTGTACATATATATATATATATATATATATATATAAGATATAGATTTTGTATATATATATACAGTATATATACATATATATATATATATATATATATATATATATACATATATATTTATGTAGTATTAAATGAGACGGAAATTTCGGCGTTGATAATCTTTCTTCTGAAGGCTTTCAATTCTTCTAAAGAGGTATTTCTTATCCTTACTTAAGGAATACAATAATTCCTGTAGTCTGTAAGGATGAGAATCTCCTCTTTAGTAGAATTGAAAGCCCCCAGAAAAAGATTATCAACGCTGATATTTCAGTCGCATTGAAAACTGCATAGATTAGAGAAATATTGCTGGCGAGTTACACGCGCGCGCACACACACACACACACACACACACACACACACACACACACACACACACACACACACATATATATATATATATATATATATATATATATATATATATATATATATATATACATATATATACATACATATAAAATCAAATCAAATCAGCCATCCTGAGTCCACTGCTGAACAAAGGCCTCCTTCTTAGCATTCCATGTTTCACACGACCACGCCAACCTCTGCCAAGTAACTCCTGCACACTTCTCAATCTCGTCTCTCCACCTCCTGTCTGGTCTCCCTCTTCCACGCTTCCTATCTCGCGGCGTCCACTCGGTAACACACTTGCTCCATCGCTCATCAGTCGTTCGCACTAACTTACCTGCCCAATTCCACTTCCTCTCTTTCACCGCCTCCACAATATCTTTCACTCTAGTCTGCTCTCTCACCCAACTTGCTCTCTTTTGGTCTCTCAGCGTTATTCCCATCATTGATCTCTCCATTCTCCTCTGTGCATATATATATATATATATATATATATATATATATATATATATATATATATATATATATATACGTAGATACAGGTATCTATATGTATATATATATCCGTATATATATATAATATATATATATATATATATATATATATATACATACATATATCCTGAGACATTCTGACAGGTGGACGTAAGCGAAGTAGGAAACACAGGAGTCTTAATTTTGAGTTTATTCCTGACTAATTTCCCAGGTATGCTTTTTGAAAAAGCATACCTGCGAAACTAGTCAGGAATAAACTCAAGACTGAGACTCCTGCGTTTCCTACTCCGCTTACGTCATACATCTATACATATATACTGTATATAGATATACATATATATATATATGTATATACATATATATATATATACACATATATATATATATACACATATATATATATATATATATATATATATATATATATATATATATAGAGAGAGAGAGAGAGAGAGAGAGGAAGTGGGTGTAAGACTAATAAGGAGTACGGTGACGATTTCGTTCGGTCAGTGTCCGTTACGTTATGTTCGTTGTCTGTTCCTGGAACCACGAACTCGACACTTTCAGTCTGGTAATATGCTCCTCTGGTTCCGGAAACTCCGGAAATGTAACCGCGCGCTAAAGAGGTTGAAACTCGATTGAACAAAGTTTACAGATTACATCACTTTCATTCTATTCCCAAGTTGAATAAAACCTGAGCAAAATCAGTCCAGGGAGAATTTAGGTTAATGGGAATAAGCCAAAGATTTTATATACATTAATCTGGCAGAAGTTGTGTTGGCAGCCAGAATAAAATCAATGAATGCCTAGAGCCCAACAATTGAAGTCCATTTTATTTTGAGATCCAGCCCTCGGCTGAATAAAATTATCTAACGTTTAGCCAGAATAAAATATCCGAGGCTTGCCATCTTGTCTGAATTGTCTCGGGATCTATGGCGTGAGTCTCTTGCCGTGTGCTTGAAAGCGGTTTGCTTGAGCCAAAACAAAATCTGACAGTGTCTCATTCTGTCAAAGGGGTTTGAGCCCAAAGTGGTTTAACCTTTGGCTGTCAGAGAGAAACCTCACATTTATATAGCAACAAGAAGAGAGAAAGGTAAAGGAAAAGAGAGAGTGTAAGGGACAAAGAGAAAGAGAGAGAATCCTCTTCCTCCAGGAGATTGTAACTCTCTTTACGGGTGATGGCGCTGAACTGATCGGTTTTTGTTTTGACTTGTCATTGTTTCTGTTTTCGTTGATTTGTCTCATCCTTCTTTTATTTGCTGAGGGTGGATTTGCCTTCGGCGTGGAAAAGGGGTTCATCTCCTTAGTAAGGTGATGTGAAGTGCTTTATGCATACGGTATTGTTCAGGCGAAGGGAGACGATAATACACAGCTAGAGGTTAGGATTTCGACCCTATGATCTTTGCAGGTTAACATTCTTGAGGCAAGAAATTGCTTCCTCACAATCTGCACAATATTTATATATATATATATATATATATATATATATATATATATATATATATATAATATATATATATATATATATATGTATGTGTATATATATATATATATATATATATGTATATATATGTATGTGTATATAATATATATGTGTATATATATATATATATGTATATATATATATATATATATATATATATATATATATACACATTGGTTAAAAAATCATGCACATTTTTACCTTCTGGCCTAAGACGAAATGTCATCAATATACCAAAGCCAAGGGATGTTAGGAGGGAAGATTTTGTGTAATATTATAGTTTCGAAAAATTCCATGTATAAATTACTCAAAATTGGGATTAAAGGGTTTCCCATACTCATGGGGAATAGAAATTACCATTGAATAGAAACTTACAATTTTTAAAACATACCTTAATTAGTTCAATCAATGCAGGTGAGGGTAATGGAAGAACATGTTTATTAAGTTCATCTTGAAGGTAAAATAATAAATCATCTATGGGGACTTCAGTAAATAAAGTAACGATATCAAAACTAACCAGTGTAAACTTATAATTTGGTTTGATATAATGGAGTTTGTCTATTAAATCAGAGGTATTTGTAACATGAGAAGAGATTGTACCTACTAAAGGGCTAAGAATAGTAACTAGCCGTTTGGATAGCTTGTAAGGGTTATAGATGGTGACGGAAGTGGAGGTGGTGGTTTTTCGCATATATTGGCAGGAATGTGGACAGAAGACAGGGAGTGTTGTCAGCGTCGGGTTGGCCGAAGAGACGTGAGGCGGGTCAGTTCGTGGAACCGGATATGTTGATGCAATTTTTTTTTTTTTTTTTTTTTTTTTTTTTGCGCCAACATGTAACACATTTCCAGATTTGGTTTCATGCAGTCGTGTTGGAGAGCTCAATATTAGTTTAACACAGATGTATATATACATACATGCATTCGTGTATGTAATACAAAAACAGTCATGCGTTCACATTGTGTGTGTGGGTCTGTGTTTTCCAGGCTTAAGAGAACCCATCATGTATTTACATTAGATTATCATCTACCTCCTTTCGGCACCCTCGTGTTACCCGGGGTTCAAGGATATGACCCTTGGCCAGCTCGGTGACCTCGTCTAGTGCCAGGGGTCTATCCTCTTCAACACGGCGACATTGATACCCAGATTTAGATCAAACTAATGCCAGCTATTTCGTGTGTTTGAGTTGTTAAGAGCAGGAGATGTTCACTTTCCCAAGCTGTGAATACAATATTTTTTTTCTTTTCTTCACTTAGGTGGTCAGTATTATTTTAAGATTCATGGTTTATTTTATTTAGGTGTCATCTTAGGGGAAGAACTGGGTAAAATGTACCCCCCCTTAAACCTGTCTACTGACAGTACTTTATATGGTTATCACGCGCTCACCTGCGACTAAGTTATACCTGTAGATAATTACATAAATCATCAGATCCCCCTTGATCCTTGATTGTGTTTTATAGTAACGGTGTTAAGGGGCGACTTATTACCATCACAAGTGATGAGAAAAGCGCGGGGTCAAAAGGACAGAAAACATTAAAGAAAAATACGCTTACATTATTGTCGATTTCCCCCAGAATGAAACACAAATTGAGAGCAATGTCGCAAAAATCTTCTACACAACACCAGATATAAAATAGTACAACACAACATGGTTTTAACTCCCAATCCCATCTGACTGATTCACAAATATACAAGACTTGTAAATTCAAAGAGGGTGCGACGATGCCATCCTTACACATCTTTACCTTTCTTGGACCTAGTACGGGACCCGGCAGTGAAATCTATTTCTAGTGTCCTTATACCTTTGATCATTTCGGGACGGTGTGACCATCGTTACAAAACACGCATATTACATTATCTTCATATAAAATATATAAAGATCTTGACTTCATCTCTTTTAAACCCGAATGTCTGAGGAAGACTAGAGATTGCTTTCTGTTGAGCAGAAATCCGATAATGACCTCAATTGGCCGTGCTTAGATGTAAGCCATCACTTTCCAATCCTTTAATCGCCTAATTACCTCCAGTAACTTTCGGTTTTACATAATCTTTTCACCACGTACACCGCTTTCACAGATACGCATTATAACATCATACATGTATATATATATATATATATATATGTATATACATATATATGTATGTATATATATATATATATATATATGTGTGTGTGTGTGTGTGTGTGTGTGTGTGTGTGAATTAGCTCCACCGTAAGGACTCGAACCTTTGCCTTAGCGACTGCTTATTAAGAAGCAAAGATGATAGCCATTGAGCCAGCCAGACCGTACAAAAGGAACGACCTGGACTACGACCTGATAGTTCCCCGACAGCACTAGGGTAGCTCAGTCTCTGTCCTAATGGCTATTCTATTCAGTGGCGTCTTTGCTTCTTAATAAGCAGTCGCTAAGGCAAAGGTTCGAGCCCTTGCGGTGGAGCTAATTTCCATTTGTCACAATGACATACAACTTGTCGGATGGCTCGCCATAATAAAGACTCGGTGAAATTAGAATAGAGACTGAGCTAACCTAGTGCCGTCGGGGAACTACCAGGTTTGTTACAATGACACACACACACACACACACACACACACACACACACACACACACACACACACACACACACACACACACACACACACACACACACACACACACACACACACACACATATATATATATATATATATATATATATATATAAACACTGTACCAATATATCCCAATGTCCATCACTACCAATTTTCAAAATCCATTGTCGTTCGTGCCAATTGTCTCGCACATGAGCTTAGATTTCTGTTTGAATGTTTTGACAAACGCCAGACAATTTTCATTCTGCATCTGAGGGGTTGCGAGGGTCCCGCCGTGAAGACTCAACCTATCGAGTTCTTGTTCAAGATTTTATAAAAGTACGTCATGGACCCCAGAGACAAATACATCTTTAAGAGAAACCCCTTCGAAGCAAAATTGTCTTTTTTGTCTGTCTCTTACCAATCCTCCTCCTCCTTTTCTTCCTCTTCCTTATAGTCTTCTTCTTCCTGCGCGTTTTGGGCCTCGTCTTTGTTTTCATATTCGTGTTTCTGCTGATGCTCCTTCTCGTCCTTCTTCCATCCTCGTCTTCGTTCTGCAGCTCTTACTCCTCCCCGTCCCACATAATCACTCCCTCCTCCTCTTCCTCCCCTCCTTCCCACTCCTCCTCCTCACCCTTGCCCTTTTACACCCTCCTCCTCTTTTGCCCTCTTCCTCATCCTCCATCTCCTAACCCTTTTGCACCCTCCTTATCCCTTGCCCTCTTCCTCCTCTTCCTACCCCTCCTCCCACTCCACACCAAACGAAGGGAAGAACTCCCGATGCTCCCTAAGGACTCTCAAACCTCATGTAAGTCCACGTCTCTTCCCACCAGCATTACCGACGCTTCTAGACTCCATCGATGTTTTTAAGAACAGGGCATTCTCGTCTTAATATAGTTTTCTCTTGTCAGGTGACGACCTCCATTTCTTGCCCATGTAGTACTCCTCTCACTGTATCCCACATTCTTCTTAAAGTTTTCGCGAGCTCAGGCCCTCGTAATACTCTCTTCCTTTCCCTCCCTCCTCCTCAAACAATTGTTTCATTGCACCTTAATTTAGGAGAAACGTCACCAGGGGCCCTGTGGCCTCTTCACACTTTCCCTCAAGAGACAAAACTCATTTTTCGAACCGTGACCCACTCTTGTCGTACACACCTTTTTACGTAGCGCTACAGCGGGTCCGGTTTTCGAAGGTATCACTCTCCCCGTCACACATACGCGACTCAAGTAATTTCGTTTGAGTAGAAATGACTTAGAGGGGGTTTACACGGTCTAACGGTTCGTCGAACGCGGTTCGACAGACACGTGTTTAAAGTGATGTGTGAACGGGGTATTTGGGGTTTAACCAACGTGTTCGACAACCAAATACCCCGTTCACACGTTCACACATCATTTTAAACACGTGTCTGTCGAATCTCCAAATGTCAAATCACCTCTGCGTCATATTTTAAGAAGCTGAATGATGAACTAAGAGAGGTTAAAGAATACGAATATTAGACATTTTGTTGAGTTGTATACTTAGGGAAGTCAAGAATACTGTAAGTGAAGTCATATTCCATGTTTTTCAAATTCATAACATTTGACGAGAATCTTGAATGTGTGACGGGGGATACAAACAATTCTTACAGTTCTAACCCTACAGTCTTATTATAATAATCCTCCATTGCGGCACGATGTTATCCTCAAGGATAGAAGCGCTGGTGAATTGTTGGAGATGAAATATAGCACAGTGCAACTTCCTCACCCTTCTCAACGTTTTCTTGCTGACCCCCCCACCCCACCCCCTCACCCCGTCTCCCGACACATTATCTCTGGACAAGCTTTTAATTCCCCCCAAACTCGATCTTCGCCCTTGCTTGACCTCCTCTTCTTTCTCGTTTCCCTCCTCCTCCTCTTTCTCGTCCTCCTCCTCCTCTTCCTACTCCTCCTCCTTCTCGTCCTCTTCATCGTCTTCCTCCTCTTTTCCTCGTCTTCCTTCTCTTTCTCGTCTTCCTCCTTCTTTTCCTCGTCTTCCTTCTCCATCTCGTCTTCCCCCTCCCCTTCCTCGTCTTCCTTCTCTTTCTCGTCTTTCTTCTTCTTTACCTCGTCTTTCTTCTCCTTCTCGTCTTCCTCTTTCTCTTTTCACCTCCTTGTCATCCCTTCGCCTCTCCTCTTCGTCTTCGTCCTCCTGTTTCTTCTCCAATCCCCGCTCTTCCTCATCCTTGCCCTCCCCTTCCCTTTCCCCTCCCACTCCCACTCCTAGTCCCTTTTTCTTCTTCTCCACCTTTTCCTATTACCCATATTCCTATTCTTCGTATTCCTCACCCTTCCTCCTCCTTCTCTTCCTCCTCTTTCTTCTCCTCCCCCCTCCTCCTCCGGTTTCTCCTCTTCCACGCCCTCCTCGTCCCGATATTTCCCATCGATCTACGAAATCTCCCCGATCTCCTGCCCTCCTTCATCGCTCTTCCTTTTTGCCTCTTTGTGTTCTTCTCTGTTGATTTTCTTCATTTTATACCTTTTCATATTAGGTGATGGACTCTCTCCTCCCCCTCTCTCCCTGTTCCTCTCCCTCTCTCTCCTTCTGTCTCCCTGTTCCTCTCCCTCTCTCTCCTTCTGTCTCCCTATGTTTACATCGCCAATCCCCCTTTCTCTCCCCTTTTCTCTCCCTTCTTTGTCCCATTCTCTCTCCTTCTCTCTCTCCTCTCACCCCCACTCTCTCCTCTCTCTCCTCTCACCCCCTCTTTCTACCTCTCTCCCCCCTCCCCATCTCTCTCTCCCTCTTCCCCTCTCTACCCTTCTCCCTCTCCATCTCTCTCCTTCTCTCTCCTTCTCCCTCTCCATCTCTCTCCTTCTCTCTCTCCTTCTCTCTCTCTCTCTTCTCTCTCTCTCTCTCTCTCTCTCTCTCTCTCTCTCTCTCTCTCTCTCTCTCTCTCTCTCTCTCTCTCTCTCTCTCTCTCTCTCTCTCTCTCAAATTAACTGAGCGAAGACCACTCAGTCCAAGGCCAGAATAAAATCTACAAAGTGCGTCATTGTAGCAAAGGGGTACGGGCCCTCTTGTCATTTTTTTGATAATATCAGACAATTGTATTCTGTTGAAGACGTGTCGTAGGCTTTCCTAATTTTCTCCCCTCCCCCTTCGTTCCTCCTCCTTCATATGTTCTTCTTTATTGCCTTCGTCTTCTCTCCATCTTTCTTCGGTTTTCTTCATCATCCCTCTTTCATCAAGCCGTTTTCCTTATAGAGGCATTTTTCACCCTCGCACTTTCTTCCACTTTTGTCCAATATGCGCTTTCTCCTCCTCCTCCTCCTCCTCTTCACCCTCCTCCTCCTCCTCCTCCTCCTCCCCCTCCTCCTCCAGGACCACCACTCTCTCCTCCATCACCCTCTCCTCCACCCTCTCCTCCTTCACCCTCTCCTCCTTCACCCTCTCCTCTGTTTTTATCGTTTCCTCTTCTTCTCCCCGTTCTCCCTCCCCCACCTTACTCTTCCTCCTCCTCTTCATCTTTGTTTTCGTTCACCTTTTCTCCTCTTTCACCTCTTCCTCCTTTCTCCCCTCTTTCCTCTCCTTATCCTTTTCTTAATCTTCCTCCTTTTCCTCCTCTCCCTCCGCTTCTTTCTCTATTCTCCATTTTCTATTTCTTCTGCAAATGTCTTTTTTCTCCTTTTCCCCTCTTTCCTTTCTTCCTCTTTTCTCCCTTCTTTTCCTTTCTTACCCTCTTCCTCATTTCCCTCCTCTTTTTCTTCTACCACCACTTCCTTCTCTTCCTCCTTTTCTTGCTCTTTCTCCTCTTCCTCCTCAATTTCCTCTTTGTCTTCAACATCTCCCCTCTTCTCCTCGTACTCATCTTCCTTATCCATACTCCTGCACCTATTTTTCTTTCTCTCTTCCCTTCCATCTTCTACGCCCCCCTCTTCGGTCATTTCTCCTCCTCCTCCTCCTCCTACTTCTCCTCCCACTCCTCATCCTCCTCTTCCTCCTTTTCCTCCTCTATCCTTTTGTCCCTCCTCCTCTTCCCATTACGTATCCTCTTCCTTCTCCACCTCCTTCTTCCTCCTCTTGCATTTACTTCTTCCTCCTCCTCCTCCTCTTCCCATTACGTATCCTCTTCCTCCTGCACCTCCTTCCTCCTCTTCCTCCTCATTCCTCCCCCTCATCATGCACCTTCCTTCTCCTCCTCCTGCTCATCCTTCCTTCTCCTCCTGCCCCTCCTTCCTCCTCCAGGACCTCTTCTCCCTCCTCCTGCACCTTCTCCCTCG
>NC_134795.1:28855694-28858194 GCF_046742065.1 Oratosquilla oratoria | reverse complement strand
GAAGAATGATGAGGAGAGGGAGAAAGAGGAGGAGAAGGAGGAAGAAAAGGATGATGATGAGGATGAAGAGGAGTAGGAAGAAGAGAAAGGAAGAAGAGGAGGGTGAGGATGAAGAGGAGGAGTAGGAAGAAGAGGAGGGGTAGGAAGAAGAAGAGGAGTAGGAAGAAGAGGAGGAGAATGATTAAGAGGAAGAGATAGAGGGAGAAGAAGAAGATGAAGATGAAAAGGAGGAGGAATAGGAAAAAGAGAAGGAGGAGGAAGAAGAAGAAGAGGAGAAGAAGGATTGTGAATGGGAGGAACATTGGAAGGGGAGGAGTAATAAGAGGAGGAGGAAGATTGGGAGGAGGAAGAATGAGAGAGGGAATAGAAGAAAGAGTGGAAGGAAGAGGAGGTAAGGGAGGAGGAGGAGGAAGAATGGGAGGAGGAGGAGACCGAAAAAGAGAAGGTGGATATGAAAGAGGGAGAGGGGAAAGACTATGAGAAGGGCAAGATGGAGTAAGAAGAAGGCGAGAATGAGGACAAAGAAATGTTGAAGGTACATATTTCTCGGCTTCGATACAGGCCAAAAGGTCTCCCTACGGCACACTTCATCATTGTAAAAACATAGGACCGAAATTTGTGATGTATTGGTAGAGATGTTCTGTGGATTGAGAGTGCCCCCCCGCCGCCCCAAGTGAGATACACAATCACTGTAGTCCGTCATGATTAGGTTCTGGCAAAAGAAAAAGAATAATAACAAATAGATAAGAAATAAAGATGATATTAAGAAACAGACCAATGAAACAACAATAAGATGGAATAACATAAAATGAAAGATGAAATGAAAATGAATATTAGATGATTTTATATGGAGTGACTTTTTTTTTTATCTTACCCCCATCCCTCAGCCCTTCACCCCCCTCGCCTGAATGGAATTGTTTGGTGAAAACAAGACTAAACGTTAGAAGCCGTCAGTTTTGCATTGTTTATAAACAAAACATTTCTTGGCAGTGAGGATCATTGCTCATTTACAAATGGCTTGCTTGAACACAATTTTTTAATTTATCTCTCCAGAGAAATCATTAGCTCTGCAAATAATCATTTGATGAAAGTCGGTCTTCATGATGGATGTTGGGGTGTTGGTATTCTCAAGCTGTTATTGTTTATTTATTTTTTCATTTGAGAAAGCGTAACGTTGTGTGGAATATATAATAATACTATCAATTTATTTTTTCCTGTTTTTTTCTTTTGTTTATGTGTGTGTTGAAGACTGATACATTTCTTATACGAGATAAAGTATGAAAGAAATAAGAATTATATACATATACATATATATTATGTATATATATATATATATTATATATATATATATTTATATTATATATATATATATGTATACACACACACACACACACACACACAATCTATATATATATATATATATATATATATATGTATATATATATATATACCTTGACAGCGTAGTCGGCAAGTTACTACAGCACTTGTCATGCGATTGCCTGGTTTGAGTCCTTGGCGGTACCGCATTTCAATTTCTGCATGTCGGCCTCCATTGGGTCTCCCGATGTTGATGTCTTAGAATTAAAGTGTATTGTCGTTGTTAAAATGTATCTCTAATCACTGAGACCCATTCAGTGATGTACATATATATACATATATATATACATATATATTTATATATATATATATACATATATATATATGTATACATTGGGAAGGTTAATGTAGTATCACATTCGTAAAATAAGACTTAATGACCTACTGTCGGAGAATGAGATAAGATGGACAGAAATTCTGTATATTTCGACCACTATCAGAATTTCTGTCCATCTTATCTCATTCTCCGACAATGGGTCATTAAGTCTTTTATATATATATATATATATATATATATATATATATATATATATATATATATATATATATATATACAAATACATATATATATTATATATTATATATATATATGTATATATATATATATATGTATATATATATATATATATATATATATATATATATATATATATATTTGTGTGTGTGTGTGTGTGTGTGTGTTTCGCCACTGGATGAGCTCTGGTGGTGGGGTATTGCTTTTGATTGAGTTTGATCATTGTTAACAACATTATGGCAAAAAGGATAAATGATCATTTGTGGTTGAAATATGTCTCGTAGTATAAAAACGAGTTCAAATATCTTTTGGAATGAAAATCTACGTTCACACAACCTCATAGAAAAGCATTGATTGTAATCTTCAGGAGCTACAGCACAAATTGAGCAATTCCAGCTTTATTGTGTCGACTTCGTACATTTACACACACATACACACACACACACACACACACACACACACACACACACACACACACACACACACACACACACACACACACACACACACACACACACACACACACACACCTCGTGGCGCTGTGGTTAGTACACACCTCGTGGAGCTGTGGTTAGAGTTCTCGCCTGCCACTAGGGCGGTCCGGGTTTG
>NC_134795.1:28840694-28845694 GCF_046742065.1 Oratosquilla oratoria | reverse complement strand
CACAATAAATTTATTTGGAATATTCCCATGGCCACGGCATTGAACGATCGGGTCATGAGTAGTAAGCAGTAACACAGCTACAGCGCACGTGCGTGGATATAATTAATTGACCACGTGCGTACATACATCGTCAAGTCACTGCACTGCATAATAAAAAAAAAGATACTCTCGATGTTCAAAGTATACGAATAGCCACCAGCATGCTGTGTACGTATGTGTAGAACTGTGTATTAGCTTCACGGTTAGCTTACAGTACAGCCTAGTGCATGCTGGGAGCATGCATGTAGTGCTTGGTTTGGCAGTGCGTGGTTCGACATGCATACAATGTGTGGCTTGGCGGTCTGTATGAGTGCATATACGTACATTACAGACACGTCGTGCTTTCGTATCGGCACATCACATGCACATCTAGCTTTGTGATTCAGAATACAGGGCTGAGTGTGAATGAATTCACTCGTAAACATGTGCGTTTCTGTTTGGATCGCAGCAACTGCGATTCATAAAATCGTATGCCTAGTAAATGGCTGAAAATACATTGCTAATTGCGATGCAATACCGGGAAAATTATTCCTTGTATATAGTATATATATATATATATATATATATATATATATATATATATGTATACATATATATATATATGATATATATATATAGATATATATATATATATGTATACATATGTATACATATATATGTATTCATATATATATATATATATATATATATATATATATATATATATATATATATATATATATATATATATATATGTGTGTGTATATACAGTATATATATATATATATATATATATATATATATGTATATGTATATATGTGTATATATATACAGTATATATATATGCATGAGAAATCATAAGAACTCGTGATTCTATGCAGAAAAACCACCAAGGAAAATAATGAATTGATGACCGAGCGGTCATCGATTTATTATTTTCCATGGTGGTTTTTCTGCATATTTAGAATCCCGAGTTCATGTGATTTCTCATGCAAAATGGATAGCACGCGCTACTTCCAAGACTTTACTGTTTACTACCCTGGACTTTTTCCCTTCGTCACGGAATTCTGTTCAGCTCTTTCCAAGTCTTATAAGATGAAACTTCGGCTGAAATATCTTAAACGGTGCTTGGAAAAGCAAGTGTTACCAAGTCTCTTCTAAACAGTCTGTGCATTCGACTATTTGAAGACTTTCAAAGAATTACTCTTTTGAAACGCATTGAGATCACGAAAATTGAAGTCAGTGCCATGTTCAAAGTTTTGGGTTAAAAAAAATGAATTTGATCGTGCTATACCGGTGGAATGGAAATCAAGATTGTTAGATCACTGCTATGGAAAAATGAGGTTTGTGTGCAAAACCTTTAGTGTTAAACTTGACAAAAAGCTTGACAAATCAAAGAAAGCAATTGGACTAAACATGCTAACCCAAATTTTGTGATTAACTTGTCCGATAAACTCTTATGTGATGATGCCAATTGTGTTTTGGGTTTTGGACTTAGTTTTGCTTCATCTAAAAAGGTAGACAGTGTTAGTATAGCCAAAGCCTTTTGCAATTTGGAAAAATTTGGTGATGTACCTAGTGATGATATCAACATTAGCAAAGGTTTAGTGTAATCTTTGTCCAATTCTAATCAGCCCACCTGTCCAAAACGTTTTCTCAAAGAGTACAACTTAAAAATGACAAAGAAATGCATGTTACTGAGGCAGATAAGAGTAATAGTGTTGTTATATTGAACAAGAACGATTACACTGATAAAATGGAAACTTTATTTAGTGATGAAAGTACATATACTAAAGTTAAAGAAAAATACTTTGGAATCGGTCAACATCAATTTTAAATCAAAATCAAAACAATACTTAAAAGATCATGAGCATTTAATCAAAGAGCTCTCATCTGTTAACCCGTCTCTTTCATACATGTATGGATAAATCAAAACTCACAAGCCCGATAACCTGTGAAACCTATCACTTGTTTCATAGATTCCACCAGTTATAAATTGTCTAAGTGGCTTGTGTCCATCTTAAGCCCTCTTGTCGATTCCATCTTAAGTATTCACATTAAGAACAATGTAGACTTAAATGATAAGTTTTACAACCTAAATTTAGATTACGATTTTAAATTAATGATCTATGATGTTACTTCGTTATTTACTCGTGTACTTGTTAAAAATACAATAAACTGTATTATCAACAATTCGATTAAGGAAGAGGACTGTACGGAATCCATTTGGGTAGAGATTATAGGCAAGAATAAGAAAGTTATTATTGGCGTCTTTTATAGACCTCCTAACCTCAGCATTGAGCAGACGAGGGAAGAAAATACTCTGGACTTAGTTTTAACTAATAATGAGCACCTAATGAGTAACGTAAAAGTGGGAGATAGTCTAGGCTCTAGCGATCATCAAGAAATAAGATTTAATATTTTTTGGGAAGAATGAAAAAGTACGAATAACGTCCAAATACCAGACTTCAGGAGAGCAAACTTTGACAATATAAAAACCTATTTGAAATTGACTATGAAATGTAATGCGGACGTTGCGGACGTTTCGGATATTGTCGAGTCTCGGTGCGTGACCGGGGGTCAGGTCATGACCAGGGGTCGGGTCACGGAGGGGGTAATATGTATACCTTGGGTTAAGTCATTTGGGGGCGAGGGCTCAACAGACTGGTCAGCGATTTGGATAAAATGTATAGCAATTTAACTGATTTAATTATTAATGCACAAAATAAATTTATCCCCCTGAAGTCAATACGGAAAAATAGTAATACTCCCAAATGGATGACGGACAGATTGAAACATGAGATCGGAATGAAAAGAGGACTTTACGTAAAAAAATAAAAAAACGGGGAAACACACCTTAGATCAAGATATAACGAAATGGCAAAGCTGGTTAAAAAGAATACACGTACAACGAAACGTAATTATGAAATTAGGGTTGGTAGTCAAGCAAGATCCAACCCAAAGGGTTTCTTTCATCTCTATAGAACAAAAATAAAAAAAAGTATAGGACCAATTAAAAACGATGAAAATGTCATGATAGAATCGGAGGAAAAAATGAGTCAGGAGTTTAACAATTATTTTCTATCGGTGTTTACTAATGATAGGTTAGATAAAGTACCTGACTGCGATCCGATTTTCAGAGGGGATGAAGAAAGTAGTCTATCTAATATCAGCATTAGTAAAGTAGAAGTAGTCAAGCAGATTGAAAGACTTAAAGCTACAAAATCCCCGGGTCCAGACGAAATTTTTCCGAGAATGCTAAAGGGGTGTAAATTTGAAATCTGCGACCAGTTGACTGAAATATTTAATAAATCAGTAGACACTGGTTTTGTGCCTACTGCTTGGAGGCAAGCAAACGTTGTTCCTGTTTTTAAGAAGGGAGATATATCGTCTATATGCAACTACAGGCCAATCAGTTTGACATCGGTTATAGGAAAAATGCTTGAATCAGTAATAGTAAATAGACTCAGAGAACACATCGAAAGGCATAATTTAATTCGTGATTTACATCATGGTTTCTCCAAGGGAAAGTCATGTGTGACTAATCTATTAGCCTTTTACACTAAAGTATATAAGGCGTCAGATAAAAATGATAATTACGATGTGATTTACCTTGACTTTAGCAAAGCGTTCGACAAGGTACCACACCAGAGACTACTAAATAAAATCAAAGGCCATGGCATAGGAGGAAAAGTGTTAGAATGGATTAGAGCTTGGATTAGTAACAGAAAACAGCGGGTCACCATAAATGGAGTAAAATCTAGGTGGGGCAATGTTACTAGTGGGGTCCCCCAGGGCTCGGTTTTGGGTCCCTTGTTGTTCATTATGTACATAAACGACTTAGACGACGGGATAAATAGTGATGTTAGTAAGTTTGCAGATGACACTAAAATAGGATGGATGGGGATGACAGGTGGTGATGGATACGGAGCTGCCTAGTGTAGGCCTTATGGTCTCTTGCAGTCTCCTTCATTCTTATGTTCTTATGTTTCTGATTTTTTTATGTTCCTTGAAAAAGAATTGAAGAAATGTGAGTTGCCACTACCTACCACTGCTATCATTGATTTAATTAGATTATGTATTGTCGATTAAAATTTTGTGTTTGACGGGAAATATTTCCAGCAGAATTTTGGAAAGGCTATGGGCAACCCACTTTCTCCAGTTCTCAGCAATCTTTGCATGGAATTTTTTTTAAACTAAGTTATTACCTAAAATTCTCTTCCATAATGTTACATGGTATAGATACATTGATATCATATGTATTTGGCCTGACAATGATGATCCTACTTTATTCTTATCTAAACTTAATGCCTTGGTTCTATCAAATTCACCATGGAAATAAAAGAATATAATCATTTACCTTTCCTTGATGTAATGATTTACAGAAATGAAGAGTCTTTCAAATCTAATATTCACAGAAAACTCACCAATGTCCTTTCATATGTACATTTTTATTCGTCTCATCATTACAGGACAAAAATGTCAGTGTTATCATCAATGTTCCTTAGAACGTATAGAATTTGTTGTCTGGAGTTTTTGGATGATGAATTCTTAAGAATATATGATATAGCTTCAAAATTAAAATATCTTAAGCACCTCGTACATAATTCCTGTAAAATGGCAAAAAGTGTCTTCTATGAGGAAAATGCCAGCAAAACCTTTAATGTAAAAAATTTACTTGTTCTTTCTTTTCACGAGAATTTCGTCAAACTACCTCATATTCAGTCTTTCAACATTCAAGTAGCATAGAACTCTAATGTAATCTGAATCTGTTTAATTAAAAAATCCTGATAAGGAAGAAGGATGTATCTGTTCAATTCCATGTAAAAATTGTGACAAATGCATTATAGGTCAGACTGGAAAAGAATTAAAAGGTTAAAACAGCATCAGCATAGCGTCAACAGCGGTCAAATGTCTAATATATTATTTGTTCATTTAAAGGATTTTAATCATTGCATTAATTGGAAGGGTGCTAAAGAAAA
>NC_134795.1:28828194-28838194 GCF_046742065.1 Oratosquilla oratoria | reverse complement strand
TATATATATATATATATATATATATATATATATATATATATATATATACGTATACAAACACCCAAGTTGATGTACGCATCACCCTCCTGGCACTCCTCACTCACTATGACGCAGCAGCCACAGCTGGAGAAAATCCAGAAAAGAGCCTGTCGCACAATCCTTTGCAAAGAATACACCACCTACCAGCACGCTCTCACCACACTAGGACTACCCCCCCCTCTTCCTGACCGCTATCTCCATAGTCAGAGGTCGTTTGTGGTCACCCTAGTTAAACATCCTCGGCACCGGAACCTACTACTTCCTCAGATACCACGACCACGGCTGCAGGTGCAGCACCGTAATACCATCAAGCCGATCAGAGCACGTACCGACTGGTATAAGAAGAGCCCATACCGACATTTGTGGACTTAATCAACAACAAGAATTAACATTGTTGTACTACACACCTATTACTCAGCTTACTGTTTGTTTTTTCTATTTTTTTTTTAATGCTTGTAACAACATCTTTTCACCGTCATATCTTTATATTGTTATATTCTTGTAGGATGTATATTTTCAGCAGAAATGATGCTATACCCAATAAACCGTTGATTATTATTATTATTATTACACACACACACACACACACACACACACACACACACACACACACACACACACAGATAGACAATATATATATATATATGTATATGTATATATATACATATATATATATTATATATATACATATACATATACATACAGTATATATACGGTATATGTATGTATATATATTCTGAAAATCAACCCAAGAAAAATAGGAAAATTATATGATGAATTCTTTCCACTTTTAAAACAGTGTATTTTGGTAGAGACTCTTTGTCGCCCAAATAATGTTTTCTTTCTTATTCTTGCTGAAACCGAGAAAGTTTTGCATTTCCACAGCGTTTGTGTTGGCGGAGCGTCTCATTAAACGCTTTACTTTCACGGCGTTTGTCTCTCCAAGAAGGCTTTATGATTTCGCAGTGTTTGTCATCTTTCAGTATCTCTTTAACCGAGAAAGTCTTTGGCGTTTGTACATCATTTATACTCTCACTGTATCGTTCTTGTAACTGTCTACAAATACCTATCCCTTATTTGGTCCTTTCTTACGACATCACTGTGTCTGATGTGTTAGATAGCCAGTTTGTGTGTTTACTTACTATCTGTGCATTGTATGTAACCCTTCAGATTCAGTGTTCTTTGGCTCTAAATTAGTTTATGCTTATTAATCTTGAAGACGCGATGCTAAGTGGAGTCGAAGAGCATGTTTCATTGGCCCCCTCAAAACGAAATCTCTCTCTCTCTCTCTCTCTCTCTCTCTCTCTCTCTCTCTCTCTCTCTCTCTCTCTCTCTCTCTCTCTCTCTCTCTCTCTCTCTCTCTCTCTCTCTCTCTCTCTCTCTCTCTCTCTCTCTCTCTCTCTCTCTCTCTCTCTCTCTCTCTCTCTCTCTCTCTCACTCACTCACTCTTTATTCATGAATTTGAGTGAGTTATATATATGATGTTGGCATCTTTAAATCACATTGAATTTTTGCCATATCATATAAGTTTATTTTCAGTGCACAAGAATAGGTCATTGAAACTTCAAATTATTTTTGACAGTTTTATTCCACACCCCACCTGCAAGAAAAAAGTGAAACAAAAAACTGGGGTCGAGGCCATGACCTGAGGTAGATGACTGGGTTCACCAAAAAAAAAAAAGAAAAAAAAAATGACAATGACTGACGAGTATAAATACGGAAAGAACAGAGCACACAGATGCCCCCTGTTGCATTTTGTGCAAGAGAGAGAGATACAGAGAGAGAAGTGGGTAAAGGTCTTGTTCGAGGAGAGCGTCTGCACCTATGTTGGGCGGGGTCGTCTCTCAGGCGAATAAAACCTCCTGACGTCAATCGGATCGTAACCAATAATGAGTTTTGACAACAAACAAGAGGGAGTTGTATCTTCCTCTCTAACCTTGGATGTCTACCCCCCCACACTTCCAATCTCTGCCCTTTCCTCTCTCCTTTACCTCTCTTTTTCTCCTATCCCTTACCTCTCTTTCTCTCCCTCTTTCTCTTCCTTTCCCTCTCTCCCTTTCTCTCCCTGTCTTCTTTCCTTTACCTCTACCCTCCCCCCCCCTCTCTCTCTCTCTCTCTCTCTCTCTCTCTCTCTCTCTCTCTCTCTCTCTCTCTCTCCCCCTCTCTCTCACTCATTCTCTCACTCATTGTTCATCCGTTTAGCTATTTATTTGCATACAGTATGTATGCATGCATATATTGATAAACAAAATACTTAGCATATAAATAGGTGTTTGATGAAGTTCGGAGAAATGCATGTGGGGCAGGCAGGCAGACTGTTGCCATGTCATATATTTTCTGCCAGACGACTGCACTTGTTGGAAAGGTGCGTGTCATTGGTAAATAGAAAGTTCTAGAGTTAGCTAGATTCAGTGCTGATAAATTTGCTGCTAAAAACTAGTATCCTCTAAGCGGTCTAGAACGGCTGGAACCAGTAATCCATCAAACATCACTCAATCAGTCAATCCGTCCATCAGGTCATTGATTTGGTAGTCGGTGCTCAGGCCTGCCCCACAACTGAGTCTAACTCGACAACTTTGTTTAGGAGCACTACCCTGGCCTATGGGCCTCTGTTTACGGTTGGCGGCTACTTATATGTTTCATTGTAACGTCTGTTAAGAATATTTGTGTGTGTGTGTGTGTGTGTATTTTCACTTGGTCTTTTGGATCACGTGTTCGACTCGTGATCGACAGCTATTTCCCTCCTGGAAGAGAGCTCAGAGCTCGTAGGTCCGATCTATGGGTAATGCTATGACCTTTCACACACACACACCCCCAACTCCCCGGCCACGAGAGTCAGAGTAACGACCCGAAGCGCAGCTGTACCGAAATTAATTTCGGCCCTGGGCAGGATACGAACCAACCACTACTCGCAACACCATGCTATTAGTTCATCGTTCTACACAACTGTGTGTGTGTGTGTGTGTGTGTGTGTGTGTGTGAGGATTTTTGCTTGGGTAAATGTGCGCATCGGCTCAAGCACGCTTTTGCCTGTTCCATATTCTTTATAGATATATTTATGGGAATTCAAACCAGCCTCGCTTTGTATATGCTTCAGAATTCAATGCGCCTAAACGTAGACAAAATTCATTATGCAAACATTGTTTTATACTATTTTTGAGTGGTTCAGACGGAAGTTCAGGCTGGTGTTATTACCGTGCCTGTATTATGAGAAATTCTTCGTGGAAGAATCGAGACGAAAAAGTCGGGATAATTGAGGAAGAGGAAGGAAACAAAGAAAAAAATTAGTTTGTCTCAGCCGTTCTGAAATTCAAACAGGCAGACACAAGCACAAAGCCTCTCGTATACTCTGTTTTTAGTCCTTGGGATGTTTGTGTCCTGAATGAAGTTACCTGACGTTGACCAGTTTATCATATTATTATGTATATTATCTATATATTCTCTAATTTAAGAGTTCAATGTACACACACACACACACACACACACACACACACACACACACACACACACACACACACACACACACACACACACACACACACACACACACACACACACACACACACACATATATATATATATATATATATATATATATATATATATATATATACCAAAGGCTTTTTCCCCCTTATGAAGGAGCTAGCCAGAAAAAGGCATAAAAACCACTCCCACCCATTCCATCCCTATCATACTCCACTCACCTCCACCCTCTTCCCTCCCTCTTATCTTGGCACCTCCTGGATGACGGGTCATGCCTGCATCTCGCCCACTGCCCTGGGTTAGAAGCAGTGTCGCCAAATAAATACTATGTGCATTGAACCTTTTAAAGTAAAGGGTTCAGTGTATATAGTATTTATTTGGTGACAACCATCAATTAGGGACAGAATCGCGCCGAAAAGATAAAGTTGAAGTAGAAATGGAAGGAAGTAGTAGGAAGGTAGTAAGAAATAAAATAGATAAAAAAAAATTGAGTTGAGATTGGTCTAATAATAAAAGAATGTTGCGTGACTTGATGTTAGTGTCATGAAAATACCTCATCAGTACCTCGTACGCGGCTTAATCGACATAGCCATTAGCCTGTCATGTGATCAAAATAGTCTAGTATTAGCGAGAACAAATTATATCAGAGTTTACTTTCAGTTAGCCAGCTTTATTGAATGGGAGTCCTATATGATAGCTTGTTTCTTTAGCGCATCAACGTAATTTAGAAGATTTTGTTTGAAGATAGAGGGTCTTCTTCATTTAGGAGATGGACTCATGGATCTAATTGTTCTCACTCCACACGCACGTATATATAAACACAAATGCAGTGCGAGCCGGCACTCCAACTCTCGTGGGCAAGGAGTTTGTGTGTGTGTGTTTGTGTGTGTGTGTGTGTGTGTGTGTGCGTAAGGTTATAGCATTATCCATAGATTGGGCATATATATATAAATGTATATATATATATATATATATATATATATATATGTATATATATGTATATATATATATATGTATGTATATAATTGATGTATTGATATTACGTAAGAGTACTCCACCGAGGACACGTAGTATATTTTAGGGAAATTTCCATACGATTCCATTCATTTGTAAGGCAAAGAACCCGTCCAGGGTGCCATGGTATTTAGAGGATCAGGGAGACCGTGGCTGTTCAAAGGCGAGGACGAGTTTTCATATTGAAAAACAATGAAGAGATCACAATGGCTCTCATCGAGGGTGATCTCGAGGATGGTGGGCGCCGATCGAGTGATTAACGTGTATTGGGTCCAGTGACTCCACGACGTCAATACCGATATCTGAGCGATTCGTGTTCTTGTGTTAAAAAAGAGAGAGGCAGAGAGAGAAAGTAAGAGAGAGAAAGAGAGAGAGAGAGAGAGAGAAACATATGAGTAGTACACCCTTCACGATTGATTATGGGGATGGGTTCTCGCATGATAAAGAAAAAGAACCGACAACTAATCTGGCGATTGATATTTGGCGCTTATCAAGGAAAAATTCCAGACCAATGACTTAGATGTAATAAAATACAATTTTTCAGTTCTTGCATGTTTCCCCCCATTCGTGGGTGGGGGGTGGGTGGGTTAGTCTCTCCTATTATCATGATTATAAAAGTGGTAGCAATCAATGTTCTAACTGAGTTGGTAGTTTACAGGAGAAAGCCATTTAATGGGGCACGTCATGCTTTCCATTCGGTGGCTAAAGGGTAAATCTGGCGGCTTCTCCCGCAGGTAGGCACTTCAGTTCCCATATAGTAATTAAGATGATTGCCTGTGGTGGGGTTCAGGTACAAAGGAGAAGGGAGAGTGCGTCTGTAGCCCACTCTGACGTCATATCTCTCCCCCCCGTCTCTCTCTCTCTCTCTCTCTCTCTCTCTCTCTCTCTCTCTCTCTCTCTCTCTCTCTCTCTCTCTCTCTCTATCTCTCTCGCTCTCTATATATATATATATATATATATATATATATATATATATATATGTGTGTGTGTGTGTGTGTGTGCGTGTGTGTGTGTGTTTACTTGTGTGTGTTTGTGGCGCTCTTGTTGATAGAATACAAAACATCCATATTAAGCTTCGGCTTCATATGTAATCAAAACTTATGTGACTAGCAGAACCCATTGTTTCATTAATATTGTTATTATTGTTATTATTATTATTATCATTAGTACTATTATTATTAACATTAATGATATCATTGTTGATATTATTATTGATATTATCATTATTATTATTATTATTATTATTATTATCATTATTATTATTATTTATTATTATTATTATTATTATTATTATTATTATAATTATTATTATTATTATTATTATTATTATTATCATTATTATTATTATCATTATTATTATTATTTATTTATTTATTTATTTGTATTATTACTTTTTTCCCACACCAGGTGATGCATTTGTTTAAGTGTCCGATTTTGCTTATTCAGTTGTTTACCTCCTTAACTATACACTTCATGTCTAAGTTACTCCGCAATTCCCTCTTTTTCTCTCTCTTCCGTAGACCACATCATTGATTTGTTTATGTGTCTGATTATGTTTATGAACGCACCTACTGTACGTGTGTGCCTCCTCATGCCTTCCTTGCCTCGGTTATCTCGCAACTCCCTACTGGTCTTTATTTAAGGTTTTGCGAGAGGAGCCGTAGGAGCATAGAACCATGGAAAACCTGAACTCGAGTTTTGAGCAAACTTTCAGGGAAGGGTTCCATAACGGCGCCTGAAAGTTGCTGGGAACTCTCTCGTGGATAAGGCAAGACAATAGAATAGCTGAGGAGAAGTTATGAGGCTGCTCGGAGCCGTGGCCTATGTCACATAACGAATAGAACAAACTTGGCTGGGATATAGTCACATGTAAGGCAGTTCTTTGTTTTATGATGGGATTAGACTAAGTCTGCTTGTTGAATGTAATTTATTGCTTTAGTACGTTTTCGTAACGTTACATTGTTGTGTCCTTTGTATTTTTGTTTGTTGGTTATTTTCACTTACAGTTTTTTTTACACATACCCTCTATATGATATGATTAATACATATTTTTAGCATACTAAGTTGAATCATACAAACATACAATAAAACAAAAAATAATTCCTACTAGGGAAGAAAAAAAATATGGGAAAAATATTGTCAACAGGAGAGAAACATATAAGAAACCAAATATTAAATTCCCATTATTACAATTATTCAGTAATATGAATAACTCTGGATAAAAACAATCACACAAATGGGAAGACAATTATGGTCGTCAATTGTGAATACATTTGCAGTCTGCTCCACACGCACACTGACCATTACACTCTACAAGCCTCTCCGTCATCATTGTCCCCCCTCCTCTCTCTCTCTCTCTCTCTCTCTCTCTCTCTCTCTCTCTCTCTCTCTCTCTCTCTCTCTCTCTCTCTCTCTCTCTCTCTCAAAAGATTACAAAGGCGGAGTATGCCAACAGGAGACCTTTTAGTCCATAACTCACTCTCACTCTCTCTCTCTCTTTCTTTCTCTCTCTTTCTCTCTTTCTCTCTCTCTCTCCCACTCGGCAAACTACTAGCTTCCTCCTTTCTCTCTCTCTCTCTCTCTCTCTCTCTCTCTCTCTCTCTCTCTCTCTCTCTCTCTCTCTCTCACACACACACACACACACACACACACACACACACACACACACACACACACACACACACACACACACACACACACACACACACACTGGGTGAAAATGTCTGCAAGGGTGGAAGCGCTAGTAAGCTACAGTCCATAGAATAACTATTTCCTTCCCACACACTATCTGTCAGTCTATTCCTCCTCCTCTTTCTTTTGACACACCTTCACCCTACCAAATTCCCGTTCCTGCTCTCTCGCTCTCTTATAACTTGTCCTTCATGTCTCATTTCTTGCTCTTTCACGTCCTCCCACCTAATCTGTCACACTCTCCTTCCTACTCTATCTTATCCTCAGCTTCCTCTTCTCTTCCCGCATTCCCTTTCGCTCTTCCGTACTCTCAATCTCTTCCTCTCTCAGAGTGTTTACTCTCATCCCCTCTCTTTCTCTCCCAGACTCAACTTCTCAGTCTCTGTTTCACAGTTTACTCAGTTTACTCACATCTCTCAACATGAGGATCTTACAGATCTTACCTCAGGTGAACTAAATCGTTAAGACATAGCCAGAACAACGTCAGTAAAGTGTGGCTTTGTAGCAGTGAAGGAACAGAGAGTATTAGCATTTCGTGGGCGATAACCAGCGCTTCTATCCTGGGGCACAATATCGAATCAAAGTGATGGAGACTTGCAGGTTAATTATCAGAGATTTAAAAAGGTTAGCAGAAAGGTGAGGTAGTAGAGGGTAAAAATAATCAGCATCTTCTTTGAATGGAGATTAATCTAAAAAAAGAAAAAAAAAGAAAAAAAAAAATGCGCGACTCAGGTTGGCAGGGGTATGACTTAAAGTCCTTAATTTTCAGTCCGGAGGCTTACCTTCCGCTACCCAACTGCCAACAAACATACATAACTCAGTTTCGAGTACCGGTTTAAACTCCTTAGATTAAGACATACGACTCTACCGTTACTTCAACTTATTCCGATAGCTCTCAGAGTTGTAAGTCATGTTGTGGATGGTGGGAGAGGGGTGTCGCCCCCCTCCCCCACCACCCACCCCACCCTCCGCCCTTCCTCTCCAACAACTTTTCGTTGTTGTAAATTCTCATGTTGCAAATCCGGAAGATTTTTGTCTCGAATATGACTCCGCTCCACAACTTGGTCCAACTTTGTCTTCCCCCTCCGTGAAATAGAGTCATGTATTCATCCCGCAATCTTACGCCTCAGTTGCGAATTGGACCGGGTCTCCCGTCTCTTGGAGACCGGGGCTCTCCGCTTGGAGACTCGTGTCTCTGTTTGGAGAACAGGGTCTCTGCTTGCAGACTCGTGTCTTCGTTTGGAGACCAGGGTCTCCTCTTGGACACTTGGGTCTCCGCATGGACATTAGGGTCTCCGCGTGGAGATTTGGGTCTCCGCTTGGAGACTACAGTAGGGTCTTCGTTTACAAACTGAGGTCTCCGGTTAGGGACTTGGGTCTCCGGTTGGATATTGTAGTCTTCGTTTGGATACTGGGATCTTCGTTTGGCGACCATGAGTCTCCGTTTGGAGGCTAGGTCAGGTTCTTAACTTGTGCCAAACACCAAAGACTATACTTGAAGGAAAGCAGAACCTGAGAGAGAATTGGGTCTCGATTGATCAATATACTATTCAAGCAAGGATCCATGACCCACATCGGAACGAACACAGTGAACTGCGCCATGCGTTATTAGGGTCAGAATAGCTTCCAATTCTATATGAATTATGTATATATTGCATATATATATATATATATATATATATATATATATATATATGTATATATATATATATGTGTGTGTGACTGTGTGTGTGTGTGTGTGTGTGTGTGTACAAATGTATATATATATATATATATATATATAGATAGATATATACATATATATATATATATATGTATATATATATACATATATATTACAACTAACACCACAGTCGGAAGAAAAAAATAGTTGAGTAAGTGACACTATATATTTTGATTGCTAACTGCAATCTTCTTTAGTAGTACAAAGTGGAAGGAGGAAGCTGTCTTAAATAGCATTCTCCTTCCACTTTGTACTACTGAAGAGAATTGCAGTTGGCAATCAAAATATATAGTTTCGCTTACTCTTATTTTTCGTCCGACTGTGGTGTTAGTTGTTAGTTACAAATGTATTACTACATTTCTCACTAATGATATATACGTATATATATATATACATATATATATATGTGTGTGTGTGTGTGTGTGTGTGTGTGTGTGTATGTATATATATATATATATATGCGTGTGTGTGTGTGTGTGTGTGTGTGTGTGTGTGTGTGTGTGTGTGTGTGTGTGTGTGTGTGTGTGAAATGGGTGGGGAAGATAAAGATGTGTAGGGAATAGAGTTTATTGCCCTAACGTTGCGACCAACTTGGTCTTCTTCAGAGGACTTGTTGCATTGCAATTAGATCACAATGTCTTATACTCGTAGCCAGAGGGAACCCGGCCAGCTATGAGTGGATGTGTCAGGTTTTTCATTTGGCTACCGATTTAATTATCAAGACACTTGCTGCTTTTGAAAGGCATTTAAATCCGTCTCTGTCATTGTTATTTTCCCTGGTGGCAATATGTGCAGCTTCCACAATTTTTCTCATCTTCTTTTCAAGTCACTCGTGTAGAATTTCCACACGGCTGCAGTCAGGTAGTTTTCCACATTTGTCTAGATGACGAACCAGGGACTTAGATGTTCTATGCGTCCTACCTGACTGGAGCCGTGTATATATATATATATATATATATATATATATATATATATATATATATATATATATATATATATATATATACATATATACATATATATATATATATATACATATATATATGTATA
>NC_134795.1:28815694-28823194 GCF_046742065.1 Oratosquilla oratoria | reverse complement strand
TCATCTTTTTCTTCACCTTCTTCTTCTTTTTCTTCACCTTCTCTCTTTCTTCTTCTTCTTCTTCTTCTTCTTCTTCTTCTTCACCTTCTTCCTCTCCTCTTCTTTTTCTTCCTCCTCTTCCTCCCCTCCTTCTCCCCTGTACCTCCCTCTCCTCCTTCTCCTCCTCCTCCTGCTAAAGTTGATATGTAGATTTCAGATCCTTCATCACGTAACCATCTTCCTCCTCCTTCTCTCCGCCTCCTCTCTCAGCCAGAAGAAAATATATAAAGTGCGTCATTATAACGAATTGTTATTCTTTGAGGGAGTGGTGGTATTTCCCTTAACTGAATAAAGTCTTCAGTCGATGGCCAGAATTAATATTCTTAAGATTATACCTTCGCTCCCAAACAGTTTAATTTAATTTCTATTTTTTGGAAATTGATTCGAACCCGCTCCTACTACCACTGGGTAGTTAGAAGGTGACGAGTCTTGTATTTTCTTCTGGTCCCCTCTGGCTGAGAGGTATATGTACATATATGTGTACATGTATATGTGTATGTATATGTACATGTGTATGTATATGTACATGTGTATGTATATGTACATGTGTATGTATATGTACATGTGTATGTACATGTACACATACAGTTGACAAGCCAGGCCTCTTCTTGTTAGGTGTTGTCAATGTTGTTTTCATTTACATAGCAAAGTCCTTAGTGTGGACTGACTGACCCCATCATGGCCAGAGAGGGGAGAACAGTTGTCATTCTCAGATGGAAATATACACAAAGACCGGGCTTTGGAAGAGATTGTTTTGTTTTTGTTTTCATTAATTTATTACGCTCAGTGAGCGGCAGTCCCGGTGCATCAAGAGATACCTTTGTGCGTATTGTCCGTGAATTGCAGGGCACACTGTTTGACAGGGGTGGAATATCGTAGACATGTACGAATCTCTGGAGACAGAGGAATACAATCTTCCTTGAAGGAAATGCCAGAACTAAAGTTATATACATACTATGCAGTTAATGACAGGATATGAGAGATAAGGTATCGTTACCTGGAAGTGAAAATGTATTATTTCACGGATAACCAGAGCTTCTATTCTTATCCATAAAGTTATCGAATCTATTAAGACAATTGCCTCATCGTTAACTAGATGCTTACTGAGTCTATTCCATTCATTAGCCAATCAGATGGTAAACCAGTTCTTGCCTATTTCCCTCTTAAACCTAAATTCGTCCAATTCAAATCCATTACTACAAGTCCTGCCTTACTGTCTTGATATGATGACCTTTGCTGCATTCTCTTGTTAAAGCCCTTGACCCAACAGGACCAACAAAACCAAATAACACAGCTTTATTGAATTTATTTCCAAAAAGTTCAATGCAATGATATTCATAAGTGCTTTGGTTAGCCAAATGAGGAATAAAGTATTGTGTTTATTTGTGAACCACCCCCATCCCCCAAAAAAGAGAGAGAGAAAAAAAGAAAAAATATAGGAGTGAACAGAACATTTTTGTTAGCATTACCAGAACGTATGCCCTGGAGGTAATCACATGTATTACGGTTCAAAAGTTAAAAAATTTGGTTCGACAAACACTATGTCATTGTACTGTAACTCATGTCTCTCTCTCTCTCTCTCTCTCTCTCTCTCTCTCTCTCTCTCTCTCTCTCTCTCTCTCTCTTTCTCTCCCGGTCTTGTTCATATACTCGCTCTCGCTCTCTTGCTCTCTCGCTTTTTTGGTCTTTCGTTCTTTGTCGTTCTTTATCTTTATCATTTTCTCTCTCTTGCTTGCTCTCTCTCTTGCTTACCCTCTCTCTCTCTCTCTCTCTCTCTCTCTCTCTCTCTCTCTCTCTCTCTCTCTCTCTCTCTCTCTCTCTCTCTCTCTCTCTCTCTCTTTCTTTCTTTCTCTTTCTTTCTCTCTCTTTCTTTCTCTCTTTCTCTCTCTCTCTCTCTCTCTCTCTCTCTCTCTCTCTCTCTCTCTCTCTCTCTCTCTCTCTCTCTCTACCTTTTTCTCTCTCTCCGTTTGTCAGATTATGTGCCTTTGTTAAAGAGGCTCTTTTGCTGATATTAACAAATGCACGTCATTATACTTGTATTTTGTTTTGATTAATTCTCTTCTGTTCGGTTACGCCTGCTGAAGCTGTAAAAGGACAATGTGGAAACAAGGTTCATCATCAGAGCTTGGACAACAGCCACGCTGTCAAACCGGCTTTTCACATTTGGGTTAGAATGACTAAGCAGTTAAAGAGGTTGGCACTTTGACCTTCCTGTTACGAATTCTGTTTGTGCTAAATGGCGAAATTACACAGACGCATACGCACAGAACGCGCGCGTGCACACACACACACACACACACACACACACACACACACACACACACACACACACACACACACACACACACACACACACACACACACACTCAATGGTGCGGTTGGTAGAGTTCCCGGCTGCCACTACGGAGGTCCGGGTTCGAATCCCGCCCAAGACTGAAATAATTTCAGTATCGCTACGCTGCGAGTTGTTACTCCAACTCTCGTGATCGAGGAGTTGGGTGTGTGTGTGCGTGTAAGGTCACAGCATTCATATGTCGGTCATATATGAGCTCTGAGCTCTCTTCCGGGAGGGAAATAGCTGTCGATCACGAGTCCAACACGTGATGTAAGACCATGGTGAATCACACACACACATACACACACACACACACACACACACACACACACACACACACACACACACACACACACACACACACACACACACACACACACACACACACACACACACAGACATAACACATACACACACACACATGCTCTTGCACATACACACATGCATATGCACATACATACACATCCACACACAGACACACGCACATACACACACAGACACAGTCACACACACACACACACACACACACACACACACACACACACACACACACACACACACACACACACACACACACACACACACACACACACACACACACACACCTCGGTAGTCCTCATTTATTCAACCCCACCCCAACATTCTGTCATCCTTCTCTTCGTTTTGATTTTCGTTTAGGTTTTCCCTCGTCTTTTCTTTCCTCCCTTCCTCTTCCACCTACCCTAAAACTTGCTCCTCATCCTACTCATCTTTTCTCTACTTCCTATTTCTTGTTCACCTCCTGCTTCTCTTCTTTCTGTACTTTCCTCCTTATCTTCCTCCTTTTGCTTATTCTCTTGTTTGCCTTTGTTTACCTTCCTCCTCCTCCTCTTCTTCCTCCTCCTCCTCTTTCCCTTCCTCCTCCTCTTCTTCCTCGTATTTTCACTCTTCCCTCTCTTCATCCTACTCCTCTTTCTCCCTTTCCTCCTCCTCACCCCTCCCCCTCCTCGTCGTCCTTCTTCCCTCCTCCTCTTTTTCCTCCTGTTCTTCTCAGTCTTGCTTTTCCTCATCCTACTCCTCTTTCACCTCTTCCTCCTGACCCCCCTCGTCTTCTTCCTCCTCCTTCCCTTCCTCCTCCTCATTCTCCTCCTCGTCCTCCTCCTCGCCTTTTTCCCTCCTCCTCCTTCTCTTTCTCTTCCTCCTCCTCCTCTCCTCCTCCTCTCCTCCTGCTCCTCCTCCTCCTCCTCCTCCTCCTCCTCCTCTTTTTCCTCCACTTTACAAAGGATTACAAAGGCGAAGCATGCCGACAGGAGACCTTTTGATCCATATCTAGGTCGGATGCGAAAAAAAAAAATCATAATAATAAAACAATAAATCAAAACTATAATTATGTAAATAACAAATAAGATACATAAATAAATGCATAGGTATAGTTAAATAATAAACAAACAGGTAAATAGTAAATAATAATAAATT
This sequence comes from Oratosquilla oratoria, assembly GCF_046742065.1. Taxonomy (NCBI): domain Eukaryota; kingdom Metazoa; phylum Arthropoda; class Malacostraca; order Stomatopoda; family Squillidae; genus Oratosquilla; species Oratosquilla oratoria. The sequence goes on along the minus strand of NC_134795.1, from coordinate 28,819,365 downwards.
GACATATAACTAATAATAAATGAAAATCAGACAGACAAAAGATAATAAAACAAAAACAAATAATATAAGATAAATTATAATCATTACAGCATCTTACTTAGGTACTTCCCCCCTGTAAATCCTTGTTTTTCTAGATGGTGGTATAAACATAGCTTTTAATCTTCTTATTGGCATTACACCTCCCTGAGCAGGAGATCCCTATCATCAGCTTCAGTAGAGATTCTTCCTCTGCCGAAGTCGAAGTCCGCTCTCGCCTTTTGTTTATATCGGTATAGGTTAACAAGTATTATAGAGCGTTAGCTTACAAGAGACCACGTGGCCCATAGCAGGGACGCCTTATAAAATGAAAGGATACACGATGACGTCAGAGGAACGTGGAAGGTAGTGAAGAGGAAACAGATATGTTGGTTAAACTTCCGCTGTAAGGGAAATAAGTGATGAATCAGGAATAGGCATATACAGGGCGTTTATAATCTAAAGAAAGCGAACGATTTGGAACAATATATACATATATATATATATAAATATATATATATATATATATATATATATATATATATATACACTCTGAAGAAGCTCTGTTAAGTGCGAAACGGCAGGAATTAAAACTTCAACGATTATCGGTGTTTATCTCACCACCCTACCACTCATACATGTATACATACGTACATACATACACACATATACCAAAGGCTTTTTCTTCCTTATAAGGGAGGTAGCCAAAATAACAATGGCATAAAAACCACTCCCACCCATTCCATCTCTGTATATATATATATATATATATATATATATATATATATATATATATATATATGTGTGTGTGTGTGTGTGTGTGTGTGTGTGTGTGTGTGTACACACACAAACACACGCACACACACACACACATACACACACACACACACACACACACACACACACACACACACACACACACACACACACACACACACACACACACACACACACACACACACACACACACACTCACACACTCACAAGAAATACAGGAAGAAGTCCAAGGACACGATAAGGCAATAGAAGATATCTGTAGAATGGGCAAATATTCTGAAGAGAAGAATTGACCTCTTAAAGTAAAACTTAATTCATAGAGAATAGCAGAAGAAATATTAACAAACGTAGGAAAACTAGCAAAAAGTAAAAACTACCAAAATCTTGGGATGAAAAAGGAACTGAAAAACACTTAAGGGGAAGCTAAGGAAAAGAACGAGAAAAGAACAGAAAAAGAAAGGAAGGATTTTTTTTTGGAGAATGATAGACTTGATACTGAGGAAATGGTACATAAGAGAAAAGGAAATGCAAGAGAAAGAAGAAAAGGAAGAAAAAGAAAAAAATTTAAGATATCATATACCAACATAGACGGATCGATACCAGGAATAGATGAATTGAATGACTATCTAGAACAAGAAAAAACAGATATAATTGGGATTGTGGAGACAAAATTGAAAGGATCATTACCACCAAACAGTGTAGGACAAGGAGTATATAATTGTTGGTACAGAAATAAAGAAACAAAGCAGGGTGGAGTGATGTTATTAACCAAGAAAGGCCTAAATGTGACAAAAATTACAGAAGGAGAGAACAATGTGGAATTAATTGTGATAAGAGTTGAGGATAGAGATATGAAAAATAGAAAATATGCAGTGATTTATGCCCCGCCCAAAACTCATGCATGGAATGAAAGTGAACACTCTAAAATGCTGGAAGACATAAGAAATACACTAAATGGAATACTAGAGAAAGATAGAAATCTGGTCATTATGGGTGATTTTAACTGGAAAGAAATATGTTGGAAAGAGATGATTGTGAAAGGTGAAGAAGATCACTGCGGAAACATATTACTGGAAATGACCATTGATTACACATTGACGCACTGAGTCAAGGAAAATACCAGATAAAGAAAGAACAATGAACCCTCAAGATTTGATTTGATATTCACATCAGAACCCGAATTTGTCGATAAAATCGAATATAAGACACCAATTGGAAAAAGTGAAAACATACTAATGGAACCAGAAGTAAATGAAGAAACAAATATAGAAATTAACGAAAAACATAGAAAAGAAGACTAATGTACAACAAAACAGGTTTTGAGAAACTCAGAAAATTCTTTCTGTGAGCAAATTGGAAGAATTTTAATAATGAAGAAACAAAGATAGAAGAGAAATGGACAGTTTGGAAGGAAATTTATAATGAGGGTGTGAATAAGTATGTACCTAGACAAAAACATAAGAAGGTATATATAAAATCCTGATATAATAAAAAGTGCAGTAAGGCAAAATACAGAATAAATATAGCCCGGAAAAGATGGAAGAAAAACAAAACAAAACAAAAAACTGAGAAATGGAAAATATATACCAAACTAAGAAATGAATATGTAAAATTACGTACAGAGGAAAAAAAGAAATTATGAAAAGGACATAATAGGTAAATGTAAAGATCAACCCAAACTATTTTATAGATATGTAAACGGTAAGCTAAAAAATAAACAGGAAATACACAAATCACTCATTAACAAGCTATATAAATCGTTAGTTCGTCCACATTTGGAATATGCTGTTTCCGTATGGTCACCGAATCTCATTAAAGACACTGACAGACTGGAAAAAGTACAACGGTGAGCCACAAAACTGATTCCAAATATAAAAAATAAATAATGCGAAAATCTACTAAAACATATGAATCTGTTTTCCCTAAAAAAGCGTAGACTCAGAGGTGACTTGATACAGGTCTTTAAGATTTTAAAGGGAATTGACAACATCAGAAGTGACAAAATGTTCACATTGAATGAGAATCAGACAAGAAACAATGGTCTCAAACTGTCTGGAAATAGATTCAATTTGGAAGTAGGTAGAAACAACTTTGCCAACCGTGTAGTTAATGAATGGAATAAATTTCCTGCACAGGTAGTGCAATGTAGTTCAGTTCGAAGCTTTAAGAATCATTTATATAAATACCTAAGCAAGATGCTGTAATGATTATAATTTATTTCATATTATTTGTTTTTGTTTTGTTATCATTTGTCTGTGATTTTCATTTATTATTAGTTATATGTCAATTTATTATTATTTACTATTTACCTGTTTGTTTATTATTTAACTATACCTATGCATTTATTTATGTATTTTATTTGTTATTTACATTATTGTATTTTTTATTTATTGTTTTATTATTATTATGATTTTTTTTCGCATCCGACCTAGATATGGACCAAAAGGTCTCCTGTCGGCATGCTCCGCCTTTGTAATCCTTTTTTGTAAATTACGTCAAGGTAATAGAGAATACACAGAAGATATAGAAATTGCAAATGTTATAAACAAACATTTCAAATCTGTATTCACTAAAGAGGAAAAAAATCTACAAAACTGTGATAAGAAAATTGAAGTAAGCTATCCTCCAATGAAGAAAATAAACATTACTCAGAATGAAATACATACTAAAGCTCGATGTTAACAAGTCACATGGACCAGACGGAGTTGCAAACTGGATACTGAAGGAATGTATAGACGAACTAACAGGAAAAATATACAAAATAATAGAATGCTCTCTCAAAGAAGGAAAACTACCAGGAGACTGGAAAAATGCCAATATATTGCCGATATATAAAGGGGGAAATAAGGAAGACCCAACAAATTATAGAACGGTGTCCC
>NC_134795.1:28805694-28810694 GCF_046742065.1 Oratosquilla oratoria | reverse complement strand
AGGTTCTTCAACAGTACCGGACCTTTTCTAAAAACGACCACCTTTTTGATCTTCCTCCTCTTCCTCCTCTTCCTGCTCATTTTTCGTCTCCTACTACTCCTACCCCTCTTCCTCCATTTTCTTCTCCTCCTACTCTTTTTCCATTTCTTCCTTCTCCTCCTCCTCTTATTTTATCTTTACTTTCTTCCCTTGCTCCTCATTCTCTCCCCTTCTCCTCCTCACCCCTTCTCCCCCCTCTCTTCCTCCTCCTCCTCTTCCTCCTTCTTCCTTCTCTTCCTCTCCTCTTTCTTCTGCTCTTCTCCCCATCTCTCTTTTCCCTTCTCCCTGTTATTCTCTTTACTTCCCTTCCCTTCTCTTCTCTTCTTTTTCTCTCCCCGTCCCTTCTCCAGCTTTCCTATTTTTCTGCCCCTCGTTCGTTTCTTTTTCCTTATTTTCCTTTTCTTCCTCGTTCTCATTTTCTTTCCCCCCGTCCTCTGCATTCTTTTCATCTTCATTCTCTTCCAGCCCTTAGGCTCTTTCGGCCTCTCCTTTGATTGGCGTGCAGCTCTTGGAGTGATGTCTTTTTCTTGTTTGTTTTATTTTTGTTTTCATATCTGTTGTAAAAGGATGTTCGTGTCTTGTGCCAGCCGGCTGTAGAACTGAAATGATATAACGCTACTACTATTATTGGTATTCCATGTGTTGTTAATTTGATGTAATTATTTTTTTTCTTCTCAGATATGTTTTTCTTTGTGTTTATGCAGAGCATTCGCCATGCCTTTGACAGGAGCTCTTTTTAGTTAATATTTTATGTTTTCTTCATATTCTCTTTCTGTTTCTTCTCATACATCGTCCTCATTACCTTCCTCCTCCTCCGCCTCCTCCTCGTCTTCCTCGTCTTCCTCCTCTTCTTCTTCTTCCTCCTCATTCTCCAGTTTCAGCTCGTTATGCTGCTGCTACCTCTTTTCCTCTTCCTCCTCCTCCACCCCATCTTCTCCTCCATTTTTTCCACCTCTTCTTCCTCCTATTCTTAGTTCTGTTCTTGTTCCCTTTACTTCTGCTCTTTCTATTCCTCCTCTTATCTATCCTCCTTCTCCCCCTCCATCTTCACCTCCACTACTACCTCCACCTCCACCTCCACCACCACATCCAATGTCTCTCATCAACCTTTCAACTCACATCTACATGATCAGTCACACTTCTTGCATCTCTTTTGCTGTGTCTCAATGTAGACTTGTATATCAATTTCTTTTTGAAGCATGTTTCATCAATTATCACAAATGTCAATCTGATATTTTTCATTCTCATCAGTACCAGACACCTTAGTACGGTTTATCACTTCTTCATATCGTTCCTCTCCTATTCTTGCGTTCATATCTCTTAACACCATGGTTATGTCTTTTATTTGAAACGATTCTGTGTATTCACCCAGGATTATGACACTAATTTCACTAATTGTGCCCTAGTGTTGTGCTTGAATGTAAAAAGTACTTTATCATTGTATGCATTAGAAATATTTGTTACTTTTCGGAACCCAGTGTTCTTTTGTATTTGGGTCGATTCTCATACAGAATCAGCCTGTTCACGCTGCTCTATCGGGCTAAGCGAGACAGGTAAAACACTACCCTGAAGAGAAGATTTCCTCCTCTTCCTCCTCCCTCATTTTCCTTCTCTCTCTTCTTCCTCCTCAATCTTCTCCCTCCTCCCTCCTCTTTCTCCTCTCTCCTCTTATTCCTCCCTCCTCTCCCTCCTTCCTCCTCTTCCTCCTCCCTCCTCTCCCTTCTCCATCCTCTTCCTTCTCCCTCATTTTCCTTCTCCCTCTTCTTCCTCCTCAGTCTTCTTCCTCCTCCCTCCTCTTTCTCCCCTCTCCTCTTATTGCTCCCTCCTCTCCCTCCTTCATCCTCTTCCTCCTCCCTCCTCTTCCTTCTCTATCCTCTTCCCCCTTCCTCGCCTCTCTCCTGCCTCCTCTTCCTCCTTTCTCCTCTCCCTCCTGCCTCCTCTTTCTCCTACATTCTCTTACTCCTGCCTCTTTCACTTCTTTTCTCTTCTTCTACTCTCCCTTCGATATCTCTACTCCCCATTTCTCCTCCTCCTTCAGTTTCCCTACTTCTCCTTCAACTTCAGTCCTGTATCACCATCTCACTCTCCTCCTCCACCACTACCACTTTGTCCTCAGTTCCATTCTCCATCACCACCAGTTCCTTCTCCTCTTCCTCCTTGTCTCCTCCTCTTTCTCCCCTCCTATTCTTTCCCTCTTCCTCCTTCTCTTCCTCCTCCTCATCTGCCTCCTCCTCCTCATCTGCCTCCTACTCCTCTTTTCCTCTTCCTCCTTCGCCTTTTCCTCCTCCTCTTCCTCCGCCACCTCCTCCTCATCCTCTTCCTCCGCCTTTTCCTCCTTCTCCTCTTCCTTCTCCTCCTCCTCTTCCTCCGCCTCTTCCTCCTCTTCTCCTTCTTCGTCCTCCTCCTCATCTTCCTTCTCTTTCTATGCTCATTCCTCCTTCCTGCCTCTCTTCTTCCTACTCTTTCTCCTCCTCCTCTTCTCTTCCTCTTTCTCTTCCTCTTCCTCCTCCTCCTTCTCGGGCCTAATTGCTCATATCCTTTTTCCCGCTCGTAGTTCTAACACAGTTCAACCGTCTTCTTGGGTGTGCAAGGTCAGCGCTTGTTCGTAATCTACTTGTGTGTAGAGTAAACACCTAGGGAAAGGCAGGCTACCCAGTGCATGACCAGGGTTGAGATTTAAGGAAAAGAAATGATAATAATAAAGTAGAAGTGTGTTAAAGATGCTCGGGGGTTTAAAGAGTTTCACAGATCAGGAGTGAAAGAGAAGGAAGTACCATTGGCAATCCATGAACCTGCTGCACACGTAGTGAGTGGCTGCAGGTACCTGGCAATCTTTAGTATGTATGTTGCAGAGGCCTCCTTCCCCCGTATAAGGGGATTGGGGTACTCGAGGCCGAAGAAGAGGAATAGGAAGAGGAAGATGATGATGATGATTAATAGGAGGAAGACAATGACGACGATGCGCGAGAAGAAAAAGGTAGAGAATATTAAAAAAAACAAAAAAAAAAAGGCCCGACGCCTAGGAGGGTTTACCCCCACAGATTCGCCATACAAATCCTTAATGTTTATTAGAAAAAAATATAGAATTATATAATGCTAATGAAATTATATGGGCGGTGATGATTACTGTATTAGAGATGAAGTCACTGGTAATCTTAGCAGTGATAATGACGTAGAACGAATATATAATCTATGAGATTGATGAAATAAGTATTATAGGAAATTTGCTAACTTCTATATAAACCAGAGTCGCGCAACATTCTTCTATGGTTGCAGAATAATCTCCACCCAAAAAAAAAAAAAAAAGGAAACGTTGATTATACTTATAACATCTACAGTCCATCCGTTCGGCTACAATTATAAACCTCTCCACAACTTCTGTGAATCCACATGTTCGGGGACTGTCCTCCAAGGATAGAAGCGCTGGTACTTGCCGACAAAATAAGACAAAAGAATTGAGATGACATCTTAGTTTCACTCCTTGTTTGTGCTGTCCTTGTCCTCAGCCTCTCCGTCTATTGTTTCCCCGAATCCCGTTTTCTCTGCATCCCGATCTTCGTTTTCTATGCTTTCATTCCAGTGACCTCCCCCCAGCCTCGATTATTATGTTGCCGATTTCAGACATTCAGAGACTGAAGGACATAAGAGTCCTTTGCATTTCTTGTTTATGACACTCTCTTCCCCCTTCCGATTCCCCCCTACACCCCCACCCCCACTATGATCCCCTTTAAACCCAGTCCCCACCCTCCATGGTGCTTTATCCTCTCTCCCTCCCTCTCTCTCTCTCTGTCTCTCTCTCTCTCTCTCTCTCTCTCTCTCTCTCTCTCTCTCTCTCTCTCTCTCTCTCTCTCTCTCTCTCTCTCTCCCTCTCTCTCTCCCTCTCTCCCCCTCCCTTTGTCTCTCTTTTCTTCTTTTTCTTCCTCTCCCTTTGTCTTTCTTTTTCCCTACCCCCCTCTCTTTCTCTCTTTCTATCTCTTTTCTCTATCTTATACCTTTATCGTCTTCCTGCTTTCCCTAATTTAACGTTCTTCCCTCTCTTGTTCATTAGTCTCTGATTCTTCCGCTTTAAGTGCATTTTTTCCTTTCTTTGTTCATTATTTCCTGAGGTGATTGTGTCTTTCTCTTTCGTGATTAATCTCTGGCATTGGTCTTTTGACTCGAATGCTTTTCCCTTTATCAGTGTATTTCATCATTGGTATTATTATTATTATTGTTATTATTATTATTATCATTATTATTATTATTATTATTATTATTATTATTATCATTATTATTATTATTATTATTATTATTATTATTATTATTATTATTATTATTATTATTATTATTATTATTATCATTATTATTTTTGTTATCATTATTATTATTATTACTACTACTACTACTACTACTACTACTACTACTACTACTACTACTACTACTACTACTACTACTACTACTACTACTACTACTACTACTACTACTATTAATGATAATAATGATAATAATAATATCATTATTAATAATAGAATTATTAGAATTTATAAAATAATAACATTATTATTAACCAATAGATGGAGTGGTTGGGAAATGTGGAGTGGCAGGTAAAAATCGTAGTGGAGAGTTGATGGTGGAAATTGTCTAGAAAGAGAGTTGATGATAAACACAATGTATAGGAAGAAAATAGAGGATAAATACTTATGGGAGAGGGTGGTTGATGGAAGGGTGGTAACCAGGAGAAGAGTTGGGAGAGTCTGGGATGTACATTTTCTTAGGGGAGAGAGTGGGGGAATACCAGATCATGTTTTGGTGGAAGGTAAGTTGAAAGTGGAGGATAGATGGAGGAAGTGGAAAAGGACAAAAGGTAGGAAGGTGCTTAGAGTAAACTGTTTACATGAGAAAGAAAAGGGGAAGGAGTACAAGAAGAAGCTGAGAGAAGAGTGAGAGGGAGTGAAGGATAGAGTAGAACTAAGAGTGGAGGA
>NC_134795.1:28790694-28795694 GCF_046742065.1 Oratosquilla oratoria | reverse complement strand
AGAAGAAGAGGTGAAGGAAGAGTGGGGTGAAGAGGTGGAGGCTGAGGAGGAGGGGAGCAGAAGAAAGGAATTAAAAAGGAGAAATGGCGAAAATAATAGAAAAGGAAGAGAAAGGAAAGAAATGGTAATGGTATGAGATTTGCTTTGTTTTGGTCGTATGTGCTCTCATGGTGTGCGGATGCGGATGTATGCCATAGTATTCCAGTGTCTACCAAAATATGCCAACATATACCAACAAATGCCAATATATACAAGCATAGTTTATACCAAAACATGCCAGCGTATGTCAAGGGATGTCAACGTATGCCTAAGCGTACAATTTCATGCTTACCTGTTTGGTACAATACTTTCTTTTGTGGTTCTTTGTTGGACCGCTTGATCCCCAATATGTTCTCAGGGCAATTGACCCCTTGTGATGCCCGACGTATGCCAGTGTGACATATAACGACGTAACGTATGCCTGCCTGGCGTATACCGGCCTAACGTATACCGACGTAACGTAAAACGACGTAATATATGTCAGCGAGATGTATGCAGACGTAACTTAAGCCAGCGTGACATATACCGACGTAACGTATGTCAGCGTGATGCATACTGGCTTACCGTATTCCAGCGTGACGTATACCGCTGTAACGTATGCCAGCGTGACGTATACAGACGTATCGTACGCCAGCGTGACGTATGCCCACACGACACATGCCGACGTCCCCTGGGATAGAAGCACTGTTTATTGCTGATAAAAAAGAAAAAAAAAAAAATACACATCTTATTGTGCCAATGCTAGATTTTTTTTTTTTTTTTTTTTTTTCCGAGCTGGAGAAATGTGGGGGTGGGACGTAGAAGACTCGAGGCAAAATGGTGTCTCGATCGCTCGAGGTAACCAGTGCTTCTAGCCTTGGGGATATTATTTCACCGAAGAGAAGGAGTCATAGAGGCAGTGAAGGAAATATATAAGGAGGGGCAATAGAAAGGAAATTTTAGTAAAAATCAAAAGCGATTTTTTTTTTTTTTTTTTTTTTTTTTGAGTAGGGGATGTCTCCACTCATAACTTTCTCAGCCGAGTAAAATCGTCTGGCGACCTGAATATAATCTACTGAACGTATCGTTCTCGGGTAGAGGCTGACCTCATCTTGCTCCTCCTTGATGCTATGAGGTTCTATAGCTCGAGGACCATTGAATCCTCCATGCATCGAGGCGAGTTCGAGGAGGACTATTCGAACTCACCTTGCATGTTATTTGCAAAGTTGAGAGGAAGTTAACACTAAACATGGAAAGTTAGATGAAACAGGGTAACGCATCTAAGTTTTTGCTGTCAAAACCGTAAAATGAAATTTCGATTTCGAACGGTTTAGAGATAATGCGCCAAGGGCAGGGCCGATGGATAGTGGCCCTCTGTGGACTCTTTACGCCCTTGAGACTCTTCAAGAGGGCCAGTGCCTCGGCCTTGTCTTCGAGTGACGGGCTCAGTGGTAGTCTCATGGTTCTGAGGATCCTTAAATGAAGAAAATCTTCTGGTGTTAACCATGGTTGATTGAGAGTGCCAAGTGGCACAATCGTACCTCTGAGGGCCATCCAGCAGCTGAATAAAGTCGCCCTGCTTGATAGAGTCAAGTCCCTACAAAGTCTTCACAGTTCCTCAGCATTCTTCCATGTTTGGAGACTTATCACCATTTAAAAAATATAAATAAATGAAACAAAACAAAATGAGAAACAATCGTAAATACACAAATAAAGCAAATAAGCTGATTACTTTAAATTTCTATTATCCACCTATTCTGTATTACTTTCTTTCAATTTCTACGAATTCACCACCTTAACACTATGCTATTCCTAAGTGTACTGTAGAAGAGCTGGTTACTTCTATGATACAACATCTGTACCCGTAAAATCGTCTTGATACGTTCGTAGACTGAAGTCGATCGGAGGTAGTTGTACATGTAGGGCCAAACAAGGGATCGTCTCTGGATTTCAAAGCCACCTGTTCGGCAATAATCCTTCCTCCTGTGTGTTGCATAAATTATAATCATTACAGCATCTTACTTAGGTATATATCTAAATGATTCTTAAAGCTTCGAACTGAACTACATTGCAGTACCTGTGCAGGAAGTCCACTCCATTCACCAACCACACGGCCGGCAAAGTCGTTTCTACCTACTTCCAAATTGAATCTATTTCCGGACAGTTTGAGACCATTGTTTCTTGTCTGATTCTCATTCAATGTGAAAATTTGGTCACTTTTGATGTTGTCAATTCCCTTTAAAATCTTAAAGACCTGTATCAAGTCACCTCTGAGTCTACGCTTTTTTAGGGAAAACAGATTCATGTGCTTAAGTCGATTTTCGTATGATTTATTTTTGATATTTGGAATCAGTTTTGTGGCTCGCCGTTGTACTTTTTCCAGTCTGTCAATGTCTTTAATGAGATTCGGTGACCATACGGAAACAGCATATTCCAAATGTGGACGAACTAACGATTTATATAGCTTGTTAATGAGTGATGGACTTTTGAAATCAAAAGATCGCGCAATCAATCCCAGAATCTTATTTGCTTTCTCAGAGGCTGAAATACACTGCTTGGATGATTTGAGGTCGTTACTGATAATTACGCCGAGATCTTTTTCACTATCCACTTTTGTTAACGAATTTCCAAATAACTTGTAATCGTACTTACTGTTATTTTTACCTATGTGCATTACCTTGCATTTACTTGTGTTAAATTTCATGAGCCACTTTTCAGACCATTGCTGTAATTGATCTAAATCTTCTTGAATATCTAATTGGTTTGAGTGATCATTTGCCACTCCGCACAGTTTTGTATCATCAGCAAATTTGGAAACAGTAGATTTTAGTCCATTGTCTATATCATTTATATATACTATGAATAGAAGTGGCCCAAGAACGGAACCCTGAGGAACTCCACTTGCAACATTTTTCCATCCAGAAGTTTTTTCCATTTAAAACAACTCTCTGTTTTCGACCTTTCAACCAATTACTAGTCCAACCTAATAGGCTACCACTTATTCCATGCAAAGCTAATTTAGTAAGTAGTCTTTCGTGTGGGACGGTATCAAAAGCTTTTGCAAAGTCTAGATATATTAAATCTATATTGTTTCTTTTGTCATAATTCGAGATAACTGTGTTGTAGAATTCGAGTAAGTTAGTCACGCAAGAACGTTTCCGTCTGAAACCATGCTGGCTATCATTTATCAAACGGTTACTTTCTAAATGATATTCGATATCATCTCTGATGATAGTTTCCATTATTTTTCCTACGATCGAAGTCAAACTTATAGGCCTATAGTTATTTGGTTTCTTTTTGTCACCTTTTTTGAATATGGGAGTAACGTTAGCTAGCTTCCATTCTCTTGGGACATCTCCGGATATGATGGATTTCTTGAAAATAATTTCTAATGGAACAACAATCTCATTTTTCATTTCCTTTAAGATTCTTGGATGCCAACCGTCAGGCCCTGGTGTTTTATTAACTTTGAGTTTGTCTATACACCTTTTAATTCTTTCTTTTGTTATATTTACCGTAGTGAGTAAGTTTACCCCAGACTTTTCACAGGTTTCAGTTTGGAATTCACTTTGAGGTGTTTCGTTTACGAATACCGAGCTAAAATAATTGTTTAAGATATTACACATTCCTTCATTTGAATATTCAAGTTGACCGTCAGCAGATAATAGTGGACCAATGTGATTCCTAACAACCTTTTTATCTCTAATGTAACTATATAATTCTTTGGGATTCTCTTTGGATTTATCAGCGATGTTCATTTCGTATTGTCGTTTTCTTTTTCTTATTGTCTTTTTTAAATCTCTCTGTATTGATACATAACTTTCATAGTCATTAGATGCACCCGAGCACTTATATTTCTTATAAGCCTGTCTCTTTTTAGCAATACTTTTTTCAGTTTCTTTGTCGAGCCACTTTGGGCGAGCCTGATTTGGGGGACGTCTGTCCTTAAAAGGAATGTAAGTTTGAATCATCTTAGTGAGCGTATTTTGAAATATTTCCCACATCTGATCTACAGGCCTTTCGTTTAATTTTGCCTCCCAATCTGTAAGGACGTAGTTCTATGAACTGAGCTTTACTGAAATCGGGTATTTTAGAAGCACAAGTATCTATTCTAAAATTGTTTAGGAGTTTGAATCTGACTAAATTGTGATCACTATTTGCAACAGATTCACCGACTTCTACATCAGTTACCATGCTTTCGCGGCTAGTGATCAATAAATCGAGCAAGTTTCCATATCTTGTGGGCTCTTTTACATGCTGAATTAAGTAATTGTCACCAAGAAAATCAATCAAGCGACTACCTATATGGCCATGTTCAAGGGTCATCCAATCAATGTCAGTAAAATTGAAATCACCCATTATCAATAAATCCCGGTTGCAGAAACTAGACAGTTCTTGAAATAACAGTTTGTCGTCTGCTAATGATAATGTCTTTGGCCTATATATTACACCTATATTCATTTTTTGTCCATTTGTTAGGGTTAACTCAACCCACAAACTGTCATATGCATCCTGTTTCACTTTCTCTAAAACACAAGCATGAACATTGTTTTTAACGTACAATAGAACACCCCCACCTTTCTTGTGGTTTCTATCCTGATGAAAGTGTTTAAATCCCGCAATATTAAATTCAGCTTCGAACTCTGTACCATTTAACCATGTCTCAGTTATTCCTATCATATCGAGATTTTCGCTTTTGACATACGCCTGTATTTCTTGAAATTTGTTCCTAATACTACGAGCATTAAAGTACATAGTTTTAAGAAACTCGTGATTATTTCTTTTTGCCACATTTTGAGTTTCAATATCATGTCTTATATTATCATTTTGTTTTTTATTTATGCCTTGCTCTATATTATTATTATTTGGTCCTTCATTGACATTCAATGCCTCATTAACATTTCTCCTATCAAAATTAAAATTTCCCCCATCACGGACATCTGGTCGATTACGGTCATCCGATCTATTTTGTACATTTTGTC
>NC_134795.1:28770694-28783194 GCF_046742065.1 Oratosquilla oratoria | reverse complement strand
TGTGGAAGGCAGAGGTGGAAGAAGTGAACATGAGGGGGCGACCTAGGATGAGATGGATGGATGGAGTAAAAGGGGTATTGAGAAAAAGGGGAATGTCTGTTGAGGAAGGACAGGAGAGGACAGAAGATAGGGGTTGAATGGAGAATGGTTTTGTATGGAATATGCTTTGATGCATGAGGGGGAGTGGTTGGGGGTTGGGAGTTGAGAGAATATGTATGAGAAATAAATTGACACAGCCCGAAGGGATTTCTCCCCGTCTTCTCCTTCTCTGCATGAGGGGATGGAGAGGGGAGGGGTCGCCGAATCAATGAAGCGGCCTTGCAGTGGATGTGCTGTGTCTTGCGATACTCCTTCTGACCCAGGGCAGTGGACAAGATGCAGGGATGACCCGTTATCTAGGAGGTGCCAAGATAAGAGGGAGGGGTGGTAGAGGGGAGTGGAGTATGTAGGGCATGGAATGGGTGGGAGTGGTTTCTATGCCTTTGTCTTTTAGCTACCTCCCGTGTAAGGGGGAAAAGAGCCTTTGGTATATGTATGTATGTATGGTTAGAATGGAAATTACACGATTGAGAATGAGACTTTATTCTTGACCGGTTTCGTCTTATATATATATATGTATATATATATATATATATGTGGTGTGTGTGTGTGTGTGTGTGTGTGTGTGTGTGTGTGTGTGTGTGTGTGTGTGTGTGTTTATAAACAGCTGACAGTATACCCCAAGCTACTTAAAATCGCCTGGCGTTATCCAGTATAAATTATTCAAATCAAGGGTTCTGAACCTATTTTCTCTTGCATCCCATGCTTATGAATTACCGTTTTTTTTGCCTTCTGAAGGTCACTTCACCACTGCTTAGAATCACTAAACTAACTCCCACCCGTTTTCGGTTTGTGGTTCCCACTTGTGAAGCACTCTTTGGTCCTCTTTGGAGTCCATGGACCCCAAAGCGGAGAACCACTTCTTTGAAGTAATCATCCTTCTCCTTTTCCTCTTCCTTCTCCTGTTCCTCCTGCTCCTGTTCCTCCTCCTTTTCTTCTTCCTCCTCCTCTCCTTCCCCTGTTTCTCCTCCTCTTCTCCATTTTCTTCCTCCTCATGCTTCTGCTCATTCTCCTTTTTCTCCCAGTTTCCTACTTCTCCTTTTTCTTCTGCTTCTCTCCTTCTTCCTCTTCCTCTCCTCCCCGTCATTCTTCTATCCTCTTCTTCCTTTTCTTTCTTCTCTTGTTTCTCCTCTTCCTTTCCCTTCTTCTCCTCCTTTCCTACTTCTCCTTTTCCTTCCCTTTCTGCTCCTTCTTATCCTCCTATTTCTCCTTCTCTTATTTCTTCTCATTTCTTTCTTTTGTTCTCCTTTTCTTTCTTTTCTCCTCTTCCTCTTCCTTTCTCTCCCTTTCTCTTCTTGACGAAGAGGTTGAGGTCGTCTTAAGACATTCATCACTAGGTCTTCTCTTGAACTGACTTCGCCTGGCTTCGGTCAGAAGAAGAACTAGAGACGCTTCACCCTAGCAAAGGGTTTTGGAACTCGTAGTTTAAGGTTGTTTCATCATTTCTCTCAATTATTTATTTCTATTCATGGACCAGGTATTGGTTGCTTTATCCCTGGGAGAAAGAAAATAAATTGCCCATAGCCATAACAAAGTTTGTGAAGGGTTTCTTTGGTTTCAAGAGGACAGTCGAAATGACACTTTACTTCCCCGTCCACCCCCCCCCCCCAAAAAAAAATATGTTGGTGTAAATGACACCTTTGGAGCCTCTTTATACATTTTGTTTTCCCTGTCTTCAGATGATTTTATTTAGCTGTGGAGGTTAGCTGTATGTATCAACTTTGCCGAATACAACCATACCGGGTCAGTTAGTATAAAATACTTAGAGAGTTCCACTAAACCTTAAGGATTCATCCCTATTTTAATTTGCGTCAGCGTTGGCTCATAAATTCTTATTCTTTTAATTCGTTTTGTTATATTCTTTCTTGTCTATATATTCTGTTCCTTATTCTTGCCGTCGTTCCCTTAAATCACATCATTTCCTTTAGCATATAAAACGCACCTCCGGCCGCAGACTCCTCGCTTCCTCTCTCTTTTCTTCCACTTCTCCGTCTTTTTCAATCTCTCCCTCTCCCTCGTCCTCTCCCTCTTCCTCTCCCTCTTCCTCTCCCTCTTCCTCCACCTTTCCCTCTTGTTCCATCCCTCCTCTTATTCCACCTCTTCCTCTTCCTCCCACTCTCCCTCTTCTTCAACCTCTTCCTCCTTTTCCTCTTCCTCCTCATCCTCTAGGTCCTCCTCTTCTTCCTCCTCCTCCTCCCCCTCCTCCTCCTCCTCCTTCTCCTCCTCCACCTCCTCCTCCTTCCTTTCTTTCTTTTTGTCCTCTTTTCCTCTCCTGTTCCGCCTCTATCATTCATTTACTATTTTTTATCCTGTATGTCTCCACGAAGAGCTGCACGTTCCTTCTCGACGTGTAATGAGACATCAAACTCTCCTCTTCTTTTTTTTCTCCCCTTTCTATTTTCAATCTCCATGTTCCATTCTCCTACTCCTCGTTCTATTCTTCTATTCCTCATTTTTCTTCTCTTTTTCTTCCTTTTCTTCTCCTCCCTTTTTCCTCTCCCTCCATTTTTACACCTCCTCCTCCTTTTCCTACTCTTCCTACTCCTTCTCTTCTTTCTCATACTCCTCTTCTTTCTCTTCCTCCTCTTCCCCTTCCTCTTCTTCCTCCTCTTCTTTCTTCTCCTTTTCCTTCTACTCTTCCATATCCTTCTCCTTCTCCTTTTCCTTCTTATCTTCTTCCTCCTCTTCTTACTTTTCTTCTGTCTTCACATTCTCTTCCTCCTCCTCCTCCTCTTCCTTCTTTTCTTCTCATTTTCTTTATTAATCCTGCTCCTACTTCTCCCTTCCCTCTTCCTCTTCCTTCTCCTCCAATTCCTCCTCCTCTTCTTTCTTTCCTTTCCTCCTCCCTTCTTCTTCCTCCTCCTTTTTCTCTTTCTTCCATCCCTCCTCCCTTCAATTTCCTCCTCTTCCTCCTCCCCTCCTCCTCCTTCTCCTCCTCCACTTCATTCGTCGCCTATTTCCCTACAAATACACACAAGCTGTAGTATAGTCTCCAGAAGTCGACCTATTGGCCCATAACGGGCCCCAACGAAAACAATGAGAGAGTTAAGATATCAGTTAGGCGTTTATATGATTTTTTTTTAACTTCAATTTTTGTAGGATTTTGGACGTTTGCGTCTGAATAGGGTTTAAACGATTGAGTTTTGATAAAATTTGAAATGTTTGAGAATTGCCAGGATTTTAACAGTTTTAAGTCTTAGGAATTAAACGTTTAAATTTTGGTTGGATTTTTAAGGTTTCGAATCGTGTTTGGGTTTAGACGTTTGAGTTTTTGTAAGATTCGAATGCCTTCGCGGGAAGTTGCGATCCTGCGTTGATTTAACGGTAAGCTGTTTCTATTTCCCTCTCCATTAAACTTACATCATCTTAGTTTGGGACCCTTCTTTCTTGCCAATCCGCTCCTCCTCCTCCTCCTCCTCTCTCCTCCACATTGCCTCCTCCATTCCCTCCTCTTTTTATGTTCATGTTTCTCTCCAACCTCCCTCTCACCAACCTCACTCTCTCCAACCTACCTTCCTCTCTCTCTCTCTCTCTCTCTCTCTCTCTCTCTCTCTCTCTCCAGACTTCCTCTTTCTCTAACCTCACCCTTTCTCTAATATTTCTTCAAACTCACTCTCTCCAAACTACCTTCTTCTCTTTCCAACCTCTCTTTTTCCAACCTTCCTCTCTTTACAGCCCCTCTCTCTTTAACCTCACTCTCTCCAACCCACTTTCCTCTCTTTTCAACTTTCCCTTCTCTAACCTTCCTCTCTGCCCAGTGTTTCTCTCTCCCAAGCCTCACTCTCTTTCCAGCCATCCTCTATTCAACTTCACTCTCTCTAACTTACCTTTCTCTTTCTCCAGCCTACCTTCCTCTCTCCAATCTCTATTCTCTTTTCCTCAACCTTCCTCTCTCAACAGCCCTCCTCTCTTCAACTTCACTTACTCCATCCTACCTTCCTCTTTCTCCAACTCTTCATTTCTCCTCAACCTTCCTCTCATTCCAGCACTCCTCTCTTCAACCTCACTCTCTCCAACCTACCTTCCTCTTTCTCCAACCCCTCTTCCCTTTTCTTCAAATTCTCTCTTTTCAGCCTTCCCCTCTCCTCAGCCTCCTTTATCTCCCTGCAGCCTTCCTCTATCACCTTTGACTCATTCGTTCCTTCCTCTCTCGCTCGTTCCTTTCTCGTCTCCTCTTCTTTCACCCAATTCTCTCCCGTCCCTTTCTCTCTCTCCTGTTCCACTTTCGTTCCTCCCCCTCCACACCACATCCTCACTTGACATGTCACCGCTTCCTCCAAATTCTCACTCATTCCTCCACACTTGTCGTCATCTTTTGGTGGCTACACTCTTTCCTCCACACTCCCTCTCGCAACGCACCTTCACCTCCATGCCTCCTCCAAAACTAATTCTCTCCACTCTTTTCCTCCACATTGTCTTCTTATTCTCTCCCTCCTCTCCCCCTCCACGTTTCACGCATCATACCTCCACTGCCACACATCGTTTCCTCCACTTTTCCTCCACCGGCCCACCGTCTCCTCCATCCTCCCTCCATAATTCATTCTCTTCACTCCTTCCTACTCAGTCCCTGGTTCGTTCTCGTTCACAAACGCACCGTCTTTGCTTATGTGTCTATTTTCTTTTTTCTATCTTGTTTGTTATTCTATTAATGTCTTAAAATTCACCATCCCACTCCCACGAAGTAGGAAGTGGGAAACCCCTGGTGAGGCAAGCCCTGTCCGTTGCGGCAAGCCGCTAGGCTCTTTAGGCCGATGTTTGGGTCGCCTCCTCGACTAGCCAAAGCTGTCGGGAACCAACTCAGGAAGCACAAAGTAGGTCCCGGGAATCGAACTCAAGACCACCTGCTCAGAAGTTCGACACGGTATCAACTGGGCTACCTCGTGGCCTTTCCTATTAATGTCACGTATACACATTTTCTTTTCTGTATCATTGGTTCTTTCCTGTGGGTTTTCATGTCGACCTTTCTCTTTGTCCTTTGTTTCAGTTCGCCAATCGGGAAGGCTCTTGCAGCTCTACTCACTCTTCTTTAATGCTAGAAATCGTCTCTTCTTTTACTCATGAAGTATTATTGTCTTTGCCATCCCTTATTACCAACGAGATATTTCTCTCGTCTTCATTCCTGGACTCGTTTTTCCATGCATCGTGCAGAACCTCATTCACCACCACTACAACCACTACCACCATTACCACCACCATCACCATCACCTTCTTCACCACTCCACCAAAACCGTCATTACCATCATCACTACCACCACCGCTACCACTACAACCTCTGCCACTACAACAACCACTACCACCATCATCACCACCACTACCAAATTCATCACCAACAGTATCAGTATCACCACGAACTTCAAATTCATCACCAACAGTACCACTATCTCCACGAACTCCAAATTCATCACCAACAGTACAACTATCACCACGAACTTCATCCCCACCACTGGCACCACCACTTGCACCGCCACTCAACCGCTCTCCCTACCCACTGCAAATCCCTGTATCTTTAAGAAAGTCTCCTCCACGACCCGGTTTTGCTCCATGGTTACTTCTTACTTTTACTCCTCTTCCTCCTTCCTCCTTCCTCCCTCCTCCTTCCTCCCTCCTCCTGACTCTGGCCTACTTCCTCCTTCCTCCCTTTTCCTTTCTGTTTCCTCTTTCTCCTTCTTCCCCCACTTTCTCTTCTCCCCCTTTCTATTTCCTTCCTCTCCGTCTTCCCCCTCTTTCTCTTCTCCCCCCATCCTCCTCCTGTTTCTCGTCCTCGCCCTCGAGTTTTGTTGTTCCTCCTTTTTCTTCAACTTCTTGTCTTTTTACTCCTATTTCTCCTTGCCTCTACTATTCTTTATTTCCTTCCTCCTCTTCTTCCTCCTTGTCCCATCTGCCTCCTCCTCTTCCTCCTTACCCGCCTCCTCCTTAACCTCCTCTTCTTAGCCACACCATAAAGCACAACCCCTTCCCTGCCCACTCTCTTCCCTTCCCTTTCCCTTCCCTTTCCTTTTCCCTCAACTTTTATTTCTCCATAGCCATCCCCTTCTTTTTAATTTTTTTTCTGTCTGCTTTTCCTTTTCTTTTTTTCAAAATTATTTGCTTCACTGTTTTTTTCCAATGCATTTCATCCTCATTTTGTTTTTCGTCCTGTTCGCCATTCCTTTACCTGCGATTTCTTCATGTTAAAAATATTACAAATGAGGAGCATGCAAACAGGAGACCTTTTGGTCCATAAGTAGGTCGGATAAGGAAAAAAATGATAAATGAATGAATAAATAAATAAATAAATAAATAAATATATAAATAGGTAATGATAAATAATAAACAGACAAATAAGTAATGAATAATAATAAACAAACAGATCAATGATAATAATTAAAAATAAGTAATAAATAAAGGAATTATAAAAAATAAAGTTTCCCTCCACACTCTCTCTCAGTCTGTCTATCTCTCTGTCTCTCTCTCTCTCTCTCTCTCTCTCTCTGTCTGTCTGTCTGTATGTCTGTCTCTGTCTGTCTTTCTCGCTCTCGTTCTTGTATATCTTTTCCTTCTCTTTTCTGTACCGAGAGACTCTGCCCACCTCTCGACCTGTCCATAGATCCACCTCCCCCACGCCTCCACCGTACCACTCCACTCGTCCACTCCATTCTATTTCCCCTTTCTCATCTTTCGACCTCTTTTACTTTCTCTTTCACTTTCTCTTCCATTTCTTCTTCCGCCCTACCACTCCAATATTTCTTTTCCTATTCCTCCTCTTCTTCCCCCCTTCTTGCTCCTTCAATTCATCTTTCTCTCCCCCCTTCTCCATTTTCTCTTCCTATTCCTCCTTCTCCCTTCTGTCCTCCTCTTCCTCCTTCTCCCTTTCCACCTCCCTTTACTCCTCTCTTTCTTCCTCCCTTTCCTCCTCCTCTTAATCTTCCTCCTTGTCCTGTTTCCTACCTCACCTTTTTCGTGCTCGTCACTTTCCTTCTCCTCCCTTTCATCCTCCCCTATTTTCCTCCTCCTCCTTCGTCTTTTCATTCTCTCCACTCTTTCCATATAGAAAAAAAGAAAAGAAAAATCTTTAACCCAGTGACGCTTCTGAATTATTTCATTCTGGCAGATGCGTTGTGATGGGGCTCGGGTGAGCTCTGGCCGGAACTGGTTATCGATCTCCCCGGAATTCTTGTTTTTTCCTCGGGTCCGGGCCCGGCCCTTAATGGAATTGTCTGGCGTCTGCCAGAACAACATATGTAAATAACGTCTTCGGATCGGGTCGCTGGGCTTGGGGTCTGTCTCCTCAGCGACCCGAGGAAGTTCTTCCAGGGTCTTCCACGTACTACCTTCCATAGATGTTCCAACAAAAACACTTCTCCCTGCCCCCCTCACTTCCCTCTCTCCCTTCTTCCCACCCTTCCCCCCTACATTCCCTCCTTCTCTCTTACCTCCCTCATCCCTCCCTTCTCCTTTTTTCCCTTCTTTCCTCCTTTCCTCCCTTCTTCCCTCATTCCCTCCCTTCTTCCTTCCCTCCATTCTTCCTTCCCTCCGTTCCTCCCTTCCTCACTTCCTTCTTTTCCCTCTCCCTTCCCTTCTTCCTATTCCTTCTTCGCCCACCTTTCCTCTACTCGTCTCGTTTCTCACCTCCCTTCTTCTCATTCTCCTCCCCCTCTGCCTCTTCCCCAATTCCTTTTTCTCCTCCCCCACCTCCTTTCCTCCTCCCCCTTCTCTCCCTGCTCATTCCCCGAAGGCTTCTGGTGTTACCCGTCAGAAACACTCCTCTTCCCCCAACCTCCTTTCTCCCTCGCTCTTCCCGTCTCTGCTTACTCTTCCTTCCCCTCACCTTCCTCCCTCTCTTCTGTCACTATTACTTCCATTCATCTCTACTTCCTCCTCTTTCCTCCCTCCTTTGTCTTCCCTTATTTTCCTCCTCCTCTTCCTCTTATTTCTTCTTCCTCCTCCTCTTCTTTCTGTTACCCCTCTCCCAATCCCTCTCCTTTAAACTTTCGCTTTCCCTCTACCTTTCCCTTTCCCAGTTGCTCTTGTTTGAGGATTTACGTTTCTCTCAAAGGAACAGGATTGTCTGGCGTTGAAGAGACTAAAAGGCTTCGGAGACACGGCACATCTCAAAGGGTTAATCCAGCCATATTAGAGAAGGTTATATTCTACACTATTTAATGAGCTCCGTTCTGATACCGTTAGCAAGATATTTAGCTGCATTATATACAAATGTGATACGTAGTTATGTCTCTTTGTATTGAGGGAGAGACATATTTCCGTAGTCTGGAGATGGTTGGGTAACCCTTTCCGGCCTCGTGGATCGTTTAATGACCTTGTTATGGATGCCGTCAGTGGACTTTTTTTCCGTTATTTAGTCGAGGAACACTCGGAGTCGGCGTTATGATTATTTCAGTTCTCGTTGTAAACGAAATCCGTGTCTTCTTCCCTTTAATCGCTCTCTTTCTTTTCTTCCTCCTCTTCCTTTTCTTCTTCCTCTCCCTCTTTTTCTTCCTTTTCCTCTTCCTTTTTCCTTTTCCTTTCCGTCTTCCTTTTCTTCGTCCTTTTCACTTTCTCTTCATTTTTCTCCTCTTTTTTCACTTCATCTACCATTCTTGCCTTCCTTGCCCTCTTCCTTTTCCTCTTTGCCCTCCACGTATTTTTTGTTCTCTTATAACACTTCCACCTGTTTTCCTCTCCTAATGTTCTTATTTCTTCCCTTACTCCTAGTCTTCCCTTTTTTCTTACCTCTCTTCTCATCTTCCCCATATCTTCCTCTTCTTCATCATCTTCCTCCCTTTCCTCCTCTTCTCCAACTCTTCCTCCTGTTCCTCTTTATCTTCATCTCTCTCCTCCTCTGCTTTCTCTCCTTCTTTCTCTTCATCCTCATCTTCTTCCTACTCTTCCTTCTCGTCATCTTTCTCCGTCTCTAGAATTCACCTTTGTGCCGGTGCATCTCATGTAACACTTCGGTCATCATAAATTCCCTAGTGAGATGACGCACACACATTTCTCCCACGCTTCGCACTTAACCCACCTCAGCCCTCTGGATCCTCTTGTGAAAAAATAGAAATAGTTCCTCGTTAGCCAAAATAAAGTATCTAAAGTATGTCTGTGTTGGAGGGGCTCGTCCTTCCTCTGAAGATTGTTTTGATCGGCGAAAAAAAACAAAAAAAAAAAACAGGGGCTGAGTGAAGGAAGTGGTCACACGGTACGGATGGCTTCAGCAACGTCAGGGACAACAGTATTCCAGTTACATCGAGTGCGAAGGTAAAGGTAAGACAAACATGTCTACCTACACAAAAAGAGATATGTTCATGAGAAATATATAACTATGTGTATATATATACATATATATATATATATATATATATATATATATATATATACTGTATATACATATATAAATATACACACATATACATACATATATCTATATCTATATATATCTATCTATCTATCTCTATATATATATACATATATATATATATATATACATATAAATATATACATACATACATACATATACCAAGGCTTTTTCCCCCTTCCAAGGGAGGTAGCCAAAAAGGGAAAGGCATAAAAACACTCCCACCCATTTCATCCCTAAATACACTCCACACCCCTCCCACCCTCCCTCTCATCTGAGCACCTCCTGGATGACGGGTCATCCCTGCACCCTGCCCACCGCCCTGGGTCAGAAGCAGTGTCGCAAGACACAGCACATCCACAGCAAGGCCGCTTCATTTAATCGGCGACCCCCCCCCTCTCCGTCCCCCTTGCATATAAGGAGAGGACGGGGAGAAATCCCTTCGGGCTGCGTCAAAATTTACTCACACATACTACCCCACCCCCACCCCCCCGCCCATTCCTCCTCATGCAATCACAACATCATCCCTATACAACCATTCTCCACTCACCTCTGTCTTCCGTCCTCTCCCTTCCTTCCTCAACAGACATTCCCCTCTTCCCCTCTTCCCCAAAGCCCCCTTCACCCCATCCATCCACCTCATCCTAGGACGTCCCCTCATGTTCACTCCCTCCACATCTGCCTTCCATACCTCTTTTACTATATATATATATACATATATATATATATATACATATACATATATAAATATACACACATATACATACATATATCTATATCTATATATATCTATATCTATATATATATATAATTGTATATGTATATATATATATCCCACATATTTTGATGGGATAAATAATTAACTTTGTTTCAACTCACGAAACTGTTTATACGTACAATGCTACAGTTAGATTCATACATTTTTTTCATAAACTCTAGTCCAGAAAAGATGATCATCATGATAGTAGAATGTTATACCTGTATGGTTAACTTTGTAGGTGATTACGTGCGCGTGTATGATGTTGTCCATAAGTTTAGAAGCGATAGTAAACTGTCGGTGACGATTATGATAACGGATTTGTACTTACGACTGTACGTGCATGACTGTAAACGTACCTGTTATGAAGATATGTTTTTTATATATTTTTTCGGGCTCTGAATTCTCTCTCTCTCTCTCTCTCTCTCTCTCTCTCTCTCTCTCTCTCTCTCTCTCTCTCTCTCTCTCTCTCTCTCTCTTTTATTTTGGAGCACTGTTATCATAATCTTGTTTTATAGAACAATATGAACCCCATAATCCTACTTGGTATTTCTCAAGGTCATTACTCGTACAATATTATTCTTAATATAAGATTTTGGTCTGAATACATGATCTGCGATTTAATTTACAACAGATGAATCTGTAATGTGCCCAGGAAGTGGTGGTCTGCGATAAGTCTTAAAAAAAGTTAAATATAATGAATATAATAATATAAAGATAGACAAAATAGAATACAAAAAAATATATGATAATTTGATATAACTAACAAGTACACAAATAGAATAGATAAATAGTAGGAAAGTAAAAGAAAAAATAAATAATTTACAAAAGAAAATATTGCATTTACCTCATATCATTCACACTATGTCAGATCTTAGTACATTAGGGATGTGATATCATCGGATATAATAAGCAAGCGTATAAACCGATACATTGGACAAGATGCAGGGATGACCCGTCATCCAGGAGGTGCCAAGATAAGAAGAAGGGAAGAGGGTAGAGGGGAGTGGAGTGTGATAGGGATGGAATGGGTGTGAGTGGTCTTTATGCCTTTGTTTTTTGGCTACCTCCCTTATAAGGGGGAAAAAGCCTTTGGTATATGTATGTATGTATATATATATATATATATATATATATATATATATATATATATATATATATATGTGTGTGTGTGTGTGTGTGTGTGTGTGTGTGTGTGTGTGTGTGTGTGTTTGTGTATGTATATATATATATATATATATATATATGGATATATATATAAGTTTATATATACATATATATATATATATATATATATATATATATATATATACATATATATATATATATATATATATATATATATATATATATTCACATATGTTTCAGAACAATTTCTTTCAAGCTGTGTATAATACAGTGATACTGTCCAAATCTTAATGAAACAATTGACAAGACTAATTATCATGATTATAGATGTGACACACCTTTGTACAAACTAGATTATTGAAGTCACATGCTTTCGTTTCTCACTCCCTACGGAGCCATCGCACTCCATCCACTCCACTCCTTTCCATTCACTCCATCCACTCCACTCCTCCAATACTCCCGATCCCTTTCCCACTCCCGAAACCGCATCTGATACAGCGAGGATTCTGCATTCAAATCGGCTCACACTCCATTATCCACGAATATCCTGCGTGTCAGTCTCTCTGCTCTTTATACTTCCTCTGCATACGCCCCAGTCCCCACGTCCTTGTTGGAACCACAAAGAGGGGGAGGCGTTTACGCCAGGAGGCCCTTAGTTGTCACACTAAGAACATAAGAATGGAAGAGTCTGCAAGAGACCGTAAGGTAGTTCCATGTCCATTACCACCAATGATCCCTATCCATAACCTCGTAAATAACCTCATAACCCAGTAGTTTTAGCGCTTACTACCTAGTTACTAAGTCTATTCCATTCGTTAACCATTACCATTGGCCTTCCTTTGAGCTAACCTCCATAAACCTCTAAGTACATGTTAAATGAGGTTAGGTTTAATACGTGTACCGTTAAAAGGATATCCCTGGACTGATCGGTAACTGAGGGAATAACGTATTTGATCTCGATTCGAGATGGGAACTCTACTAACCACTGTACCGTAAGAAGTAAACGGATCGCGATCTTGTCTTTTCCGTTTTCTATGATTCTTTTTTATTTTCTTAACTGCATTCCGGAGACTCATGGACGCCAGCAGAGTCCGATTTCAATCGTCTTCGGCCAAAAAATAAATTAGTAAGCAAATAAATGAACACATAAGCAGATAAATAGATAAGTAAAAATGAAAAGATAAAACT
>NC_134795.1:28753194-28763194 GCF_046742065.1 Oratosquilla oratoria | reverse complement strand
ACAATAAAACTGCAGACTATGTGGTACAAGTTTTTGGTCTCCGTCCTAGAGAACGGATATCAATTCAGGTTTATGGATGGGGATGATGTGTGGTAATGGACATGGGACTGCCTAGTGTAGGCCTTATGGTCTCTTGCAGTCTCCTTCATTCTCCTGTTCTGATGTTTCTATCTATATTCCTGTCTCATTTTTTTCAACATTCTTGTCCTCCTCCTTGTTGGATAATTTACCTTCGACTGTTTACCTTTCCTCTGTTCACCTTCTTTTTCATTCCTCCTTACTTTTTTCCTTATCATGTTACTACTGTTACTCGTTTTCCTTCTTTTTCTTCTCTCACTTCCCTTCTTTCATGATTTACCGTCACTTCTACTCATTCCCTTTATCAACCATATTTATTCTTCTTATTCCTCATTGTCCTTCCTCTCTTCTTGGATTTCCACCCTTCTCTCTTTCTCTCTTTCATGGTTTACTGTCACTTCTTCTCATTCCCTTTATCAACCATATTTATCCTTCTTATTCCTCATTGTCCTTCCTCTCTTCTTGCATTTCTACCCTTCTCTCTTTCTCTCTTCCCAAAACATGCCTTTCGAACCCCATATATGTTTTATCTTTTCACTTTAATTCTTTCTTATTCCATTGAACATTTCGTTATTTTTTCTATTGCCCTTGTCTTTAATATTACTTCATTCCACCCTATCCCCTATCTTCCTTTCGTTTATATTTCGTAACGTTCTTCCTTCTCCTCTTATTATTCCTCTATGACTTCCTTTCCTTTCCTTTGAATTATCCTGCCATGAACTCTCGTCACCTCCTTTTCCTTCTCCATGCTCCTTTTGTGGTCCGTATCCTGTTTTCCTCTTCTTCCTTCTCACTCTGTCCCCTCTCTCTGTCCTCTCTCTTTGTGCTTCCCCCCTATCTCTCTCTCTCTCTCTCTCTCTCTCTATGCTCTCTTTCTGCCCATTCTCTCTCTACCCATTTATCACTCTCCTCCATACCTTCCCTCCATCTGCCTTCATAACTTCCCTTCCTTTCTCTTCCTTCCTTTCATTTTCCTTCCCTCCCTTTCCTTACCCTTCCCTCCCATTCCCTTCCCCTTCCCTTCCCTTTCCCTTCCCTTTCCCTCCCTTCCTTTACCTTGCCTTCGCTTTCCTTCCTTTTCCTCCCCTTCAAGTTCTTGTCCAGTCATTCACAAATATGAAATAGTGTGTCGACTTTCACAAGAAAATCTATTAAGCGAACCATTGTATTGAAGGGATTAAATTGCCTCTTTAGAAAAAAAAGTTCTCTTCTCGCCCTCCCCTCCGTCCTCCTACATCTTCTTCCCCTTCCCTCTCACCGCTCTCACTCCTCTTTCCCCTTCCTCTTTTCCCATCTTCCTCCTCCTCTTTTCCTCCAATTACAACTTTGGAAAGTTCAGATCACTTCTGCTTTCTTCTTTATCTTCTTCTCCCCCCCCCCATCCTCTTCTTTCTTGTCTATTATTAATCTCTCTTCAGGTCGACCAGTCTTTTTCTCCTTGGAACTTCGAAGAGCCTCTCCCCTCTTTTGGCCTCTCCCCTCCTCTCCTCTCCCCTCCCCTCCCCTCCCCTCCCCTCCCCTCCCTTTCCCTCCCTTCCTCTCCCACCTTCTCCCAGCTTCTCCCTCTCCCACTCTCTTTCAGCCTTCCTGATCCTCTCCCGATCCTTATGGTCAGGATCCTCACTTGGCCCATTCCTCCCTTTCCTCCTCTTTTTCAGCCCTTCTCTTTTTTTCTCAAGGTCTCTCTTTGCTCCTCTGCACACTATCCTTCAGGACTTTTTGCCCTCGCCCTCCCTCTTTTTTCTCCTCTCTCCCCTCACCCTTTTCCTCTATTCCTATCTCCCCATTTCCCTATCCCCTTTCTCATCTCCCCTCTCCCCTCTTCCCTCACCCCATTCCCCCCTCCCCTCTTCCCTCACCCCATTCCCCCCTCCCCTCTTCCCTCTCCCCTATTGAACCCCCTTCTTGTTTTTTTCCTTCTCCTCCCCCCTCTCACTTCTCTCCCCTCTCCCCATTCCTACTCCCCTCTCACCTTTGCTTCTCCTCTTCCCCTCTCCTCCCTCCTAGCTTCCCTCCCCTTTCCTCTCTCCCCTCCCTCCTCCCTCCTCCTTCCTCCCATGAGATAAGAATAGGCGAGGGAAGTAAGAGGTAAGTGGAGGTCAGAAAATCGATATTTCTCTCAACTGAATAAAATAGTTTGGCGAAGGATAGAAGAAAGGCTCAAAGTGTTCCAGTGTTTTGTCGGAGTTGAATAACCTTTTCACCTAACAGGTGATATGCATCATGGGTATTATTCCGGCCGACGTTAAAAAAGAAATAGTTGAAATGAGGAGCGGCTCCATAATAGGCTTGAAAATTTGGAACGTTTATTTTCCTTTTCAACAATTGAAGTACTTTGTATATGTCGTTCTGGTCAGCAACAGATGTTTATTATCTTGGAGGGTGGAGGGGGCGAGGTCTATAAGTTATGATATATATATATATATATATATATATATATATATATATATATATATATTATATATATATATATATATACGTATATATGTATATGGGTTGGACACATGAAAAGAATGAGTGAAAAAATAATAGTAAAAGAGGTGTGGAAGGCAGAGATGGATGGAGTGAAAATAAGGGGGCGACCGATGATGAAATGGGTGGACGGGGTGAAAGGGGCATTGAGCAAAGACAGGAGAAGGGAAGAGATAGCGATGGGTGGAGAATGGCTGTGTATAGATGATACTGTGGTCCAAGGGAGTGCGTGGTGGATGGGAGGGTGGCTAGGGAGTTGTTATGTGTAAATGATATTTTGATGCACTCCAAAGGGATTTCTCCCCGTCTGCTATTTTTCTGCATGAGAGGACGGAAAAGCAGGGTTCGCCGATAAAGTGAAGCGCCCTTACTGTGGATGTGCTGTGTCTTGCTGCACTGCGTTAGACCCAGGGTAGTGGGCGAGATAAAAGGAGTGACCCGTCATCAATGAGGAACTAATATGAGCGGAAGGAAATGATGAAGGATGGGAATGGAATGGGTGGGAAGGAAATGGGTGGGGATGGGTATATGCCTTTTGACTTTGGCTATCCCCTGTTAAGGAAGAGAAAAATAAAAAAGATCTTTATATATATATATATATATATATATATATATATATATATATACATATATATATATATTATATATATATATATATATACATATACATATATATATACATATATATATATATATGTATATACGTACATGTATATATGTACATGTAATATATATATATATATATATATATATAAATATATATATATATATATGTATATATATATATATATATATATATATATATATATATATATATATATATATATATATATATATATATGTTTATGGAGTAAAGCCAAGTTGTTCTAAATACCCTAAGGACGAGGAGGTCGTAGTCAGTAGGTAAACACTTGAGGCAGGAATGACTCCCCCATTTCCCCTTGACCCTCTCCCCCTATTTCTCGTACCTGTTCACCACAAACTACACAAAATCTTTCATAAGAAAAAAATTAATAATATTAATAATAATAAAAATAAATAGATAAATACAGCAAAAAAAAAATAAACAGATAAATCAAAGAGACGTGTACATTGCTGGTTTGTTGACAAAAAAGTGTCACAAGGGACGATTTCTCGGTCAAGGTAAAAAATACGATACATAATACTCACTATATTTTAATTTTCTATTTCTTATTTTTTCTAATATTATTTGTTGATTAGTTAATTGACCAGTTTATTTATTTATCTATATATTTTTTGCAGTCTGAGGAAGTTGGAACTGATATGATAGTATTAGTACTTGTTATATATTCTTTGTTCTCGCAACGTCACCACCTCAACAAATCGTCATGCTATCGTAGTAAAACTGGTATGGGGTTCGAGTTTATCAAGTCGAAAAGATGCGGCCACAACAGAATGATTCAAAAGGAGGAACATTATTATGTGGACAATTGCTGTTTGTGTGCGGAACTGTTATCATACGTGGGGTAATTGTTATCTTTTTAGTGCTTTTGTGAGACTAGAATGGTTCGATTTAAGCTCAAAGACGATGTGGAAAACAACAGCCCGTGGCTGTTGGCAATGGTCCGGCGTTTAGTGTTGTCAGCAGTTTTCGTAGCCTGTTGGCACGATAGAATAACTCAGTTTGGAATGTGGCCAACAGGTGGCCGTGGCTGTTGGAGCGAGGAACTGTTGTCAGGCGTTGAGTAATGACAACAAGTTTCTTTCAGGGATATTGTCACACGCGAATAGTTCTGGAATGTTGGCTGGTTGGGGTTGGTGGTTAAAAGAGTTGTCAGGCGTAGTGTTGACAACACTGTTTCTCGAGCCTGCGGTGGTCACGTGGGAATGATTCTAACTTGGAATGGGGTCAGGAAGGATGTGGACGACAAGTGACATGACTTTTAGGTATTTGGGTGCTTCTGGGGTAGGGGTGGGGGAAGTGTGTGCGTATGTGTGTGTAATTCAATATGGTTTTGAATCACCTGTTGGAATCGTGGTCGACAGCTATTACCCTCTCGGATGAGAGCTTAAAGATAATGTATAGCCCTATGTGTAAAGCGTGTGTGTGTGTGTGTGTGTGTGTGTGTGTGTGTGTGTGTGTGTTAGTTTGTGTTGTCAGGAACAATGAGCAGGACTAATTGCCGTGATTTGCGGGATGTATAACTTCTTATTCAAATATTTTAGAATGTCACAAAATACGTCGTGGACGCGCCTGAAAGAACCCTTGCACGATCACTATTATGTACACAGTACGAGTATACCGACTCACACACACACACACGCAACCCCCCACACATACATACACACACACACACACACACACACACACACACACACACACACACACACACACACATATATATATATATATATATATATATATAAATAATACCGTATACATACATTTATCAACCACAATTCACTTTAATTCTAAGCCATCAACGTCAAGAACTTCGAGGAGGCATACATGCAGAAATTGAAACCTTTGTACAGCTAAAGACTCGAATATATATATATATATATATATATATATATATATATTATATATATATATGCATATACGTATATATATATATATATATATATATATATATATATATATATACACACATCTATCAACCACAATTCACTTGAATTCTAAGCCATCAACATCGAGAATCTCGAGGAGGCATACATGCAGCAATTGCAACCTTGGTACAGCTGAGGTCTCGAACATCCGCTAGCACGTGACAAGTGATAATGACCTAACCGATTGTGCCATCAAAAGAGTTTCAATTTCTGCACGTATGCCTCCTCAAGATTTTTGATGTTGATGGCTTAGAATTAAAGTGAATTGTGGTTGATAAGTGTAAATCTGTTCACTGGGACCCATTCAGCGTTGTATATATATATGTGTGTATACATATATATATATATATATATATATATATATATTTATATATATATGTATATATATATAAATACATATACATATAATTCATCCTCTATCCTTTTTAATACAAATTGAATAATACTCTGCAATAGGACCAGTCAGAAGACATAGGTGTGGGTCGGGCGTTGTGGAGAAGAGAGAGAGAGAAAAAAAAACGAGTAAAGAGAAGATGAGCCTACGCCAGGAAGCGCACAGTTACGGTTGAAGCCGTCACCTTTGCCCTTTGCGCTTGGTCTGTTTGGGGCATGTGACAATTACTCCCGGGAAATAGGAGTACGGAATGCGAACCCACAACTAAACAAGTGTGAGACCAGCACGCTTCCGATCACGCCACCAGAGGATGAACGAATGAAGAGCGAAATACAGTATATGGACAGAAAACAATAGAGAGAAATTGTCGGAAGAGGCTCACTGATCGACAGGGAAACCTAACAGTGATGTGGTGAGTGAGAAGGGGAGAAAAGGGATTTGTAGTGTTGCAGATCGTGTATGTGCTATTTTACCGTATTTGATGACCGGGTCAAAAAACCACTAGGATACAGAAGATATTCTTCGCAGCTGAACAGAATCATTTGTAGTTAGCCAGAATAAATCATTAATAGACTCTCGGCTAGATTGTACTCAAACCTAGACGGACTTCAGTGATGGTTGGAAGCGGCAGGGACGGCCGCAAATCACGTAAACAATAAAACTGTGGCTCAGTCATTGAGAGGATGGTCGTGGTGGGAAGTGCGTGTTGGGTGCGCGATAGTGTGGTAGAGTAAAAATCGTATTCTTAAACACTGAACGAATTGGGTCCCCCAGAATTCATGATAAATATCGAACGCACTCCATCTGAGCAGACGGCCGTTCCTTGTTCGCGTATGTGATTTGGGGGCTTTATTTATTTATTTATTTTTTTTTTATGAATACAAGTCCAAATGCTACACTGGCCATGTTACGCAGAAGGCACAAGTTGCTAAGTTCCAGTAGTGACTAAACGTAATAGAATACTTGGCAAAGACAAGTAAATTATGTAAATAAATTAATAAGTAGATAGACAAGTAAGATAGATGAATGAATAAATTAATAAATAAATAAGTAAATGATATTAAGTTGAATTAAATCAGTTAGAAAAAATAAGATATATGATAAGTGAATAGATATAAGATAAATAAAATAAGAAAACAAACGAATAAAAATAAGTATGATATATGATGAAATAGAAACAACTTCATAGAAATAGCAATACAAATACATATAAACAAAAGAAAGAAAAAATACTGAGTAGTTGTACGCCTTGGGTACGTGACAATCTGCCTCTGTTGTATAAAATACTTTACGTTATTACATTTTGTGTTCGACTGCGCTGCACGTAATAGATTCCGGACGAAGAGGAAGAGCTTTGAAGAGGGCTTTGCTGGAATGGGAGCGCAAGGGGATTAACTTGCGGAGGAAGTTGTTTACCGAGAGGGATCTAAGAGTC
This sequence comes from Oratosquilla oratoria, assembly GCF_046742065.1. Taxonomy (NCBI): domain Eukaryota; kingdom Metazoa; phylum Arthropoda; class Malacostraca; order Stomatopoda; family Squillidae; genus Oratosquilla; species Oratosquilla oratoria. Next base: position 28,756,244 of record NC_134795.1, on the reverse strand, counting down.
TGAGGAGTACAGCATAAAAGGGCAGCTTGGTAGGTCGCATAGTGGCCTTGCTGTGTATGATACAGACGCTTATTCTGCTTTCGTTGTTTCTTCGGGTATTTGGGTGCCTTCGGGTTGTGCGTGGGTTTGTATGCGTGTGTGCGTGATTTACCATTGTATTGGAACGCGTGTGGGACTCGTGATCGATAGCTTTTACCTTCTCGAATGAGAGCTCATAGCTCATGTATGGCTCTGTGGGTACAGCATGTGTGTGTGTGTGTGTGTGTGTGTGTGTGTGTGTGTGTGTGTGTGTGTGTGTGTGTGTTTGTGTCTGTGTATGTGTGTGATTGTGTGTGTTTGTGTGTGTGTGTGTGTTTGTGTCTGTGTATGTGTGTGATTGTGTGTGTTTGTGTGTGTGTGTGTGTGTGTGTGTGTATGTGTATGTGCGTGTGTATGTATGTGATTCACACTGGTCTTGGATCACGTGTTGGACTCGTGATCGACAGCTATTACCCTCTCGGATGAGAGTTCAAAGGTCATAAATGACAGGTCTATGGGTAATGCCGTGACCTTACACGCACACACGCACCCAACTCCCCGCTCACGAGTGTTGAAGTAACGACTCACAGCGCAGCGATACTGAAATTATTTCAGCCCTGGGCAGGGTTCGAACTCGGATCACTGTAGCACTGGATGCGAACGCTACCACTGCCCCGGTGAGTCGTGTACATATATGTATGTATGTATGTATGTGTATACACGCATACACACACACACACACACACACACACACACACACACACACACACACACATATATATATATATATATATATGTATATATATGTATATATATATGTATGTGTATATATATATATAATATATATATGTATATATATATATGTGTGTGTGTGTGTGTGTGTGTGTGTGTGTGTGTGTGTGTGTGTGTGTGTGTGTGTTTTAATGTCCTCCCCCCTTTGACAAGAAGACCCACATCTCTTCCCTGATCAAAATAAACCAGCGGCAGCCATGATCAAAATACGAAAAGATCTCGTAGCAAAGCCAAGGAGGAATCAACTTATCATCCCTTTGACTCGGAAAAAGAAGTTTCTTTCAAATGAAAACTCTTCGCCGGTAGCCAGTGGGAAGAGATTAATTGAATAGAGTATCCAGACATATGAACTAAAAATCCCACGAAAGGGTTTGATAGATTTATAGAAAAGGTTTGGAGTATATGTGTTGTCCTTGAAATGTAAGTACATTGTTTTTATTAATCTATTTATTTTTTGCTTGTTTATATATTAGGCGTTTGCTTGCTCCAGATCATATTGTTTATATTTTATTTTCATAATTAGTATGATCCAAGACACTCCGTTGACACCATGAACTCTTCTTCCCACTCGCCTCTCTCTTTAAGAGAGAAAAAAGAGAACAGATTGCGGTAAAGAGACTTCAAGAAGAAAGAGCAGAGAGACGCGCCCTTGGGGAGGAGGTTGGGGGAGAATTCCATAGTTGGAAGGTGAAATGGTTGTACAGTTTTTTGTCAAAATACAACAAGGATTTCAACGTGTGAAACGTGTACAGGTTTCAATGGCAGAGAAAGGTAAAGGACGAACGAGGAGGAATAAATGGAGGAAATCTTAATGGGTTTTGATTATAATAACAATAATAGTTGTTACCATTATTTTCCATGACTGAATACTCCTCACCCCTTAATTCTGTGATACGTGTATATATATATATATACATATATATATATATATATATATATATATACATATATATATATGTATATATATATATATATATATATATATACTGTGTGTATATATGTATATACTGTATATACAGTATATATATATATATATATATATATATATATATATATATATATATATATATATATATATATACATATATATATATATATATATATATATGGTAATGATTAAAATTATTATGTAAATATCATCATGTGATACATAGAGTCGTTATCACGGGGTAGAAATTAAAGTAAAATAGAATTGAGAATCACAACTTCAAGATATAATAAATCTTTAGTTTTCTGCGCGGAGTTTACGCCAAGAGCCCTGTAGCTTCCGCCGAAGAAGTCACTTGTTCTTCATGTTCAGGGATAGCTGGGGCAAGTGGCGGTTACTGATGGGTGATGGGATCGAGTCAGAGCCTGTGTGTACACGTGGCCGGGACTAAACAGATCATTCGACAGAGCTGTGAAGTTAAGGTGGAAACTCCTGCTCTTCGTCCTGCTCTCCCTCCTTTTCTTCCCTCTTCTCCTCCTCCTCCTCCTCTTCCTCCTCCTCCTCCTCCTACTCCTCTTCCTCCTCCTCCTCTTCCTACTTTTACTCGATAACCAAGAAACAATATAACATAGATACAATACAGACAATGGTCCGAAGTCACCTCCCATGGGAGGGCACGAGGACCGTTGACACGCACTGTGGGGCTGCGGGGTTCCTATCAATGAAACTCGAGGCAATGATTATTATTTGGGCTTTGTATTCCACGGTCTAAGTTCAAAATGCGAAGAACGTACCAGCTTTGAAAAAGAATAGTGAAGTGCAAGAATGAACAGGCAGGAAAAAGATAGTATTGGAATAGTTAACTTTGTGACAAATCCCTTGGGAATCGAGCCATGGACGTAAAGCTTTCAGTTCTACTTCCTCAGTTTTAGTCTAATTCTCGTATTGTATTTTCTCTCTTCAAAAAACAAAAAACAAAAAACAGATAGAAACAAATTGGACACTGGTAAGAAGTAAAACAATTGTTTGAACCAATTCTTTGGAATCTAAGCCAAGTTAACAGATGTATATATATATATATATATATATATATATATATATATATATATATATATATATATATTATATATGTATATATATATATATGTGTGTGTGCGTGTGTGTGTGTGTGTATGTATATATATGTGTATATATACTGTATATACACACAGAAACACACACACATACGCACACAATCGCACACACACACACACACACACACACACATATATATATATGTGTATATATATATATATATATTCATATATATATA
>NC_134795.1:28728194-28738194 GCF_046742065.1 Oratosquilla oratoria | reverse complement strand
CTCAACACGCTCAATGTGCTGCTTCATGACAGGATCAAATTTAGCAAGCAGCTCCACCTCTTCTAGAAAATTCCCATTATTCTGCTGGTGTAACGTGTTTGATGAACCTCTAAATGCAAGATTTCTCTCGGCTAAGGATTGGATAATGGCGATTAAGCGAGTCAGGACATCTCTCCAGCGCCTCTTTTCAGCCTCCAATAGTGTTCTTTCAGCTTGGTCTATTGTCTTTCCAGTTTGCAAACGGAGTTGTAAATCTTTCCAGGTTGCCATGTGCGCTATGTGTGCTGGACTGCTTTCATGACTTTTCAAAAGTGTGCCTATGTTTTTCCAGTCTGTCAGTCCTTCTGTCACTAACTTTTGTTCTTTGGTTGAAAATAATTTACAACAAAAGCAATAGAGAGCATTTTTTGCTTTTGAGTAGATAAGCCAAGTCCGCTTCATCTTTTCTCCATTAACCAATGTTCTACAAAAATAATGATAATGAAAACTTCTTCCGTCTTCTTTTTTTGGGAAATGTGAAATCAGAACTAATCTGAAATGGCCCTCTACCTACTGCATCCGTTCTAAATGCATCAGACAGAATGGTTGGCCAGTTAGCAGGATCTAGTGGTTTAGAATAAATGGGAGGCTGCTCAGAAGTAGATGATGCCTTCTGTGGTTCTGGGGAATGTGGTGGTCTTGGTGGCAGTACAGCTTCCTGGACAGATCCTGATGAATGTGATGGCACTGGAGCATCCTGTTCAGGAAGTTCAGAATATTCCTCTGGCTTGCTGTCTGGAGCTCCAATATATTTTAGAATTGATCCTGCAAAATTACAAATTTCCTTAGATGATTAGGCGTTAGTCTAAAATTAATACTCACCATTCAGAAAACATAATAAAACCAAACTTTAATATGTTTCTTTAAATTATTAAATAAACGATAATGAATTACCTTTTTCTTTTGACCATTTTTCTTCGTCAAATTTCTTTTTCTTTCGTTTCTCTGCTCCGCTGAGATAAATTCGTTTTGATGCCATTACGGGAATGATGATTGGCGAGTCTTAGAGTCTAATGTAGGCCTAGCACAGAAATCTGTTAAGTGAAAACCTATACATGGAATCAATTTTACATACACGATATTCGAGTAGAATAAATATGATTATTTTTATCAGTGTAGGCCTAACACAGATATCTGTAAAGTGTAAACCTTTTAAATACCCCTTAATAAAAATAATTCTACATACACGAAATTCGGGTAGACCTGAAAGGTGAACAGATGGGTGATTGTTGAGCCTGTGGTTATCTTAATATTATATACGAACTAGAGAAACGGACCACACGACAAACGGAATAGAATTCATGTATTTCTGTCACTTCCTTTTGAGCTACCCTCGGTCCTACCATCTAGTGTTTTTTTCATTAGGTAGGTGAAGTGAGAAAATAAATAATCATAATTTTGATAATAAAGAAATAAGCGAATAAATGAATAAGGGATTGGATAAAATATCGATACAAAATAAACAAAATTGAACATATGAACATATATGAACATTGAATATTGAAAAAGGTGGAAAAGGTAAACATTCCATAGAATACAAACATTTCCTATTGTGCATACAAATATAATAAAAGGAATTCCAACTTACAGTCACAGAACACACAAAATTGCAAATTTACACTATTAGAAGCTAAGCATGAAGCGACCAAAGAGTAAACAAGAACGCTGGTGATGCCAATTCCAGTGACAAATAAAGCCAAACAATTGGACAAAGAATAGTAAGCTAATGGCCAAAAAGAGTTTGTAATCAACAATTAATAACATCTGTAGCCATAAGCCCTAGCTTAGTGAACACATAAATGAATGAATAAAGCCAATTAATGCTTACCATATTATATCTTTAGATTAAATAAGATGTAGGTGATTTTTAACAAGATAGTATTTTTAGCAGACGATCAAAACATTTCAAACAATAACAAACACTGCAAGAGGCGTGTTGTTTATTTGCGTCGGCGGGCGGGAGAGGCACAGGCTCATATTTGACCTTCGGTAGCGTTACCTAGCCATTGGGCCGGCCGGGGGCCCCCTGGTAGGTTGGGGGCCCTAGGCAATCGCCTATACCGCCTATAGCTAGAAACGGCCCTGATATATATATATATATATATATATATATATATATATATATATATATATATATATATATATATATATATACGTCTATGGACACCTGTAACCTGTAGCTTATATAAGAGTATTCTAAATATATCTTTGAGTATATTATCTCTATTTGTAGGGCAGCTAGATAAATATCTGAAGTGTTTCTAACAGTGTGTTATAAATATATCCTTTCAAACCCAGGAGAGGAGGCATAACTTATGGCGTCGACTTTATTTTAAATCTTGTGTCATAAACGCCTCATGCCTATGAAATCTTCCATTGATAAACAGAACAACCAGGATAAGAACGCTACTGAGAGGATTGTTCTTGTTGTTGTTATGGGCCATATTTTAGCAGAGCTTCTATCCTTGTGGACAATCTCCACGTCGACTGAAGTGGTTGAGTAGAGCTCGTGTTGATGGACGCTCAACTTCAAGATACCTTCTTTTAAGAGTCCACTGAATCTTGGTCCCGAGGTCTCGGGGTCCTGAAGAGTCTGTAAAAGCTTCCGAGACGGTCCAGAGACCGAAGCTAGTACTGTAGTAGGAAGCGGATAACGAACGATTTTATTCAGTGTTGGAATGACCTACATGAAGCTGAGAAGCAGTGTAACGATAGTGCAGGAACTATGAAATATTTATATATTTATTAATTTTTTTCAGTATTGCATAAGTGTAGGATTTATGAATAAATAGGTCGAGAAACGCTGACTTCGCTCCGGTGACGGTACTTTAGAATTGTGTGTTATTGACCAGAATGAAATATATCACGGTAGGAGGAAGGACAGACAATGGAATAGGAGGTTAAACTTTCTCACAGGGAATGAAATCACCTGGTGGCCGCCAGAACCACGCTTGCAAATCGTTTCTGGTAATGAAAGGGTCATGGCAGATATTTTTGGACCCTGAAGTTGCGTCCCCACTTGGCAATGTGTAGGTATTTGTGTTTTTGTTGTGCCCTCAACAAGGAAGGTGGTAGCACCTTCATTCTACTTAGGGTGTTCCTTAGAAGGGGTTCGGCCTCCTAAGTCTCCAACATAATAACCTGGATTAAACGCCAGGGACCTTGGGGTCATGCCGCAGGCCGCGCACTTCCCAACATTTCCTGTATATGCATAGAACCGGGATGCGTCACCCTCCTTTCGTCCAGTTTATTACATGTTATCTGTTTGTGTGGACGAGCCATAGGATGGTATGTGGCTTTCCCCAGGCGAATTTGATCACCTGGCGGTAGGCTGAGGAATGGCACCTGAGGATGAAAATGTTACGGTTTCCGAAACGTACGAGAGCTAATGACAGACCAGTCACGTAACGCTGTATCGATGTGTGGATATGGCGGTCGAGAAGTAAACTAAGAACATAAGAATAGAGGAGACTGCAAGAGACTGTAAGGCCTACACCAGACAGTTCTATGTCCCTTACCACCTTTCATCCCCATCAATTAAGTTATATAATCTTCTCTCAAAACAACCAATTGTTTCAGCGCTCACTACATGATTACTAATTGTATTCAATTTGTTAACCACTCTCTTGATATGTCTTTGGTAGGAAAGAGTACTTCTGCCCTTTGGGTATCATCACCCAGGACGTTGGGTCATAGTGGTGACCAGGGAGGGCTTTGAGGCGAGTAGCATGACGGAGGGATAATAAGAGTTAAAGTTATATTTATTTCTTAACCTTCAGTCGAATGAAATCAGATGACTACAGCCAGAATGAAACTTACAAGTAGACTTTGGTAGTTTGGGATGCAGAAGGATTAAAAAAGAATTGTCACTCGGTAGTGAAGGATAACTAAATAAGGGCTTGAGTTCTTCCTGGCAGATGAATGAAACAGAGAGAGAGAGAGAGAGAATGAGAGAGGGAGAGAGAGGGAGGTTATAGAAATAAAAGTCAATACGAAAAAAAAGTCCTTCCCCGTACCCTCTCCCCCCACTATTCTCTGCTGTGGCATTTGAACGTGTATTCTGGATGTCACCAAGTGCTAGAGTGCTTGGCGCCCCTTTTGTTGGGAAGGGATTGAAACTTTTTTTTTGTATATTCCCACAGTCTTTTTCCATGTTCACTTTCCAGGCAACATGTTGCATTCAGTTATTGCAGAATCTTTCCGTGTTCATTCTCCCCCACCCACTTTCATGTTGTGTCCCTCCACTTCCTGTGGTGGTTCGGAAGCAATTGTCCACTTTTACCTGCGGAGTTCTTGAAGGTCCTCCATCTCTGTAGGAACTGTTTTCAGGAAAAAAATACATGTATAAAAAATAAATAAATAATAAATGGTAATAATAAGGATACATACATATACCAAAGGATTTCCCCCTACAAGGGAGGTAGCCAAAAAGAAAAAAACATTCCCACCCACTCCATCCCTAATACACTCCACTCCCCTCCACCCTCCCTCTTATCTTGGCACCTCCTGGATGACGGATCATCTCTGCATCTCGTCCACTGACCTAGGTGTCGTAAGACACAGCACATCCACAGCAAGGCCGTTTCATTAAATCGGCGACCCCCCTTTCCGTCCCCTCGTGTAGGAAAGAAGACGGGGAGAAATCCCTTCGGGCTGCGTCAAATTTTTCTCACACATACTACAACCCCCCCAGCCCCCCACCCATTCCACCTCATGCATCACAAATATCATCCATATACAACCATTCTCCATTCACCCCTGTCTTCTGTCCTCTCCCGTCCTTCCTCAACAGACATTCCCCTCTTCCCCAAAGCTCCTTTCACCCCATACATCCATCTCATTCTAGGTCGCCCCCTCATGTTCACTTCCTCCACATCTGCCTTCCATACCTCTTTTACTAGTCTTTCTTCACTCGTTCTTTCCATTTGTCCAAACCATCCCAATACTCTTTCATCCACCCTATCTCCCAACTCCCTTACCACCCCTGTTCTCCTCCTCACCTCCTCATTCCTCCCTCTATCCAGCCTAGTAACCCCTATCATACTTCTCAAACACCTCATCTCAAACACATTCAAACTCCTTCTCTCTTCCTCTCTTATGTTCCATGTTTCTGCCCCATACAGTGCTGTTGACACAATCACTCCTTCATACAAACTCCTCTTAGCATTCATTCCCAAATGTCTATTCCTCATTACACTTTTTAATCCACCAAGGAATTTACTCTTCTGTCAATCTACATTCTACGTCCACCTCCACTCCACCCTTTCCTGCCACATTCGCACCCAAGTATCGAAAACTATCCACTTCCTCCAGTCGCTCTCCCTTAATGCTCACTTCCAGTCTGCTGCCACTTTCACCCCTTGTACATCTCATCACCTTTTACCCACATTTATCTTCAACTTTCCTCTTTCACACACTCTCCCAAACTCTGTCACCTAATAATAATAATAATAATGATAATGATAATGATGATGATGGTGATCATGATGATGATGATGATGATAATGATAATGATGATGATGGTGATCATGATGATGATGATGATGATAATGATGATGATGATGATGATGATAATAATGATAATTTTAGTAATAATAGTAACAACAACAATAACAACAACAACAACAATAATGGTAATGATAATAATAATAATAATAATAATAATAATAATATTAATAATAATAATAAAAAGAGGGAATCAGTCAAGAAATCGTTTCTAACACAGATCGACAAAAAAGAAACAAAAGGGAGAGAGAAAGGGAGAGAGGGACGGAGAAAAAAAGGAAGAAGATAAGCAACCTTTTGGATCATGGAACGATCAGATAAAGGAAACTAAGGCCTTGTCTGAGAGACTGACTCCCTGGAGCAACACAACCAAATAAGGGGAAGAAAGATTTTCTTCAGGAAATTAGGCTGATGCCAAAATGGAATTGTGCTCTCAGAACCTTGGCGAGGAAATTAATCCGCATTGCTATAGAAGTCCTCCTCCTTCTCCTCCTCCTCCACCGCTTCTTCCTCCTCGTCCTTCTCCTCCTCCTTCACCTCTTCTTCCTCCTCCTACTCCTCCTTTTCTTTTTCCTTTTCCTTTTCCTCCTCCTCCTCCTCCTCCACCTCCACCCCTTCTTCCTCCTCCTCTTCTCCCTCCTCCTTTTCCTCCTCTTTCTCCTCCTTCTTCTTCTTTTCCTACCCCTCCTCGTCCTCCTCCTTCATCTCTTCTTCTTCCTCCTCCTCTTCTTCCTCTCCCTCCTCCTTCTCGTCCTCCTCTTCCGTCTCTTCCTCCTCCACTTGCTCTTCATCTTCCTCATCCTCTTCTTCCTCCTCTTTGTCCTCTTCCACCTCTTCCAGTTCCTCCTCCTACTCTTTTTACTTTTCCTTCTCCTCCTCCTCCACCACCTCTTCCTCCTCCTCTCCATCCTCCTCGTTTTCCTCTCCATCCTTCTACTCCTTCTCTCCCTCCTTCTCCATCTCCTCTTCCTCCTCCTTTTCCTCCTCTTCCGCTCCTTTCTCCTCCTCCACTTCCTCTTCCTCCTCCTCCTCCTCCTTCTCCTCCTCCTCCTTTTCTTCTTTCTCCTTCTTCTCTTCCTCCTCCTCCTTCTCCACCTCTCCTTCGAAGAGTTGGATTTTCCGAAAGCGGATATGGACGTTCTGGTTTCAGTGTGGAATGAGGAAAATTAACTTTCTCATTCTAATTCCGCCTTGTGTAGGATTTTGATGTAGCGAATGCGAGGTTGATGGCCACAGCAAAAAAGGAATCATTGTAAGAATAGAAGAACGTTTTCAATTCTGTGGCATATGTATTGAATATTCGCCTCATTTCTTTTCGTTGTAGTGGTGGTGGAAGTGGTGGTAGTGGTGGTGGCGGTTGGTTGTGGTGGCAGTTGTGATAGTGATGATGATAATGTTGGTGGTGGTGGCAGTGGTGGTGAAGGTGGCGATGTTGGTGGTGGTTGTGGGAATGGTGATTATGGTGATAATGATGATGATGATAGAAGCGCTGGTAGCAGTGGTGGTGGTGAAGGTGGATGGGTGAGAATAAACATGGATATTAAAAAGAAATTCTTATGGTTAATGTTGGACTGACATTCGCCTGAAGAATGCCCTTGTGGCTTCGAGAAGACATTAGCGATTGTCTGAGAGAAAGTTTCTGTTGCTGAATAAAATCATCGGCCGGCATCCTGAATAAAATAAGTAAATCGCTTTCCAAAATCAAAGGCTTAACACAAGTAATCGAAGAGAGCCAAGCAAAAAAAAAAGAATAAATAAATAAATGAATAAACAAATAAAGAAATACATAAATAAGTAGTTAGATGAATGAATAATATAAATGGAGCAAGATCGTCTTTAGACGTCGTCGAGATATGAATTTTAATTTGTTGCAAATCTTACCCAGGTGAGGCCGAATGTCCTTTGGGACAACGTACAACCTCACTTATTCTTCTTCAGGTCGCGAGGGACTCTGTAATACAGCCAAAACAGTGTACAACATAACGAATAGATGGATTTTTTTTTTATTTGATGTTTTCAAAAAGTTGTAGTCTGTTTCATAACATTGAGTTACACCTAATAAGTCTGTAATACTATGAGACTTTTGGGAGGAACAAAGATTGTATCATCAGCCAGAGGACAGAACGGTGGTCAAGCAGCGAGATATTAAAGCTAAACACTTTCGTGGATCTGTAATTGATCCCAGGTGGATGACGGGGAATAGTTAAATTGTGAAATGATATTTGGAAAGGTCGCACTAATCTCAGGGACGAGGCGGTTCGGTCCCTGTCAACGTCCGAAATATCCGAGGCGAGTAGATAATTTTTTTTCTTTTTTGTGATTAATGTCACGTATGCTCTGCTTTTAAGGTCGGTTCGAAAGCTTGATGTATGTGAGATGTATACATACACGTGCGCATACACATACACACGCACCCAAACATACATAAATGCACATACTCAAACGTGCGAACTGGTACATGCGTACTTATATATGAACACACACACACACACACACACAAACACACACACACACACACACACACACACACACACACACACACACACACACACACACACGCACACACATACATACATATATATATATATATATATATATATATATATATATATATATATTATATATATATACAGTATGTATATATTTATATGCATATATTCTGTTACTTTGTGTGTGTTTTGCGGGTACATGTGTCCAGTATATACACATACCTATGCATGTCCTTAGTAAATATACATACATGATATATTCACACATTCACTTGTGTGTGTGTGTGTGTGTGTGTGTGTGTGTGTTTCTGTGTGTGTGTGCATGCATGTTATATGTTCGAGCACCCGTGCAGCCCGAACGGGATGTATTTCAAGTATTACTACGACGTGATAGAACCTGGAAAGAGACTTAGGGGATTAATTGTGATTGGACGGGAACTGTGGCAAAGTTTGATTATTACAATGTTAAGGTCGACCACTCGCGACGGCGATATTGGAGTTGGGACGATGTTGCTCCAACTTCGGGAAATCGGGGGGAGGGGCACATCGAGGATCACGTCCTCCTTGGTGGTGGGGTCGAGGTTAACCCTCCTCACCCCAAGGGTTAAGGACTCCTCTAGCCCCTCCCAGGTCCTGCCGGCAGGGGATTTTATCCACCTTGTGGAAAAGGAGAGCTTCATCATTAGAGTCTTTGTACGTTTTGTGGCCTCCGTGCCATTATGGGATTTTCGTTAAAGGAAAAGAAAAATCTGTTATGTCTTTTGATACAAGAAATAAGTATTGAAGTGTTTTGTTTTGGGTACAACCACGCGATTGTATTCAGGATAAGAGACACGCACGTATATTTTTCAATCATGTGATTATACTTGTGATTCATTGATGTAAATATCATGTTTGTGATTCTCTGTGGTCTTCGATCACGTACTAGACTCCTGATCGATGTCTATTACCCTCCCGGTTGAGAGCTCAGTGCTCATATAGCTTGATCACTGGATAATGGCGTAACATTACACACGCCACACATCCATTCCCTTGCGCTTAGGGAATAGTAACGACTTGCAGTATTAATGGAGCCTTTTCTCGCCGCAAGCGCGGCGCAAACACGGTACCGGTTGTGTGGTGCACCTGTCCGTCTGTGTAGGATTTTCCTCATCTTTCGTGACTGAGGGCACCCACTGGACAAGGGTCAAAAGTATGAGGATAGTTTTTATTTATGTATATTTTTTCTATTCATCCATTTATTTATTTATTTATTTAATTATGTTTTTCAGGAAATGAACATTCGTTCTCCAAATGTTCAGTGGCGTTTAAATACAATAGTGGTTAATAAGTTGTAATACATCACCAATTGTACCTTTTGAAGTGTCATACTGTGTATGTATTATCCCTCCGTGAAACTATGTATAGTTCTTAGTAAGTGTATTATAACTCTATGGGAATGCATTAACTCTCCATAGATCTTTTGAGGTGCATTATATCTTAGTGTAGCTATATTATATTATTGTTTATTTTCCATTTCATTTTGGAATAATACAGATAATTTTCCATTTTGGTGTATTACATTTTGGAGGTACCGTATTGTAGGTCCACAAAATGTTATTATACCTTTATAGAGGTGTATCTTGCTTACTTAAAATTAGCTCACACCCAAGGAAGAATATTGTACTTTTATGGTGTTCATGGGATCTTCATTAAATTAATTAATATAATATCTCTGTGGAGGCTAATATCGCCATGGAGTCAATTGTACCTCCATGGATGGAAGTATATACTACTTCTTTGGAGCTGTATTCCTCCATGGAGTCAGTTGTCCCCCACCTCCACCCCACCCCTCCGGAGGTATATTATCCCTCCATGTTGCGGCAGTCGTCCTCGGGCGGCCGTGAAACGGAGCAGCTGCCAGTAGGGTCAGGCATTAGGCTGCATACAATGGAGGTTAATATTGCAGGTAGCGCTTTACGGCTCCA
>NC_134795.1:28715694-28718194 GCF_046742065.1 Oratosquilla oratoria | reverse complement strand
ATAGTTTGTTTGATTCTTGAGGGGAGGTCAAACACAATACTTCCGAGATCCATGATGTTATTGAACGAAAAATATAACATTGTATTTATATTTTGTGTTATATTTTTCGTTCAATAACATCATGGATCTCGGAAATATATATATATATATATATATATATATATATATAATATATATATATATATATATATATAATATATATATATATATATATATATGAGGGGAAAAGGTGGTGAGGTAAACGCCAAATAACCGTAGGAGTTTTATTAGTAACGCTTCGAAATGGACGAAATGTTAGTAATAAAACTCCTACGGTTATTTGGCGTTTACCTCACCACCCTTTCCACTCATTCTCTCATACATATTTCAACACACACACACATATATATATATGTATATATATATATATATATATATACATACATACATATATATATATATATATATATATGTATATATACATACATACATATATATATACATATATATATATATATATATATATATATATATATATATGTATGTATGTATGTATGTATATATATTTGCTGGGGGCCAATCGTGAATCCATTCATGCTCGGAATTCTTAATCTGAAAATTGATATTGACGAAAAATTAATAAACAAACCAAGAAATAAATGAAATAATGATAAAAGTTGTTTGTCATTAATTTTGATGGCCTTTTTTTAGTGGAAGCAGGTCATAACTAGATTAGTTAAGGTAGAGTTAATTCGCTCATGCGTTAAACGAAGTCCTTATATCACACTCAGCTTATTTTCCGTAACTTCTACAGATTTGTTTGACTAACCGAGACTTTGGTTTGACTTGGATTGTTCGTTGCCAAAGTTACTAAACGAAGCATTCTGTAGGTAATTAGATGTAGAATATTGAATTAATGAGCACCAGAGAAACATAATTTTGTATATATTCAGCACATTGTTTAAGTATTTAGAAATGCCGTTTCTTTCTGATGGGGCCTTTTTGTATAATTTACTTTTTTTTTTCTTACGTATCTTTTATCTATTTATGTGTTTATCTATTTATTTAGTTACCTATTTATCTATCTGCTTATCTATTCATTTGTTTATGCATTCATTTATGTACGTGTTAATTCATCTATTTATTTATTTATCTATTTTCCTCTTTATTTTTTGTTTGCAAAACAGGGTTAGATTACTATATGATCAAAGGCGGTGACAATTCTTTTCCTTGAATTGGAGGGTAAATGTTGTCGAATAATACGAGGAAGTTTCTTAATTGAGTCCGAAGGAGAGAATAAGGTTTCTTGGGAAATGAAAACAAATAACATAATATCATAATTCTCTGAATCGTGAGAGCCAGAAAGGAAATGACACTGTGAGAGAGATATGTAGAAGAAGAAAAAGCGGAGTAGGAAGACAGGAAAAAGTAGGTGGATATGCAGAACGAGAAAGCAGAAGAGAAAAGGTAAAGGACAAGATGAGAAATGAGATGAAAAGGGAGGAGGAAGAGCGTGAAGAAGTGGGTTTAATGCTGAAGCAATGACATGGCAGAAAACAAGACTGAAATTATTTCGGTTGAACATCGCCAACTCCCTCTATCAGGAGGCGAAGATGGTGCCCCTTACAGAGGACTTTGTAATGTGTAATTTAATGAACCATACCCTTGGTCCAACTCGCTGGCAGTAGGGTTTGAACTAACGCCACAACCTCCGCCACAAGTAGCGACGCTCTAACCCGTTCAGCCAGCGAACATCCAGAATGAAATGAAATAGAAAAAAAAAAAAGATGGACGAAGGACATTAGACAGTATCCCGTCACTTCTTTCCGTCCACTAAAAGGCTTTGGACTTGTTTACCCGTCGTTTCCTCGCTCGTATAATCACTCTTGTCCTAAGGTTCTGGTCTGTAATCTTTTCAGGGACCGAGATTTTTTATATATATATATATATATATATTATTGTTTACTTATTATCTATTTGTTTGTTTCTATATAATGATTATTTTCATCATTATCATTTATTTGTTTATTTATTTATTCTATTTATCTATTAATCAATTTATTCATTTATTTATTTTTTGTTCTACAAAAACATGGGTATAATACACGCGCCAGGTTCATCGCAGAACTTAGTAAAACAGGGAGAATCAGAGACGCGATAAAGAGACACAAAAGGAAGAGGGAAAGGAACGGAAGAACACACAGGAGAGTAGGAGGAGAAGCAAAAAGATAAATAGGTCTTAAATGACTAAGCGCGGCCAGACTGCGCGCCCTGTGGCACTTCCCCCCTCCTGCATTTTTTGCGCTCGCTTCAAACCCACACCAAGTCCTCGTCCTCATCGTGCTCCTCCTTCTCCTTCTCATCTTCCTCTTCCTCCTCCTACTCTTATTCCTCTGCCTCCTCCTCCTCCTTCTCCTCCTCCTCCTTCTCCTCCTCCTACTTCTCCTCCTCCTCTTACTCCTTTTCCTTCCCTCTTCCTCTTCCTCCTCCTACTCTCCCTCTTCTTCCTCTCCCTCCTCCT
>NC_134795.1:28703194-28710694 GCF_046742065.1 Oratosquilla oratoria | reverse complement strand
GGAGGTATTCGTTCCACATACACCCTTTTCTTCTTCTTCTTCTTCTTCTTCTTCTTCTTCTTCTTCTTCTTCTTCTTCTTCTTCTTCTTCTTCTTCTTCTTCTTCTTCTTCCTCCTCCTCCTCCTCCTATTCTTCTTCTTCTTCTTCGTTTTCTTCTTCTTTGTGTTCTTCTTCTACCTCTTCTTCTGCTCCCTCTTCTTCATCTTCTTTGTCTTCTTCTTCTTCTCCTTCTTCTTCGAACATTTTTTAAATACCTTTTTGTGCTCATATCGTAGTGATATTATCAGTTGGTTGATATTTTGTTTTTATTTTTATTTGTATTATTTCTATATATTCATTTAACCACTAGTTTCCACTTACTCGCTTATTTATATGTTTACTTTTCTTATATATTTATTTACTTGTTCATTTACTTACATATTTATTATTAATTTATTAATTTGTCAAATTATTTGTCTACTAGTTTACTTATTTATATAATTTTTTATTTTATTATCCATATATTATCTATGTGATGATATAGTGCATCTAGATTTCTCATAGCCCATCCACTACTATAATGAGAATTTGCTTGTTCTAAGGCTATTCATGATACGGCTGTGGTTTATATATAAACGTAATTGTAACCTTTAAACATTCAGAGTTCATTAATTGGTCATTTCCGTTCTTAGTCATTTCATATAGATATAACGATTCGAACCTGTCTCTTTCTCTTTCTCTCTCTCTCTTTCTTTCTCATTCTCTCTCTCTCTCTCTCTCTCTCTCTCTCTGTCCCCTCTCTCTCTCTTTCTCTCTCTCTGTCCCCCCCTCTCTCTCTCTCTCTCTCTCTCTCTCTCTCTCTCTCTCTCTCTCTCTCTCTCTCTCTCTCTCTCTCTCTCTCTCTTTCTCTCTCTCTTTCTCTTTCTCTGTCTCTCTACTCTTTCTCTCCTTCTCTTTCTCTGTCTCTCTACTCTTTCTCTCTCTCTCTTTTCTCTCTCAATCTCTCTCTGTTCTCTCTCTCTATCTCTCTCTCTCTCTCTCTTTCCTCTCTCATTCTCTCTCTCACTCTCTCTCTCTTTCTCATTCTCTCTCTCTCTCTCTCTCTCTCTCTCTCTCTCTCTCTCTCTCTCTCTCTCTCTCTCTCTCTCTCTCTCTCTCTCTCTCTCTCTCTCTCTCTCTCTCCTTTTTAATACAAGAGGACTTGTGGTCCACCACCACAACGGTAACCACCACCACCTCCCCTGCCACCTTCCAGTATCTTTCGTTCAACACAACACAAAAGGACGCACTCGATCTTGAAGTTCTGCACTGAACGGAGGTAGCTCTTCTTTTTTTTTTCTTGACTCGTGCGACCGCCAGCTTTTTGCCATTCTTCTTTTGCGAGCTTTTGCACTTCATTCTTCTGCCTCTCGTCTCCCTCGCCAACCTGGGGCTAGCTGAGACGTGTGTTCCGTCTGTAATGTTGGATGGTAATCTGGTTCACTAATTTTCTAGATTAAGCAGGTTAGTGTTTAAGTCCTTAGAATCACGCATCCTATCAGAGTGTTTTTTTTATAGAAAAGAGCACTTATGGTCTTTAATAAAAACATATGCAGATTTTTTTTTTTTTTTAAGTTTACAGCATGATATCATACTGCTTAGCCATTTGTCAAACAGGATCTTTAATTCCAAACTGTAGTCTATGGGAACCCATTTAAGGCAAGTTGGTCTCTTCGCTAACTACGCTGTTAGCGGAGTTGGTTCTTCCTACCTCTCTATTAGATCTTCATCCGATTAGCATGAGGCATCTGTTGCTTGTGTCTTGTCAAAGTATCCTTTATATCATATTGTTTTAACATGTGGTACATTCATGTAGGAACAACTTTCAGTTCTAAATAAATAAATGAATAGATATATAAATAAAAGATAATAACGAATAGATGAATATAAGAAATAAATAGAAACAGAACACCCAGATAGGAGGTAGGGGAGGAGGAGGAGGAGGAGGAGGAGGAGGAGGAGTGGAGAGTTACAAGAGGATAAACATGACTAAAGGAAAGGGAAAGGGGGAAAAAAAAGTTTCCTAACACGTCGCTTCCGGTTCGAACTGTCGTGATGGAGAGCATACGGGTCCTCCTCTTCCTCCTTCTCCTCCTCCTTCTCCTCCTCCTCCTACCCGTCCTCCTCCTCCTCCTCCTCCTACTCATCCTCTTCCATCTCTTCCTCCTATGCATCTCCTCTTTCTTCCCATCCTCCCCCTATACCTCCTATTCCACTTTTTTCCCTTCTTCCTTCTTCTCCTTCTCCTTCTCCTCCGCTTCCCCTGCCTTCTCCTCTTCCTTCTCCTGCCCTTCTTCCCCTCCTCCTCCTTCCACTCCTCCTTCTCCTCCTCCTCCTCCCCTCCTTGTCCCCTTCTTCCTCCTCCCCTTCCTCCCCCTCCTCCTACCCCACCTCCCGTTCTTCATCCTCATCCTTCTCACCGGGTCCTCCTCCACGTGACTGGAGTGAGGTAGAGAAGGAGATGGAGGGGAAAGGAGGAAATAGATGAAATGGAGAAGGGGAGAAGAGGAGAGAGTGAAGAGAAAGGGGTCAGAGAGAAAGCAAGAGAAGGGAGGAGATGAAGAAAGGCGAGGAGGGAAGGGTGAGAGAAGAAAGGGAGAGAGGAAAAGGAAAGGGGGAAGAGATTCAGAAAAGGAAAAAGAAAAAATGAAGAGAAGTGAGAGAGAGGAGAGGGAAGAGAAGAGAAGATGAAGAGGCGAGGGGAAGAGAGGAGGTCTAGAGGGGAGAGAGAGAATGTGGAAGATGCAAAGAGAAGGAGAATAGAGGAAGAAAGCAAACGAAAAAAGAATTTGTTCAGACCAAGAAGAGACATAGGGAGTGTGGAGAAGGAAAGAAAGAATGAATGAGGAGAGGGAGAGGAAGACAGAGGGAGGGAGGGAGGGGTGGCCATATAAAAAACTAATCAGTGCAACACATAAAGAAAAGAAAGTTGTAGTCTGGATGAATAAAATCGCCTGGCGGCAAGAAAAAAGATGGGCACACAGAGAGATGAACACATGGACAGACCTATGAATAAGTCAAATAAAGGTGTTTGATAAAATGTTATAAAATGAAAATATAGAAACATATTTTTTAATTAAAGAAATATAAAGTAGAGAATTATGAACAGAGACAATAATGAGGTGGATAGAATGAAACAGAAAAGTAGATAAAATTCTGTGGATAAAGAAGTAGAGAAGGCGATAAATACAAACATAATAGATGTGAATACAACGAGAGAAAACGAAAGAGACATGAAATATAGGGAGATAGAGGGAGTAGAAACAATTAGACCGAGAGAAAGGTGGGCATTCAAAGAGATAAAGAGATAGGCAGGGGGATAAAAAGAGAGAGTAGAGAAGCGGCAAGTACAAGAGATAACCTGAGAGCTAAAGAGACATCGAAAGAGTCGTTGAGAGGCGAGACGGAGAAGTGGGAAACGTTCGTGGTTTCAGTGGGCGGCCATTGTGTGAGATGTGCAAACACAAGCTAAACTCGAGCGTGTAAAAGGTTCGTGTCGAGGTCTGCTGACTCGGGTTCTCTCACTTTCTTCATCTCTCTCTCTCTCTCTCTCTCTCTCTCTCTCTCTCTCTCTCTCTCTCTCTCTCTCTCTCTCTCTCTTTCTTTCCCTTTTTATCCTCTCTTTTCACTCTTTCTTCTCTCTCTCTCCCTTTCTCTTTTTCTTTTCTTTATCTCTTTTCTCTCTTTCGTCTCTCTCTTTCTTCTCTTTCTCGCTCGCTCGCTTGCTCGCTGGCACGCATACATGCATGCATGTGCACACGTATCCACACACAAGCTCGCACGTACACGAAAGCACACACACACCACCACCACTACTACCCATATAATTACCACCCATATCACCACCACAAATACCACACCTGTCACTAATGCCAATCCTCCCACTAATACCACCACCAACAACACTACTATTACTACCACTATAACCACCTACATCATTAATACCACCACCACGATGCCACCCTCACTCCCATTCCCCCTCCCCCGCCCCCACCTCATCCTCCTGAATCTGACTACAAGAGGCTTCTCACAATATATCCGTTCTCTTCAAAACGTAAAAAGATCTCCTAGCGACAGTCAGAACAAATTGCGAATGGTAGAGAAAGGACGTAACATTACCTGCAGTCAGCTGGAGCAGAGCAGGTAAAGGCGTAATTCGTGGTCTTAGGAATAGTAAATTGGCTCTTCATGGCAGGTGCACGTAATATCAGCTGCTTTGCTGCCGAGAGAGAAATGAATAGAATAGTTCAGTGGTAGACATAATAACGTACGGCCTTATGAAATTGAAAGAATGTTGTATTTTGTTTCTTTAATTCTATTTTGTTTTATTTTAATCTATTATTCTGTTTTATCTCATCTTATTCATTTAATTTTGTCGGTCTCATGCTTTATCAGCTGGCGGATTTGTTCACCCCATCGCGTAGAAAAAAAAAAAAAAAAAAAAAAAAAATATATATATATATATATATATATATATATCTATGCATATATATGATATATATATATATATATATATATATATATATATATATATATAATAATAATAACTGCACGTAGATAATCTTAGCTCTCGCCAAGGCTCTTATGCTCTCTCTTGCAGCCGGGGCAAGTGAAAGTCACTGGTAACCAAGTGTGGCTATTCTCCATGCCTTCGAGTCGAAGACGGGCTCCTATGTTACAAGAGGTGCAAGCATCTGTACGGAAAATTTGGGAGACTTGACCTTTCAGAGGTATGGCCCTCAAGTCCTCAGAAACAATATCATGACGTCATACACGAGCACAGCTGTATCTGGTCCACAAGCACACGCACACGCACACACATATCAGCGAAGCGATACTGAAATTATTTCAGCCCAGGGCTTATGATTTCAGTATCGCTTCGCTGCGGGGTGTAACTCCAACTATCGTGGGCGGGGAGTTGGGTGTGTGTGTGCGTGTAAGGTCACAGCATTGCCCATAGATCGGTCATACGAGCTCTGAGCTCTCATCACGAGTCCAATACGTGATCCATGACCGTGGTGGTGGTGAATCACATACATACACAAGAAAACACACACACACACACACACACACACACACACACACACACACACACACACACACACACACACACACACACACACACAAATTCAACTGATGCAGTGATGCCACATTTCCGAATCTCGAGCGAATGACCAAAAGCGAAAAGAAAAGAAAAAATGGAAGAAAACATGAGCTTACAAGAATGTAGTAGATTTTTTAATATGCTAGTGTAAACGACATATTCTATATATGTTCCATATCCAGATATATCTATTTATTTATCGTATCTATTTTATTTGTGTTGTTTTATTTTATTATATTTTTATCTTTCGGTTATTCATAAAGTTATTTGTTAATCTATCTATTGATGTATTTATTTTACTTCCATGCGATTTACTTCATAAAAGGGTAAAGAATAGACATGAATGAGATTTTAGATCAAGACTATTTCAGTCTTTGGTTTGCGCGACCCCTCACTGAATAAAACCCCCAGGCTGCAGAAAAAAAATGCAAAACCATGTGTCCCATTGCCCTAGAAAGGTTTGATTGAATGCAGTGACTGCAAGACAACAAAGACGAAAGCATCTCGAGGCCAAAACGGGGTAGCGTGTGAGAGGACGTTGAAGAGTGCATTACAGACGAGATCACACAAGTGGGTGAAGGGTGAGGGTGAAAAGGATAAGTAGGAGAAAGAACTATGAAGAAGAGCTTGGTTTCTTCACAAAAAGGTAGGGATGAAGAGAGTTGGGGATATATATGTGTGTGTATATATATATATATATATATATATATATATATATATATACATATACATATACCTGAAGTGAAGCGCTAGTAACAGCGAATATCATACGAATACTTTCTGGCAGGCGCCCCGGGATTCGAACTGAGGGTTCAGTCGGTAAGGTGTTGATTTGGCATAGAGCGAGACCTTGGTTCGAATCCTAGAACGAATGTCGAAATAATCTATATATTAATACGCTTGTATCTATGTGTGTCACGCAGGATCAGAACCCATTGTTATAGTTCAGTTTTTATTTAGCAGTATTCAAACGTCTGCAGGCTACAAGTTTAATCATAGATTACATGAAGATAATCAAACGTCTATAAAAGTTTACTGTGACATGACATAAACGATTCATATTTTTTTATTGACTTTATGATTGACCTAACGAGAAAAAGAGCGAGAGAGAGAGAGAAAGAGAAACGACTCGAGAGTCCGCTGCGCATTGCGCGCTTCCAATGGGTAACGTGTGACGTCTTGTCGCGTTGATTTCTGAGCTCTTGACAAAACCTCACGAAAATAAGTAGACAAATAAATAAATAGATCAATAAATAAACAGTATTCAAACGTCTATACAAGTTTAATCATAGGTTACATAAATATAATCAAACGTCTATAAAAGTTTATTGTGACATGACATAAACGATTCAAAAATTCTTATTGCCTTTATGATTGACCCAACGAGAAAGAGAAAGAGATAGAGACGACTCGAGAGTTCGCTCCGCATTTCGCGCTTCTAACGGGTAACGTGTGACGTCATGTCGCATTGCTTTCTGAGATCAATAAATTAACCAGCAAACAAATAATAGATAAATAAGTACTGGTAAATAAATAGATAATTAAATGGGTAAATAAATATATTCTTAATAGTGTTCGTCACAATCCTCGATAGGTTCCGTGAAGACAATTCAAACGTCTATTCAAGTTTATCCATAGGTTCATTGACGATAATTCAAACGTCTATACATGCCTCTCCTGCACATGTGCAAGTAGACTTTGGATGGATTCATTTTATCACGGAAACTACAAACAATATAGATCATCGAACTGCAAAACTTAGTAGTTATTTTGACTTGAAATTACTGGTATCTCAACTAAAGCCCAACACATGGAAGAAAGTGAGACAACAGAGAGAGGCAGGAAGAGAACGCCAGAGAAGAAGACGAGAAGGATTACGAGCACAAGAAAGACAAATAATACGAGACCGTAATAGAGAACGAATGCAAGCATTGAGGAACAATATGAACAATCAAGAGAGAGGAAATCATCTTGAAAATTTGCGGAACAGAGATTTACAGAGAAGAAATTATATGAATGAAGACGAAAGAAGGTAGTATCTTGAAAATATGAGGAACAGAAAAAGACAACGAAGACATAATGTAAATGAAGGTAGACATTTGAGGTATCATATTGGTCAAATGAACATAGTTTGTCACCAATGTCAGCCATTCTGAGCCCACTGCTGAACAAAGGCCTCTTTCATAGCATTCCTTGATTTACACGACCGCGCCAACCTCTGCTACGTCACTCCTGCAAACCTCTCTATCTCGTCTCTCAATCTTCTGTCTGGTCTCCCTTTTCAACGATTCCCATTTCGAGGCGTCCACTCAGTAACACATTTGCTCCATCGCTCATCAGTCGTTCACACTAACTTACCTGCCCAATTCCACTTCCTC
>NC_134795.1:28690694-28698194 GCF_046742065.1 Oratosquilla oratoria | reverse complement strand
TTTGTATCTCTCATCCCATAATCGAATTTCGCTTTTGGGCTCTTCCTTCTCCCTCCCTCCCTCCCTCCCTCGTTCTCTTCTTCCTCCTCTCACCGTCTCCCACATCGCTTCTCACTTTCCGAGCTCGAAGGCTCTTTGCTGTTTTCTTAACTGTGCAGCAATCTCTTTTATGGTTTCTAAGATTCATCTATTAATTTCTTAAAGAGCTTCACGAACTTTTGTGTTTGGCTCGAAGTTACAAACGATGGCCTCCTTGTATGTGTGTACGTTCGTGTGTGTGTGTGTGTGTGTTTGTGTGTGTGTGTGTGTGTGTGTGTGTGTGTGTGTGTGTGTGTGTGTGTGTGCCTTCATCCAAGCAAAGGGTTAAACTTGTCGAATTGTGTCGAAGTTTTTACAAAAGTTGGCGCGTGAGCTCCTTATCCTTCACTATGGTTTGTGTCAATGAAAAATATTTTATTTATCGAAACAAGCGTGCATTGCCTTAGCCCTCACGTATACTGTAGGCGTAATCAGAAGCATTTGTTTCGTTATGAGTTCGAATCTCGCACTCTTTTCCAATTCCCACCAGTCACTATTACCTTTCCCAACAGTCCAAGCGCATAGGGTAATGGTGACGGCTTCTGCCGCAGCTACGCGCCTCCTGCTGTAGGCATCTCACCTTCCATAGATGGATTCTTCGAGACACTTCAGTTTGTTTTTCAATGTTGATGTTTACACATGTTCTCTTATCAGGTTGGTTTGATATATGATATCGAGTCTCGTGTAACTCGCACTCTTCTGTTTTTCAAAACTACTTGACTCTGTGGCTTGGATTTCCTTACTCAAATTTCTATCTAGGAAAATAAAAGGTGGGAAGATAATCATATTTATTTTGTGCATCTATATACCAAGAGGATTCATCCCATATATTCATTTTAATTGCCACACGCGCATGCATGTACACATCCACTCACGCACATGCATTCTTTCCCTCTCTCTCTCTCTCTCTTTCTCTCTGTCTATTTACCTCTCTCTTTCTCTCTTCTCTCCCTCTGTACCTCTCTCTTTTTCATCTCCCAACTCTTAACAAATTTCCAGGAAATTAAAAAAATCTCCGTACACCTTCGTCCAGTGCTCTTTGAAATCTGCCTCAAACTCTTGATCTCAAAAGCAGAATTCCTCTTGTGTAAAACTGCCTGTTTTGATGTTGAGTCATTATACACTAATGAACCTGTTGGTAAAACATTACTGTACATTATACATGGGTAATTGGACTCATTTGGCCGAAGTCTTTCGAAAATTAATCGATGATTTCTCAAGAAAAAATTCTTTTTAGGCTGACGCCGTCACCTGTGCCTTTTATACTTTGATAGCAAGTGTTCAGATACACCAATAAATAAATAAAATAAGATTAGGTTCACTTTGTCAGTAACTGCATATGAATTTACTTCGGCTAGATAAAATCGCTTGTTGGCAGCCAAAATAAGATTGATTGAACTCAAGTCTTGGGGAAAGGGGCATTGTCATTTGAACGACAAAGAAAATAATGGCTGCCAACTTCAGGCATCCTTCCTCTGCAAGACCAGAAAGCAGGATGAAATCAGTCCCATTGTTATGATTGTCATTATTATTATTATTATTATTATTATTATTATTATTATTATCATTATTATTATTATTGTTGTTGTTGTTATTGTTTTATGCTTATTTCTATTATTATTTCATTGTCATTAGTATTACTATTTTTCTTGTTATTATTTATTATTATCTTTAATATTACTATTATTATTTCATTATTGCTCTTATTATTATTATTACTATTATTACTATTACTACTGTTAGTAGTAATAGTAATAGCAGTAGTATTTCGTTATTATTATCATAATTTTATTATTGTCATTAGTATTATTACTACTACTGCTATTATTAGTGTTATTATTATTCTTTTATTATCAGTATTTACATAATTGGTATTTGTTTATTTATTGATTGACTTTTTTAATCAAGAAACTGGGCATCACTTGACTGTTCTAGGAAACCCTTGGTTGAGTGGGTACAATACCTCATAGTAATGGCCCGATAGTCGACAAAGTAAGTTTGTTGTAGAAGTATTACTCATGTATAATAACAAGAAGAAAAGGAGGAAGAAAAAAATGTTTATGTAGCTATCATAGTCACACAAGAAAAAAAATATATTGTCTTATCTATAGTTTAAGAATAAACAACAAATAGTGCAATGCAATACTAATTACCAAAAGAGCGATTACAATGAATAAATGAATATATAAGTAAGTAAATAATGAGTGGAATAAGTTAGTAGATAAATAGATAGACAAATAAATGAAAATTACGTGAAGGGGTTTGGATAAGAGTCTTTCTTGCTCATCCTGCTTCTAAGATGGGCGATACTAAACTTGATTGCATTCTGAATGTGATGGATCTCGGTGCTAAAGTAGGGCTTCCTAATTAGGGGCAATTTGGCCTTTTTTTCGGGAACAACGACCGTCTATCAGTAGGAGCATTCTTCACTTGAATTCAGAATTCCTTTTTTTTTTTTTTTTTTTTTTTTAATAATAATGATGGGAACCTGCAAATGACAGTCCTGCAAAAAAGGGCGTCAGATAGAATCATCTTCCTTTCGTTCGTCCTGAAAACCCATCTACGCCCTCGCTCGTATCTGGAGGTGCAACCCTGAGAGGCTGACGTTCGGTCCCGGGACCACCCCATGATCTCCCTCGGTGTTGGTAGAGACGAGTCACGGAGCACTCCTTCACAACCGGCGCCCAGTCTCCATCTCTCCGGTCCCTCAACCTACCTCCACTTCCCCTCAGCCCTCCACATCTAACCTCCACCTCACCTCTTCCCCTCTCTCCTTTCCCCTCACCTCCCCTGTCCTTCCCCTCTTCCCTGTTTCCCTTTCTTGGTGAAGAGGGGATCGTCTTAATCAAAGGGTTTAAGCTGTTTTCCTGTTCCTTTCTTTCCCCTTTCACCCCCTTTTTTACGCCCTCCTCCATTTTGGAAGGTATAACTACCCATTTTTACTCTATCTTTTTTATTTTCTCTCTTCTTATTCCCCTCTTTTCCATTCCTTTCCTCACTTTTAATCCCCCTTTTTTCCTTTGAACAGAGACTGAGACACTCTCTCTCTATTTCTCTTTCTTTTTCCTCTCTCTCTGTCTCTCTCTCTCTCTCTCTCTCTCTCTCTCTCTCTCTCTCTCTCTCTCTCTCTCTCTCTCTCTCTCTCTCTCTCTCATTCTCTCAATGTCTTTCTCTTTTACCCCAAGAATCCTCTGTGATATCCCTGTAAATAAAACACTTATCTGTTGCCACAGTTCCAGCCTCTCTTATCCTCCCTTTCTTGCTCTGACAGTTTTAACCCTCCCTCCCTCCTTCACTCCCTCCCTCTTTCCCTCCTTCCCTCCCTCTCTCCTTCACTACTCCCTCCTTCCTTCACTCCTCCCTCCCTCTCTCCCTCCTTCCCTCTCTCCCTCCTTCTTTCCCTCCCTCTCTCCCTCCCTACCTCTGTCCCTCCCCCCTCCCGCTCTCCCTCTCTCCCTGTCTCCCTGTCTCCCTCCCTCCCTCCTTGTCTCCCTCCCTCTTTCCTTCGTCTACGCTCTTTCTTCCTCTCATTTCGTCCTCAGTTTTGTTAATTTCTCTTTCTTCTTTGCCTCTTTATTCCCTTATTTACGACTCCATCTCTTTGGGACTATAAGGCCCCCAAGGATAGAAGCGTTGGATATTGGGACCGAAATACAATACCCCTTAAGTCGTTTCTCCCCTCCCTCACACTTTACCTCTCCCATCTCCAACTCCTATTGTCTCTCTCCTTTATATTTTACTTCACCCATCACCTCCCGCCCTCTCAACTCATCCCTCCCTCTCGCTTATCCTTCATCCCTTCTCTTTATCTCCCCTTTCACCCCCAATCACCCACTTTCTCCTTCTTGCCATCTCACTCCCCTCCCCCTCACCCACCCCAACCCTCTCCAGTGTTTCCTTTTCTTCTCCGGAGCCGTATCGCGGCTTTCCAGGACCCACCTTTCTTCGAGGTCACCGAGTTTCCTCACTTCCTTTCTCTTCCCCTCTCCTGTCCTCATATCTCCCCCCTCTCTCCTCCCTTCCTCTCTCCTCCTTTCTCTCCTTCCCTCTCTTCTCCCCTCTCTCCTTCTGCTCTGTCCTCCCCTCTCTCATCCCCTCCTCTTCTGTCCTCTCCTCTCTCCTTCCCTCCTCTCTCCTCCCCTCCTCTCTCCTTCTTTCAATCCTTCTTTCTTCTCCCCCTCCTCTTCTACTCTGTCCTCCCCTCTCGCTTTCCTCTCATCCTATTTTTCCTCTCTTTCTACCCTCCTTTCCTTTCCTTTCCTTTCCCCTCCACCCTCCTCATCTCCCCCTTTCCTCCTATTTCTCCTCCCCTTTCCTCGTCTCTTTATCACTCCCATCACTCCTCCTTTCATTCTTCCCGTCTACTCTCCTCACGTGTTGTCTCTTCCTGTCTCGTTCGATGTCTTTACCTTCTCAAACTTCTCGTTACCATATTTTCACCCTTGCCTTCCATGTTATTTCAAAGTGTCCTCAGTACATTGATTCCATTAAAAGTTATCACACTGGGCTATGTTTCCTTCACCCTCCGATTAATCGGCGGTGCCGCCCACCTTAAAAAAAAAAAAAAAAATCTATAGATATATAGAATGCCATTGCATAAGCTGTAGGAAAACTATTTTCATCCGACATATCAGATTCCTTCCCGAAAGCTGTGAACTCCAGTTCCGCTTCAACAGTTAGCCTAGCGTGATAACGCCTTAATATATTTTATTCTGGTTAATACTACGAGATTTAAGGTTTTGGGATGGATTCAAGACTCCCCATCTTATCCCGAGTTTGCCTTTCAGCCGAATAAAATCGATGAGTATGAGCCAAAGGAAAAGATACAAAAAACGTTCCCATGGTGGCGAGGGATTAGCTGCGTCTCCCCTTTTAGGCGCAAACGTTTAGGTAAACATTGTCCCGATGTGAGGGAAGGCAAGTCCCAGTCTCACGCTTTATAATGGACTTTAGCAGTAATGTATGTACTATATATATATATATATATATATATATATATATATATATATATATATATATATATATATATATATATATATATGTGTGTGTGTGTGTGTGTGTGTGTGTGTGTGTTTTTTTGCGTGTGTATGTGTGTTAGTGTATATTTTAGAGGAATTTGACTTTTGTATGTCCATCAAAAGACCAGAAGCAGAATGATAAATACATAGACATAATTATCCCCCGGGAAAATAATTCGGTTTTGAGGCATTACAACATATTGTCAACATATCTATTTTATTTATTTTTGTATATATTCATTTATCTGTTGCATCCTTAGTTCAAGAATCGATTTTCATCTGTTAAGCACAGCCCCTTCAGGTTCAGAAATTTTCTCTGTATTTTTTTTCAGTGTATTTTTGTATATTTTCCCCCTTTAGTGTCATTTGTCCCTCTTTCCTTTTTCACAGTGTATTTATATGTTTTCTTTTCCCCCTATTTCCTCCCTTTATTCCACACGTCACCCATTCCCTCCATTTTATTCCATCTTATTTTACTCTTTTTCTTCGTAAAACGGTTCGTCCTTCCCTACTTTTTATTTCGAGTTTTTGTTGGGTGTCTTCTTGTATATCTTCTTCACGGTCTTCCCACACTTTTGCCTGAAAATATTTGTGCAGGTGTTGTCCTCAGAGAAGGAAGAAAGAACCTTGTCTTCAGGGACCGAGCTACGTGTCTTTTCCTCACTCTTCACGTCCCTGCTCTTCCTTTCTTCGTTCCTTCTCTTTTTTTCTCCTGCCCCTCTCTTCTGGTTCCTGTTTTATTTTATTTTCGTTCCTTCTCGTTCTCTTTTCGTTCTTTCTATTTTTCTTTTCTTTTCTTTTTCTTCTCGTTAATTCTCCTTCTCTTTTTGCTCCTGCTCCTTCTCTTTTCGTCCATGCCCTTTGTCTACATACTCATTCCTCTCTTTTCTCCTCTCTTCTTCCCCTTTCTCATTCTTACCCTTTTTCATATCCCTTCCTTTGCTGGTCCTTTCTTTCCCTTCTCGTTTGCGTAAGATTATCGAGAAGGATAGAAGCGCTGGTAAACTACAGCCCATAACAGTCCTTTCCCGTTACCCCCACCTTCCGTTTAATTATGCACGCGAATCCCAGAACCTCCACGCCAACCCGTGGGGGAAGCCATTTTGCCCCTTCTCTTCCCCCAACTCCCTTTATTCGATAATGGGCTGAGGTTCTCTCTCAACCCGTTGCATCACTCCATGACTTCTTTTCCGCAGTGGTACTCCTCTTTTAGCACTCAGTTTCATCCCCCCCCCCCCGCCACACCATGGATTAAGAAAAGACATTGTCTTTCTCCTCCTGTTCTGTCACTCGTTTCTGCTCAGAATCAAACATGACCCCTTTTATGAAGTTAGAACCACTGATAAAAATGTAAAAAAAAAAAAAAATAATGATGATAGTAATAATAATAATTGTAATGATAATAATGATAATAGTAATAATAATAATAATAATAATAATAATAATAATAATAATAATAATAATAATAATGATAATAATATTAATAATAATAATAGTAATAATAATAATAATAATAATAATAATAATAATAATAATAATAATAATAATAATAATAATAATAATAATAATAATGATAATAATATTAATAATAATAATAGTAATAATAATAATAATAATAATAATAATAATAATAATAATAATAATAATAATAATAATAATAATATAGAAATTATAAAACGAAGACGATATTACTACGGGAGATTTTAATTGCAATAAAGTGAATTGGGAGTAGGGAAAGTAATTGTATAGATTATTGAGGTTAAAAGTGGCGGCACGCATGGCTGGCATGCTGCTTGCTTTTGCTCCATCGTTTTAGTGGAAACTACTTTGGTTTCAGTATTCTAGACTTCCGTAAGAACGTCTCAACAATGTGTCTAACATTCGTAATTTAGGTTCAACTTCTTTTAGTTCGTCACTCAGTTTCTTTCTCACTCTATAACGCAAGAGTAAATTGACATTTGGAAATTTGGAAAATGAAAAGATCGTAATCGAAGTCGTTTCTACTGAAGAGGGGTGGCGGGGGCAAGTGGTATGCTAGCGAAAAATGCCAGGTATGCCGCCATCTCAACTGACACTTAATGGAGTTTACAATTTACAGCACAGTAGCAAATTGACCATTGTGCTACCTATTGTAATACTCAACAGAATATTAAAAAAGAATGTAACTGAACAGGAGTTGCATGATACTAGATTTACCAGGCTCCATTTTTTAAAGAAAGACATTGAATTGCCATGTTTCGGTGCCCTGATTGAAGTCTGTTCTGGCTAGCGCTGGGCACCAATTTTATTCAGCTGAGGGAGGCGTATAATATAAGCATTCGAAAGAAAGGCGTCTTCAGTTACTCTTCTTGTTTACTTGGTTATGTAAATTATATAATATTTTGATTATATTCTTTTTGTCCTA
>NC_134795.1:28665694-28683194 GCF_046742065.1 Oratosquilla oratoria | reverse complement strand
TTTTGCTCTCCCTATCACTATTACCCTCGACATCCCCCCTTCCTCGATCTCCCTCTTCAATCTTCACTGTCCCTCTCCTACTTCCCCCTTTGCTCTCACTTTTGCTCTCCCTCTCTCACTCTTACCCTTCTCACTCGGTCTCCATTACTCTCCTTCTCACGCACTTCTTACTGTCCCCGTCATACTGTACCCCCATTCTCACTCCACTCCCTCTCTCCCCTCTCACTCTCTCCCGTCTCACTCTCTCCCCCTTCATCTTCTCCACTCACTCTTCCCCTTCAATCTCCCCTCAATCCCAATCACTGATCCTACCACTCGCTCTCCCCCTACTCAGACTCCACCACTCTCCTTCTTCCCATGCACTCCTGCCCCTCACTCACTTCTTCCTTTCACTCCCTCTCCTCCCCCACTCACTCTCCCCCTCTTCCTCTCCCTCTCCCTTTCCACTCCACCACCCGCTTCTTTCGCACCCGGACCTCGGCGCTGGCTACATAACGGCAACATTCGGGCAAGTTCCGGCTCCCAGATAATGGCCACACGATAGCCCGGTCCTCATATACGATTGCGGTGCACATCTGGGGGATACGGGGGTGGGGGGAGGGGGAGGTGGGAGCGGGAGGGGGAAGGGGGAGCCGGTGTCACGCTGGGTCCTCTGCATTTTGCGCGAGGGGGAAAATTCTATTTGTTGAATCTGGGTGGGCTTTGTTCGGAGGTGGGCGTCCGAAGGGCAGCGGCAGCTAGGACCTGCCTGTGACCCAGATAAAGGCCATCTGGTTCATGGCGAGGGAAGGTGTGAAGGAGAAATGAATTGGACGAATAAAAGTGGAACACGTGAAAAGGAACAACTTGATACGTGCAAGTAACAGATGAAATGACATTATTTGGAAATGAATAAACGAATATAGTAAAATAACAAGAATATAGATAATACAAACAAGAAGAAAACGAGTAACGGAAGCGTAAGAGGAATGAACGATTGCAAAGATGCCGACTCGAACATTATAATGAGACAAAAAAACAAAACAAATTATAATGAGACAAAAAATTAAATGAATAAACGAGTAAATAGACAAAGAGAAAAACATGAAAATAGAATAAAATCGTTAGTACATGATTGGCGCTTTCTTTAATCCTTTCAGTTATTTTCATGACGTACATTCGTTCTGTCTCGGGCCAGGCAATTTGATTCACTTGTGAAACCCAGTCCCCACAGTATGGGTCTAGTCTGTCTCCACTAGTCTCTTGATCCTTTACATATTTGTTTAAGGAATCGACGCGTTATTTTATTCATCCAAACGAAACCCCTTGCATTCTCTTTACCAATTTTCTAATCCGAATAAGACAGTCACGCATTATTATAGGATCACTAACATAACTTAGAGTTAATGGAAATGGCACCCAGTCGTTTGCGGCAAGAAGTCTCTCTAAGCGTAATGAAAATGCTTTGCGTTGGCCCGGACAAAACTGGGAACGTAGACCAAGCGACCTTAGGGCAACGAGCAGACGATTCAGAACACAGCCGTAGGTTTCATTCTGATTTTTTTTTTATTGCGTGTGAGTGTGTGTGAGCGCGTACACGTGTGTGTAAATCGCTATATAAATTCATGCGCACCGTGAACCAAATTCATCTAACATGAAGACCTACTATCATTTGACCTATCCTAGTGCCCTCTATCGTAATCCCACCAATTTTACTCTAATCTAACCTACGATAACCTAAAACCCCAGCCCTCCCATATATTTTACTATAATATATATATATAACCTAAAAATATATATGTATATATATATATATATATATATATATATATATATATATACATATATATATATATATGTTTATCTATCTATCTATCTATATATATACACACACACACACACACATATATATATATATATATATATATATATATATATATATATATGTATATATAGATATATTTATACAGCATATATATTTCCACTTCCCGACATCCTCCGCAGTCACGGAAGGATCATGTCACTTTCCTCTTGATGCTTCTATTCATCGTAAGAGAGAAGCTTCTGCCCACCCAGCCCTCACCAACCTTGGACATTTTTATGTATATATATGTTTTATATTCTATTGATTCTTTTATATATTAATGCGTTTGTTTCCATGTGTGTTTATATCCAATTAATTTACTCATTTTTTTATGTGCTTATTCATTTTATGGTTTCCATCTCTTTATTTGTTTATCTGTTTTTGTATTTGTTTATTAATTGA
Source organism: Oratosquilla oratoria (assembly GCF_046742065.1). Classification (NCBI taxonomy): domain Eukaryota; kingdom Metazoa; phylum Arthropoda; class Malacostraca; order Stomatopoda; family Squillidae; genus Oratosquilla; species Oratosquilla oratoria. The sequence goes on along the minus strand of NC_134795.1, from coordinate 28,680,949 downwards.
TTCATTTATTCATTTGTTTGTTGTTTCCTTAATTTTCTTATGAAATACACGGAGATTCGTATGGTCCTGGCTGATGTCATGGTGACAGTTTTCGCAGGCGAGATGCAGTGTAGAAAAGTAGAGGACCCAAAGAAAGGAAAAACAGAGACAATAAATTAACCATTGTATTATAGAATTGCCCCTAAGATAAATTAAATCGCCTGACATTAACCACAAGAAAGTAATTAAATGTGTCCAAAATTGGCATCACAGCACATAAAGACCTAAGGACTGTTTGCAGTGGCGCGAGAGAGAGGAGCGTAAAGAGAGAGTGATAAAAAAAAAAAGAATGAAAAAAAAAATATGCAAGAGCGAGAAGAGAGGAGTAAAGGGAGGGAGCAATATCGCGGAGCGGAGCCGGGCAGAGGAAGAAAGGGAGGACAAGAGAGGTTGAAACTGTGGCAATAGATAAGTGTTTTATTTACAGGGATATCACAGAGGATTTTTGCAGAGAGAGCTCTCCGGCCTGAGAGGGTTGGGGAGGAGGGGGGGGGAATAGAATGGGGAAATGGGAAAGAGGACAAAGAGGAGGAGGAGGAGAGGAAAGGATGAAAGTGGTCGGTTGTCCCCTGTTGGCCAACGAAGACCTTCGCAGATGTGGTTTTGGTTAACGCCAGGTGATTTTATTCATCTAAGGAGGAATAATTTGTGGCCAGAGTGGATACTGATAGGAAGCCCATTTTTTCGACCCCCACAGTCGTCTTTCTGCTGAATGAAATCGCCTGTTACTGAAGAAAATTGAATTGTGAGTGGATTGAAAGAGTATTAAGGGTCCCATTGGGGTCGGTCGGAAACCTTTTTCAATTCGGTCACTTATAGTCTCTCTTTTGTTTAACAATTTTTAAAGTTTATATCCAGTGGAGGGAAATCTTTGTAGATATAAAAGGTTTGACACCGAAGAGTTTCATTACTGGGGTTCAGATGTGACCGGATGAAGGCGTAATCAATTGTGTTAAAAGAGCTTTCGATCATGAATTAAGAAAGGTTTGGTTCTAATCCTTTCATTCCTGTGACACTTTGTGGGTTCTGTTTGTATGATGCCAGACAGTTATATTCACTTGAGTCCGCTCTCCAGGATCAATGTACATACATACATACATATACCAAGGCTTTTTCCCCCTTACAACGGAGGTAGTCAAAAAGGAAAAGGCATAATATCATTCCCACCCATTCCATCCCTGAATACACTCCACACCCCTCCACCCTCCCTCTTATCTTAGCACCTCCTGGATGACGGGTCATCCCTGCACCCTGTCCACTGCCCTGGGTCAGAAGCAGTGCCGCAAGACACAGCACATCCACAGCAAGGCCGCTTCATTAAATCGGCGACCCCCCCCCTCTCTGTCCCCCCATGCACAAAAGGAGAAGACGGGGAGAAATCCCTACGGGCTGCGTCAAATTTTGTTCACACATACTACCTCACCCCCCATCCCCCCGCCTATTCCACCTCATGCATCACAACATCATCCATATACAACCATTCTCCATTCACCCCTGTCTTCTGTCCTCTCCCGTCCCTCCTCAACAGACATTCTCCTCTTCCCCAAAGCCCCCTTCACCCCATCCATCCACCTTATCCTAGGACGTCGGCTCATGTTCACTCCCTCCACATCTGCCTTCCATACCTCTTTTACTAGTCTTTCTTCACTCATTCTTTCCATGTGTCCAAACCATCCTAATACTCTTTCATCAACCCTATCTCCCAACTCCCTTTCCACCCCTGTTCTCTTCCTCACCTCCTTATTTCTCACTCTATCTACCCTAGTAACCCCCATCATACTTCTCAGACACCTCATCTCAAACACATTCAAACTCCTTCTCTCTTCCTCTCTTATGTTCCATGTTTCTGCCCCACACAGTGCTGTTGGCACAATGACTCCTTAGTATCCATTCCCAAATGTCTATTCTTCATTACACTCTTTAATCCACCAAGGCATTTACTCGCTTCTCTCAATCTACATTCTACCTCCACCTTCACTCCACCTTTTCCTGCCACATTTGCACCCAAGTATCTAAAAATATCCACTTCCTCCAGTCGGTCTCCCTTAATGCTCACTTCCAGACTACTGCCACTTTCACCCCTTGTACATCTCATCACCTTACTTTTACCCACATCTTTAGCTTACTTCTATCACATACTCTCCCAAACTCTGTCACCAACGTCCTCAATCCCTCCTCCGATCCTGCCACAAGTGCAGTGTCGTCCGCAAACAACAGCTGGCTCACCTCCCACTATTCTCTATTTTCTTTAACCATCTCCAATCCCTGACCCACTACCCTTGCATTTACCTCTCGCACTACCCCATCCATGTATAAGTTGAACAGCCAGGGCGACATAACGCATCCCTGACGAAGTCCCACCTTTACCTCGAACCACTCACTCTCTCCATTTCTAATCCTGACACAAGCTCTACTACTCTCATAAAAACTCTTGACAGCTCCTAGAAGCTTTCCTCCTATCCCATATATTTGCATAACCTCCCACAGTGCCTTTCTGTCTACCCTATCGTAAGCCTTTTCCAGATCCATAAAAGCCCAAAAAACATCCTTCCCCTTTCCTATAGCTTTCTCACATATTTGTCTTACCACAAAGATCTGATCTACACAACCTCTACCTGTCCTAAATCCACACTGTTCCTCACCAATTACTCCCTCTGTTCCTCTCCTAATCCTCTCAATCAAGATCCTCCCATAAGCCTTCCCAACTACACTTAACAAGCTAATCCCTCTGAAACTACTACATTCACACTTGTCCCCTTTTCCCTTGTAAAGTGGAACTATACAGGCACTCCTTCAGTCCTCCGGCACTCTACCCTCTCTCCAGCAAACATTAAATAACCTCACCAGCCAGTCCACCATCACTGTACCTCCTTTTTTTTTAGACATTCTGCATGGCATCTATCAAGACCAGGTGCCTTACCTGCTTTCATCATCTTAACAACTGCGTTCACTTCATCCTTCCTTATTTCTCCTCCATTTTCCTCACTCATCACGGTCATTTTCTTAGCATTTCCCACTGCAACTATCTTTCCCTCCCTATCCTCCTTCACATTTAGCAACTCCCTAAAATATTCTGCCCATCTTCCCCTTACTGCCTTCTCTTCCATTATCATCTCTCCATCTGCACCTTTTACCTTTTCTTCTCTACTTGATTCGCCTTCTCTTCCTCTCTTAATTTCTTTCCAAAACGTCTTTTTTATTACTTTCAATATACTCGAAACTATTTTGGTGGGTCTTTAAAAGTTTTGTTCTGGTTAAAGCGAAGTTATTTTATTCAGTTGAGTGTAAGGGCGAGGAGGTAGATATTGGAGGGAGGAAGAGAGGGGGTTGGGGGTAGAGCAGAGTCCGGCTGGGTCCAACCAGAATAGATTGAAGAAAGAGAGTCACCAGGTCAATGTTGTTAGAGGACACGTTAGAGTTAATCAGCCTTGATAGCCCAGTGTAGGACCACCGGCCTATCCCTGAGGTAACGTAACAGCCTGAGACTGATCTTGGAGGTGGAGTAAGGGTCTGGTGACTCAGGGTCGGGTACTAGTTCGTGCGTCTCTGCTGTCAAGTCACTGTAAAGACTTCGTTGTGATAACAGGATGCAGATGGCGTTGCTAGACATTGGCTGTGCTCTTGTTCAGTGGTTCGTGGCTTGAACAGCAGACATGCAAAACCAATTTGAAAAAGAAAGGAAGAAAAACACACACAAACGCAGAGAGAGAGAGAGAGAGAGAGATGGTGAAAAAAGAGAGAAGGAATGAAGGAGATATTCTATTTTTGTTTTCACTGTGGTAGTGCTGTGTTGATACGAACTTTACATGCCGGCTGTATCCAAAGGCAATGAAATCTTTGCTGGCTGTCCAAAATAGAGAGAAACTGTGACCAAAATAGAGATGAATTATGAATGGAAGTATAAAAATAGAGAAATGTGGCTATGGCTAAAAAAGAACATATGTTAAAAAGATTGATATATTCATGTTTGATGCTGTTTTGTTTTATTATTATATTCGTTATTATCATTATTTCTTCTGATACTCGTGTGTGTTTTGTTTGGACCACCTATGCTTCAGTTTACACACACACACACACACACACACACACACACACACACACACACACACACATATATATATATATATATATATATATATATGTATATATATATATATGTATATGTATATATATGTATATAAGAAGAAAGTAAACACCGGACTCATAGAAATAAATTTATTCCTACGTTTTGATCCCTGTCCGGGGTTCGTCTTCAAGGATATACAGAGATAACAAAGGGAATTAATATAAAGGGACACGCGTGCCGCCCTGAGAAAGGTCTCCCTAGCGACCTTTACTCCCCAGACAGTACATTCACCACCAGATAGGACACCAATCCACAAAATACCCATGTCAATAAAATACACATAGATATACATAATCCCACACATACATATACGCATACATATACACAAAATCCGTAAAGCCAAATACAAAGGAATAGATAAATACAAAAACAGAAGAGACAAAATAGTCCAATAGAATAAAGCAACACATAGAAAGGAGAAGCAGCGTATAAATGCCAATAAATGAACCGAGACAAAATCCCCCAGCTACTTATTGTATCACATTGTCCTCCTTTAAAAAAAAAAAAAAAAAAAAAAATGGGACGTAGTCAAGAGACGAACAAATTGACAAGACAATAACCAGGCCCAGAAAGGATACCATCTCGAGGAGGTGTAGGGGAAATGTCAAAGTGCTGCACCAACTATAGGAGGGACAACACTTCACTGCCGGTTCGGGTCCCTTCTGTCCAGTGCACTCGTAAATGGGATTCAAGTTGACGCACCTGTTAACGCTAGCCTGGTCACTTGCCCAAGCTTCTAAAAATAGCCTCACACCTTTACCGACCACTTTATACTTGATGACTACATTCTGCCAATCCATCTCGTGTTGTTGGTCTTTACAATATCTCAGTATCGCCGAGCTCATATCCCTCCTATTCGCTGGCCTCCGATGTACTTGTAGTCGTGTCGCTAACTTCCTACCTTTGTCTCCTACATAATGGGCCTCACAATTCTTGCATTCTACATCGCACACCACCCTCATCTGATTGGCTACAATTTCTACATCTTTCATCTTCGTCAAAGCTCTATGCAGTGTGTTCATTGGTTCGTGCGCCACTTTTACCCGTGGTTTCATAGCAGTTTCGTTGTTACTTCTGACGCCCCTTTCGATGTCCAAGGAGAATTAAGAGAGGAAGAATTCCTGGCAACAGTGGAAACAGGGGTGAGCATGATGACGTGCGGTGAGGAGGAGAAACAGGACACGAGGTTGCGCATAGTAGGATCGTTGTGTAGACCAGCGCGAGGATATGATCTCACCACGGAGGAGGCCAAGGCTTTGACAGGCTTACGGCGAGATCGACTTATTGTGATACTCGGGAGTGACAATGGCCGATCGACGGTGATTCTAAGGGAGACTACGACGACAAAGCGATCACACTACTCCAGGACCCAGGACGATAACCCCTACAAAGTAGTACTGTAGATCCGTGCGTGTGTGTGTGTACATATATATATATATTTTTTTTCAAAGTACTCATCACTAATATCATCAATTGTTCTTCATATTATATATTTTGTGATATACACTTGAATAGCTTCAGCATGATGCCCCGTCCTCGGCTGAACAGGATTCATTCAGTTTAATTTATTCATATATATATTTATATATTGAATACTATTTTTTCTTCTATTCTACCTTATGAACAAAAGGTTTTTTGCAGGTATACCTTATTGCTGTAATTCACCGTAACATTAAAAGACCAGAACTTGTGAAATAATATATTTTGCTGGAAGTATTATCTTCCCGAGTTCAGGAGTCTTCTCTCAGGTGAATAAAATCTTACGAAAGCCAGAATAAAGCCAGAGTACATTCTAGCACTACAAGGGTGTACATATTGAGCTTTGATAGGTTACACAGATCACATTAATAGAATCTCTAGGCCCCAAACAGAACAAAATGTAGCAAGTATGCCACCGTTTTCAACCTCGACACGTGATGCATGTCATCCTCGAGTTAACATCGCCCTTGACTGACTTGGCCCCAAGAACGAGGTCGCAGAGTCATTGAGAGCAAGAATGTCATTAGCCAAACCAAAAAGTGCAAATCAAGTTACACTCAAAAGACGTTGGAGGGCGAAAGTGGGAGAAAGTCGGGGAGGAAAAAGGACGAGAGAGTTGGAAGGAAAGGGGAAGGGGAAGAGAAGGAAGGGAGAGGGGAAGAAAGAAGGTGGAGAGAGGAGGAGGAGAAGGAGTTTGATGAGAAGATAGAAAAATGAGTGAAGAAGGTTAAGAAAATTGGGAGTTTGAAGGGGAATTACAAGCATGAGTATGGAAGGAAAGCACGAGAGGAATGGTGTGGGCCAAGGAGAGGGGTGAGAGAGAGTGTGTGTGCGTGTATGTGTCTGTATGAGTGAGGGAGAGAGAGATAGATAGAGGGAGGGAGATAGAGACAGACAGACAGACAGAGAGAAAAAGAATTAGTAAATGAGAAAGAGAGAGAAAGAGAGAGGGAGAAGAATGGAGGGAGGGAGAGATGAGGAGAGCAGGAAGGAACAGGAAAAATGAAGAAGAAAGGAAACGTACAGAAGATGGGAAGGAGGAAGGGAGAGAAAGAAAAAGTGAATCAGAGGAGGAGGAAGAAGAAGAGGGGAGATGCGGGTAATGAGAGGACAAATAGAGGGAGAGGGAAGAAAAGTAAGATTGGTGAGGAAGGTAGGAAGGGGAGGGAAAATGGAGAGAGGGAGAGCGAAAAAAAATGTAGAATGGAGGACTTGGGAAAGTAGGGGAAGATAGAGGAAAGAAAAACGAGGATGGAGGAGGGAGAGAGGAAGAAAAGGGGGGGGGGCAGTTTGGAGAATGAAGGACCTGGGCGAAGAAAAGGGAAGAGGCAAGAGTGAAAAGAGGCAAGAAGAGAACAACAAAAGAGAAAAAGAGACGATTCGAAAACCATGGAAGGACAACTGAGGAAGAGTCTACACTACCCTCGGTCAGTATGGTCCGTTTGTGTCTTGAAAATAAAATGTATTAGAAAATTAAAGTATTGCAAGATAGAGAAATAGGAGAGGAAAATTATAATACTATCTCTAAGTGTAGCGTGTTAAACGTAGGGCTACACAACTCCGAAAATAGATACAGCTTAGATAACACGCTTTTAGAGAAAACTGAGTGCGAGAGAGACTTGGGAGTACTAGTGAGTCCAGACCTTAAAACCAGGAAATAGTGCATTAGCGCCAGGAATAAAGCTAACAGAGCACTAGGTTTCATTGCTAGGACGGTAACGAATAGAAGTGCAGAGGTAATTATTAAACTCTATCTAGCGATAGTTAGACCAATCCTTGACTATGCGGTACAGTTTTGGTCTCCGTCCTACAGAATGGACATCAATTCACTAGAATCAGTACAAAGAAGAATGGGCAAAATGATACATGGACCCAGAAATTTGCCTTACGAAGAAAGGCTTAGCCACCTTAACTCACACTCTCTGGAAAGACGCAGAGTGTGGGGTGATCTAATAGAGGTGTTCAAGTGGATCAAAGGCTTTAACAAGGGTTATGCAAACAAGGTCATCATATTAAAACAAAAGGGCAGGACTCGCAGTAATGGCTTTTAACTGGACAAATTTAGATTTAAGAAGGAAATAGGCAAAAATTGGTTTACTAATAGGATGGTCGACGAATGGAATAAACTTAGTAACCATGTAGTAAGCGCTGAAACTATCAGTTGTTGTAAGAAACGATTAGACAACTTTATGGATGCGGATAACAGGTGGTGATGGATACGGAGCTGCCTAGTGTAGGCCTTATGGTCTCTTGCAGTCTCCTTCATTCTTATGTTCTATGTTCTTATGTTCTTATGTACTAATAATAGTAGAAGTAATTGTAGTAGTAGAAGTAGTAATAGTTGTAGTAATAACAATAGTAATGATAATGATGATAACAATAGTGATAATGCATACATATACCAAAGGCTTTTCCCCCTTATAAGGGAGGTAGCCAATAGTGATAATGAAAATGATAATAATGATGATGATAAATATTGAAATAGATTGGACATGTATGAGGAGAACAGGTGTAGAGGTGGAAATAGATGTTACTAGGAGGAGGGAAGGAGGGAAAGAAGGAAAAGGAGAAGGCGGGATGAAGGGAAAGGAGGGAGGAGGAGTGGGTTAGGGGAGGTGTGAGGGAATGAAGGAGGGAGGTAGAGAGGGAAGAAGGAATTGCGGGAGGAAAAGATAAAGGAAAAGGAGGGAGGGAAGAAAGGAGAGAGAGAGGAGGAGGAGGAGGAAGGCGAAGCAAGTCCAGAGTTGAAAAACGAAAGAATGCAAATGCGAGTTGAGGAACCTTTCTCTCGGTCGTTCTTAGGCCGTTCTAGAGATCATTCTTCCTCTCAAAGAGGGTCACATATCAACTGAATAAGAGAACCAGGCGTTAACCAGAATAAAAATAACAAGTGCCGCGTGGTACTGTAAGAACGAAGGCTTCTTGAAGACACCAAAGAATTGGACGAGGAAAAATAAATAAAAACTCTGCGACGATGTCTCTCTGGTGGAAAGAATGACGTCACATTTCATGACGTAATATCCGGCCATGGAAGACAATGACGTCATTTTCTGACGTCATTTCTTCATCAATGACGCCATTTCTGTCATCAAGCAGAACGTTGTCGTATATTACGTCTCTCTCATCACTGGGGAAAAAATTAATTGGTTCATATTTCTTGGCATGAGAAATGCGACATTGCAACAGTGTATGTGTGTGTTTTCTCTCTCTCTCTCTCTCTCTCTCTCTCTCTCTCTCTCTCTCGTAGTCAGCTGAAGCTCCAAGGGTTCCTAGGGCCGACCTGGGTCACTCAGGGAGCGGCGTTAAATAGGACCTAAAGCAGAACAAAGGAGAGAAGAGGAGTTGGATGGACGAATGATTAGTGAGACAGACGTTTAGGAAGGTCGTGAGAGTGAGCGAACGAGAAAGTGAGAGAACGAGTGAAAGCAAGAAAGTGAGAGAACTAGTAAGAGAACGAAAAAGTGAGCGAACGAGAAAGTGGGAGAACGAATGAGAGCGAGGAAGTGAGAGAGCGAGGAAGTGAGAGGACGAATGAGAAATCAAGAGAGTGAGAGTGCGAAAAAACGAAAACAAAAACGAGTGACAGAACGAATGAGGACGTTATTGGGAAGAGAGTAAAAAAAAAATATATATATTTGGGTAAAAAAAAAAGTAAAAAATAAAGAACAAAAAATAAAGTATGTAGCCTCGAGAGTCCACTGAAGAACCTTCGGTCTATCCCTTAAGTGACAATACAGCCTCTGAAGCTTAATGCAGCTTAATTAGAAGAAAGTGAAAACAAACAAACAAACAAACAAGCAAACAAACAAAAAACGTAGAGGGAGGATCTCAAAGAAGGGAAGGTAGAGGAGTGAGATTCGAAAAATGAAGGGAATGAATTTTTTTAAAGAAACTATAAATCTCTTCTTCGCAATGGCTACGAGCCGATGACGTACTTCACTATTTTTATTCTGGCTGACGTCAGACGATTTTATTCGTCTGGAAGGAGAGAGGACCCTTGGAGACCAGGGAGGGTCTCAACCTCTGATGGTTTTTGTTAATCTAGTTCTTCCTGATTCTAGTTAAGAGGTTTTATTCTAACTAGCCACAGGCAATTTTAACCCTTTCGCCATCATGACCAACTTGCAAGCTTTTATTCAGCCGAAGAAAGGTTCCAGTAATCAGAGAATGAGAATCTGTCGGTCATTCCATTTACTTCTTCGGACGTCTATTCTGCTTTGTTATGTCTGCCGCCAGGCGATTTCATTAAGTTATGGTCAATTTGGGTCGAAAGTAATCCTGATGATGTAATTCCGTGTTGTATTATGGCTGCCGGCAGGTGATTTTATTCACCTGAGGTTGATAGATTCGGGTACGTAGTTTATTCCGAATTTGTTCCGACAGCTGAGACTCTGAAAGATTAGCCAGAACCAACTCGAAATTTCGAAAAGAAGAAGAGGAAGAAGAAAATGAAAAAAAAGAGGCGCACGAAAAGTGAGGGAAGAAAAAGTAAGGGGAGGCCTGGCGGAAGAAAAAGGGGGAAAGAAAAAGATTCGAGGAAAGGAAAGAAGAAATACGAGAAGAAATGGGGGAATGCAGAAATCGGCGAAACAGAAACAGTTGTACGAAACCAATAATTGATAAAAAATAGAAAATAAAAAGAGAGATACCAAAGCAAAGAGAGATAACGGAGGGTGAACCGAAAAGGAAAGAGAAATGGAGAGTGAGAAAGAGAAGGGAAGAAATGGAGAAGAAAGAGAGGAATAGCGCAGAAAGAGACGTGCGGAATCAATAACTGAAAGAAAAAACAAAAATAAAGTAAAAAGAGTGAGAGAGAGAGAAAAAAAGAGAGCAGAAGCAAGAAGAGGCGATAAAGGAGAGACGAGTGGATTCGGGTGGGATTGGGAGTTGGGAATGACTGGAATGAGGGGAAAGGGGAAGGGAAAGGGGAGAAAGGGAAGGGAGGTGGAAGGGAAAGCCACACTGTTATATGAAAGACTTTGCTGTGGATTTTTTTTCTGTATTTTTCTATATTTTTTTTTATTTATTTCCCAGTTTACCTACTTGAATTTATTTTTATGTATCTACTTGTTTCTTATTCATTCATTTATTCCCTTACCTGTATTATATTCAGTTCTTTAATTGGCTGTATATATATATATATAATATATATATATATATATATATATATATATACGTATATATATATATATATATATATTATATATATATATATATATATAAATGTATACATATATATACACATATTATATTATACTTATATGCACACAAATATATATATATATATATATATATATGTATGTATACATGTATGCATGAGAAATCACATAAACTCGTGATTCTAAATATGCGGAAAAATTTCCGCATATACATGTGTATATATGTATATATATATACATATATATATATATATGTATATATATATATGTATGTATGTATATATATACATATATATATATATATATATATATATATATAGCCACCACATTTTGTCTAAGCGATATATATATATATATATATATATATATATATATATATATATATGTATGTATACATATATTATATATGTATATATATATGCATATATATATGTGTATATATGTATTTATATACAGTACATATATATAATATATATGCATATATATACATATATATACATATATGTATATATATATATTTACATATATGCATATACATATATATATATATATATATATATATATGTATTCATGCAATTGTTGATGTATTTATTGAGTAATTAACCATTTTCATTCATTTATTCCTATCATTTTTGCTTGCTAGATTACCTGTTTATTTGTTTATTTCCGTGTTTACTTTTTATTCTTGCATTCTCTTATTTATTCACTTATTTGACGTTCAGTTGGTTCAGTTGTAGAAATTGAAATACGAAAGAAGATTATGGATAGAAAAGATAAAATATTCCTTCTGTTAGAAAAATTCATAGCGCGACTACGACGCCGTGACAAGTGGGGAGCTTACGCCAGAAGTCTCTTAGCTGTCGGCGAAACGGTCGTCATTGTCCCAACCAAGGAAGACAGGGAAGTTAGAGTTTTATACTTATGGCTGGAATTGCGTAGCAAAAGCCCAAATAACCACCTTTGCCCTCTCTGCTAGGACAGCCTGTCGGATGGATCCGACCAGAGTCTTTGGTCTCATGAGGCCGGGTGCAACCGACGGCGCCACAGTGGTGCAAGATAAAGGAGGAGAGAGGCTGTCTGTCCTTAATGGATGATTATAAAATCTTCCTGGAAGCTCGCCTCTGATACTTTGCCACTGAAGTTGTTAAGGGTAAAGACACACGTTTGCCCAAGTTGATTAAAGTGGTAACCTTCAAAAAGGAAGTAAAAGTTTGACGTTGCGCTGTCAAACCATTTATTCCCAGTGGTTGATTAATTGATAGCTTGATTGAAGTGGATTGAATGGATGAATGAGTGATTAAGTGGAAAGTGGTGACGGAAGATGTAAGTGGATGAAGAAACCGGATGGAGGGAGTCCCCGTCATTGATGGAACAAGCCGCGCCTTCTTTCTTACCTGAGCCAATCAGAGTACGTTTGGAAGAGAAGGTCTGCGAGGCGATCGTGATTGGTCGGATCGGAAAGGGGGCGTGGCTTGGTCTGCCAACATCCGTGATGTAGAATATACTCATCGTCCATGCTTTGATAGAAGCTCCTTTCCTTTGAAAATGCGATTTTATTCAGTTATTCTTGAGTCCATGCTGCAGTTGCATAAAACCACCTGTCCTTATAAAAATATATATATATATATACACACACACACATATATATATATATATATATATATATATATGTATATATGTATATATATATATACATACATATATATATATATATATATATGTATACACAGTATATGTATCTAATATAATAAAGCAGTAGTCTCTGCCTGTCTGTATGTTTGTTTGTTTGATCACAAACTTATAGGGTTTTGCAGATAGACCCCCATAACCGTATATATTTTGATACCCTATCACTTCAGGTACTTGGATAACTATATTTCATTTTCAAAATAATATATTTTTTGGTTAGGGTTAAGGGTTTGTTTGATCACGAACTACTCCTAGGTTTTTGCAGATAGACCCCCATAACCATATATATTCTGAAACCTTATAACCCAAGGTACTTGGATTACTATCTTTCATTTGTCTGTCAATTTGTTTGTTTGTATGTATGTTCACGAACTCCTCCTAGGGTTTTGCAGGTAGATCCTCATAACCATATATATTCTGATATCCTATCACTCCAGGTACTTGGATAACTATGTTTCATTTAAAATATATATTTCGGTTAGGGTTAAGGGTTAAAGTTAGGTGGGGTATGGTTAGGTTAAGGATGATTCACGAACTCGCAGCAACGCGCGGGTAATTTGGCTAGTATATATATATATATATATATATATATATATATATATATATATATATATATTATATATATACATTATATATATATATATATATATATATATATATATATATATATATACACGTACATACATACATATACCAAATCTTTTTCCCCCTTACAAGGGAGGTAGCCAAAAAGAAAAAGGCATAAAATCACTCCCACCCATTCCATCCCCAAATACACTCCACTCCCTTCCACCGTCCCTCTTATCTTAGCACCTCCTCGATGACGGGTCATCCCTGCACCCTGTCCACTGCCCAGGATCAGAAGCAGTGTCGCAAGACACAGCACATCCACAGCAAGGCCGCTTCATTAAATCGGCGACCCCCCTCTCCGTCCCCCCATGTAGAAAAGGAGAAGACGGGGAGAATTCCCTTCGGGATATATATATATACATACATATATATATATATATATATATATATATATATATATATATATATATATATATATATATATATATATATATATATTCAATTGGTATGCCAACATGTGGGTGTGGAGAGGTTCGAGTGGGAAGGACGAAACAGCGAGTTCATCGGTGCCTGAGGGAGAGTGAGAGATAGAGTGAAGGAGGGAGGGAGGAAATGAGAGAGTGCCAGAGATTAGAGAGAGTGAAAGTACGTGTTCGTGTTTTGCCCCCATGTGGTGTGTGGGGTGGGGGTATAGCATGGGGGGCATGGGTGGGGGGACTAGGTGCTCTCACGTTATCCTCTATACATGGCTCACCTTTGAAGGGAGGATTTTCTCGTGACATATTTCGGGACGTTCGGGCGTGCGCTGTGTTCGTGTGAGGGAGATACGTTTTTATGATCGAGCGTGTGCCTGAGTGGATATATGTGAGTGTATTGTGGTTATGTGTGCGTGTAGGTGGGTGTATTGTGGTTGTGTCTGTGTGAACATACAGGGCTACTTCATAGTTCATTTAATTTTGAACGTTTTGAATGTTTCTAACGATGACCACTGTAAGAACTGAAACCAGATTCAGGGTTATATGTGTAAATATACATACTGTATGTGTATATATATATATATATATATATATATATATGTGTGTGTGTGTGTGTGTGTGTGTGTGTGTGTGTGTGTGTGTGTGTGTTTGTGTGTGTGTTTGTGTGTATAATAGGAGTTTGAGATTCCGAATTTAGATTTTTTCTTTTCTTCTTTGTCAGAATTCCTTTCCGAACTGCTATTTTGATTATTAGAGCGTTCCCATTACCTTCCAAGATAGAAAACTCTTAAATCATACTAACCTGTCCTCCCGTTCGTGTCACTGACCCGTTCATCTTTAACAGTTGGCTCATCCGGCCCCTTCATGTTACCCCAGTTTGACCACCGTTTGCTGCCACGGGGAGTAGGGAGGCCGACCCTTCCCCACTCCCCTGCATTCCTTTGACTACAGATCGCCGTGAGGCTAGGTTAGGAAGGGTGGGAGGAAGGCGTGGGTTCTTCCTGTTGGAGTTTGATAGCACCGTTCTTTGCTAGTACTGAAGAAGCCACTCGTTTCTTTATTGGCCTCTTCTGATTTTACTTTCGTCTGTTAATAATTCAATATGTTATGTTAATAATAATGATGATGTTGATGATGATCATGACGTTGATGATGATGATGATGATGATGATGATGGTGGTGGTGATTATGGTAATAGTAAACAATAAATGATAAATCATAATTGTAATCTCGAGTTTCACTGACTACCAGGAGTCCATAATGTCCATCAGCGTTCCTTGACCGTCCCCGTAGATCTTCCAAGCAAGAAACTTTGGGCAGTTGTCTGTGCTGCTGCATTTGTGTGCGACTGTTCATCAATCGCCTGTTTCCTTATAGAATTTTTCTTAGGTAATATAGCTGTCCTGGAAGTGTCTTAAAGATATAATTTTTTTTTTTTTTTTTTTTTTTTTTTTTTTACATTTATTCAATGGGTTACAAACTGATCCTACCTATAATTTATTTTTAATCTCATCCATATGGCTTATTGACTGTGCACCTCTACGGACCAGAGACACATAACATTTCATTATGATTGGAGACTAATTTCGACTCAGAGAAGAATGATGACCACTTTCAACCTGAACTATCTCGCTCGTTTCTTCCGTCCTCCTCAAAATTTTCCTTATCCACCTCCATGACTCCATCTCCCTTGCGCTGTCTTGTTCCCGAGAACAGA
>NC_134795.1:28655694-28660694 GCF_046742065.1 Oratosquilla oratoria | reverse complement strand
AGACCCGAGTGCCACTTCAACTGCAAGGGTCTTGAAATTTAGGAAGAGAAATAGAAGAAGAAGAAGAAAAAAAAAACGAAACTTGATCGTGATAGTACCTAAAGAAAGGTGGTATACCTTATAAAGGTTGTTTTGGCTACCGTCAGATGATTGGTTAGTAGGGCCATTCCTGGAATGAAAGATGCTAAACTGGTCCAGGAAGCGCCTCCCGCACGGAGGCACACTTTATTGATTTTCTTTACCAAATGTCAACCTCCTTTGCTCAGCTAAGAGTTTAAACATTTAGTGGAAGGAAATGGTTTCACAACAAACTAAAAATAACTCTGCTGTATGTTAGAAGATACGATTTACATACATCTGCCTTTTGCCTCTACAGGGCAACGTTTCTGTTGAGTGGATGTGAAGAAGTACACAGGAATTCCTGGCCCACTTTGCTGTTTATGTGTGTGTGTGTGTGTGTGTGTTTGTGTGTGTGTGTGTGTGTGTGTGTATACGTATAATGTGTATCTATATATGTATACATATATACATGTACATACATACATATATACATAAACACATATATACATACATATATGTATATATATATATGTATATATGTATATATATATGTATATATATATGTATAAATAAATATATATATATGCATGTTTATATGTATATGCATGTACAGTATGTATATGCATGTATGTATATCAAAGTTAGAACTCCATATTATTGTCAACCCTTATTAAACATTGAGAGTTAAGTTAAATGGACTGGTGATAGATATGAGTTTGCATAGTATTTTTGTTATCCTGCAGCGTATAAGATGGGATTTAATTCTTAGAGAAGACGGGAACCCAAGGGAATAAAATCACCAAACAACAGTCAGAAACAAAATAGGAGACACTCACCTTCGTCAAAGAGTTTTTTTTTTTTTTTTTTTTTTTTTTTTTAGTATTGTCTCAACACTTACCTGCGTTCCCATACTTGGGAACAGTATCATACCGAAGAGATCAAATCATTGAGGAGGTAGGGAAGAAAATTAAGGAAGGTAGCAGAGAGAGGTAGTTATTAGAATTTAAAAGCTATTTTTGTGTGGAAATTTATCACCAACAATTTTTTTTTTGTGTGTGTGTGACTCAGATCCTTAGGGATGTCACTAAAGTATAAAAAAAATACTGATGTCATGAAATTTGAGCAATCAGTACTCCATGTAGGGTTTAAGGAATAGAAATTCTCTTTTATAGTTACATGTCGGGGCCTGGTGCCGAACTTGATATTCGTTGAAATCCAATCCGAATAAGCTCATGTGTTTGCACAATACCATATACGTCACTATTACGAAGGAAGCTTGCATCTGGCCCCAAGCACCATCAAAGTGCCAGGGGAACATTAATGTGGCTCTGCCAAACAGCGGCTGAAACGAACCTTGTATTTGCTTCAAAGGCAAGCAACAAGCCTGAAGTGGCAGAGGCCATACTAATGAGGTACAGTCAGCTCCACTTTCGCTCGAAGCCTCTCGATGATGTGGCAACAGCGCCGGGGCTTCTGCAATGTGGAGTAACTGAACTCCGTTTTCTTTCAACCTCGTGGGTGGTTTTCTTTTTACTTGTGCTGCTGCATAGGTGGACTGTCATTGTCAGGTTTCATTTAATTGCATTTTTCTTAATTTGTTAATTTCCTGTGTATGTACCCATTCTCTCACTCACTCTCTCTCTCTCTCTCTCTCTCTCTCTCTCTCTCTCTCTCTCTCTCTCTCTCTCTCTCCCTCATATCTCTCTCTCTCTATCTCCCTCTCTCTCTCTCTCTCTCTCTCTCTCTCTCCCTCTCTCTCTCTACCTCTCTCTCGCTATCTAACTATATATGTCGGTCTCTATCTCCATCTGTGTGTGTATGTATGGGTATGTGGTTTATTTACCTAATTGTATTGTGTTTGTGTGCGTGCGTATTTGTCTATATGTCAGTCGGTGTGCATTTGTGTACGCGCATGTGCTTGTGTTTGTGTTTATGTACGTAAGATTGACTCGGTAGAGACTGAAGCCCGCTGGCGCCGAAGTGGCACTCCGTGTAATGTCACATTTCGCCGGCGACGTCCCTCCTCCCGTGTCACGTCATAAGCCGTCACCTGGGAGACGAGGAAGACGCCGCGCATTTGCGTATTCCCCCGAATCAGACCAGAAAGACGTAGCGAGGACGGAATGAGCATTTTAAATCATTTTCACACTCGGCTTCCACGGGTTTCACAAGCTTCGACGGTTGAGATTTCGTTTTGGGTAAAAACGACTTCGGTTACAATTTTTCATTTTTCAAATCATCAAATATCAAATTATCTTTCCGTCATATATGTAGCAAAGCTGAATGATGAATTAAGAAATTTAAACCTATACGAATGTTAGACGTACTGTTCAAATGCTCCTAGAGGAGTCTAGATTTCTGTAAGCAAAGTCATATTCTAGTTATTCAAATGGATGTTGAAGGTAGGATGTCGGAGGAAAAATAGCTCAGTGTGGTAACCCCTTTTAAGTACTGAGCTCCCGCCAGGAGGCTCTGACCTACACCCGAAAGCAGAGCAAGCGGCAGGCACCCGTAGTTGTTATGATCGAACTTGGGTTTCCGGTATACAGCTTCGAGGTGAGCACGAAGCTCACCACCCGTCGAAGATTAATGCAAACTCGGAAACGAAGCAAGTCGCTTCCTTAGTATAATTATGTTTTCAGTATAGGGCGAGAAACAGCCCCTTTATTTCTGCCAATTTCAGAGGACAGTCCTAAACACAAAAACAAATGGCCCGTTGGAACACCGCTCCTGAAAGAATAGATAAGATAATAAAACCATTCAGATTCAAGTATCTTGATCATTCTCTATTTTGAAAGAGTCCGGAACATGAATCGATATCTCCAACACGATGACCTGGTATATATTTTTTTCTTCTGGGTAAAGACAGGCGCTTACTTTCTTTTTAGGCGGCTGCGGCTTGGAATGGGGTCTCGATCCGCAGCTTTTCAAACTCAAACTCGGGCTATTGTAGTAAGGAGGTGAGGAACCCACGCCATAAGGCGCGTATCTGTGGCCAGAGGAGTCACTTTTGCCTTATGTGCTTGGACTGTTGGACCAGGTAATTAGCAGTCAATGTTAGGAATCAGAGAGGAGTGCGGGATTCGGACCCACAACTTAGCGATTGCAAAATCAGCACGCTTCCGATCACACCACCAGCGTGATTTACAAAATTCATGAAACTCGTTTACGTAGTGAAAGATGTTAATCAGCTGACAGTGGTGACTATTGGAATCGACCACAAAATCCATATAAAAAGTGTCTCCATATTGAAGAAATTAATCAGTTTATAGGTCGAATTCTCGCTATTAAGCGAGCTTTGTAAAAATTGGTTTATTCTGGAAAGTAAAGGAAAAAAAAGGAATAAATGAATAAATAAATAAAAAAAATGAAGACGAACCTATAACAATTGGCAAAAAATCCCTCCACCATGAGAGCGCTTTCGCTTTTTCACTTCATGAGTGTTCCTCAAAAAAAAAAAAATAAATAAATAAATAAAAAAATATATATATATAAAAAAAAGCGCCAACCAGAATAAAGCTGATGATCCGACTTTGGTAAGAAAAAAAAGTGAGAAGCCTACGCCAGGAGGCGCAAAGTGGTTGCGACCGAAACCGTCATCTTTGCTCTCTGCGCTTATGCTAGGAATCGAAGAGAAGTACGGGATTCGAACTCTCAACTTAACAAATACGAGGCCAGAATCTGCGACAGGTAGAACAAAATCTCCTATGGACGTCACCATATCGACCGAGCTCCTCGAGATAACGAACCCCCCCCCCCCCACTCCCTTGGAAGGGTGACTCACTGCCTTCGTCCCTCCCTCGCCCTTCGCGAACGAGATCGAAAGCTCTTCTGCGTGTTCGAGCGCGCGTCGTGCAAAGGACGACCTGGCCGAGGAACTCTTTTTAAACGAACAATCACCGGAAGCGAGTTCCTCTGTGGGGGAGACAGAAAGGAAGAAGTATATTATCATAACCTCCCACCTCTTTCAACTCACTGGCATACCTCAGAGCATGTGTTCTTCAAGTTATACCTCAGTACACCCCACCACCCCCACCCCTTTTACCAGAGCGGGACTATCCATAAAAATAGAAATAAAAATTGTAATTGTTTGTGTGTATGTCCGTGTGTGTGTGTGCGTATGTCTGTGTGTGCGTGTGTGTATGTGAGCATGTGTGAATGTACATGTGTGTGTCTACGTGTGTGTTTGCATGTGTGTGTATGTGCGTGTGTGCTTACGTATTCGTGCATGCGCGCGCCAAGCAACATAAATCACAATAAACGCTTGATGGAAAAATAAAAGAGAAATTGCAGAAACTCCCTGAGAAATAGAATGACGGAAGGCCAAACGTTTTCTTCTATTAAGACATCTTCATCGTACGTTTGGCCTTTCATCATTTTATTTCTCGATATTTTTCTACAACATACACACACGTATATATATATATATATATATATATATATATATATATATATATATATATAATGTGTGTGTGTATATACCTCTCTCTCTCTCCCTCTCTCTATCTCTCTCTCTCTCTCTCTCTCTCTCTCTCTCTCTCTCTATATATATATATATATATATATATATATATATATACGTATACACACACAGTATATATATATATATATATATATATATTTATATGTTTATATATATATATATATATATGTGTGTGTGTATATATAATGTGTGTATACGCATATATATGTATATACATTTATATATATATATATATATATATATATATATATACACATATATATATATATAACTTATATATATATATTTATATATATGTATATATATATATATATATACGTATATATAATGTGTGTGTGTATACGCATATATATATGTATATATATATATATATATATATATATATATATATATATATATATATATATAATACACACACATACCTGCAAATAAAGTCAGGAATAAACTCAGACTAAGA
>NC_134795.1:28633194-28640694 GCF_046742065.1 Oratosquilla oratoria | reverse complement strand
TATGTGTGTGTGTGTGTGTGTGTGTGTGTGTGTGTGTGTGTGTGTGTGTGTGTGTGTGTGTGTCCTCGTGGGTCCATGCATATGTTGTTGTACGTGTGTGTGTGTGTGTGTGTGTGTGTGTGTGTGTGTGTGTGTGTGTGTGTGTGTGTGTGTGTGTGTGTGTGCACTCGCGTGTCCATAGACGTGAATATGTGAACTTCAGGACAGTTTTCCCCTGGAGGACAATATCACCCCGTTGTCAATTGCCCCCTGGGACAATTGCCCTCTAGGACAATTACCTCTTGATATCAATTTTCCCCGTTGACAATTGAAAAAAAGACAAAGTCAATTCTATTTAAAACTTATAAAGTCAAAGAGTAAAAATACATTTAGTTGTAAAGAATGAAAATAAACTTAGTTTTTTTATACGCAATTCCTCTTAAGTAATCAAAAATCTCTCTGTTGTTGTAAGCGTTCACTAAATTAAATATTCGCTGGGAGCAATCTTTATACCTTTTTCCGTGATCCTTCATTTGCTATGCCGGCTGCACTCTGATACGAAACTCTTGAAGTGACTACTCTTTCTGGAGTTTTGAAATAATAATCCAAATATTGGGACTGCATCAACCAGTACTTACAAAAAAAACTCCTGTGTCATCCCTCAACTGAATTGTTTGTTCTTGGAAGCTCTTACTTCGCTCAGTCGTACATGCCCCATAGAGCCATATCAAACATTAGTTCTCGTCGCCCTCTCCTCCTACAAGGTCGTCCAATGTAAGTGTCTTCGAAAAAATGGTTGACTGTCTGGAGCCATAATTTGTGGCAATTTATCAAACGTTTCTTCAATGTCAGCAGATTTTGCCGATATAAATATTATACATGATACATAATAACACAGAGACTTCAGATTATTAAATTACGATTTTTTTTAGTGTGTATCATTCAAATATCAACAGGGTAAATCGACATCAAGGGATAATTATCCTAGGGGGCAATTGTCCCAGGGAGCAATTGACAACGGGGGAAATTGTCCTCCGGGGGAAATTGTCCTGATGCGGTTTATGTGTGTGTGTGTGTGTGTGTGTGTGTGCATGTGTGTGTGTATGTATGTGTGTGTGTGTGTGTGTGTGTGCATGTGTGTGTGTATGTATGTGTGTGCATGTGTGTGTAATGCATACGCGTTTTATGCATACATATGTGGGCTCGTGCGTGCTCATATACACGTGTATGTGCCTGTGTGTTTTTGTGAGTATTAATAAGAAAAATTTCCCAACAAACTAAAGACAGTTACTGTTAGTCCAGCTTTAATCAAAACAAAATAAGTGTATATCTATCAAAGGTCGTGACTGAGTATTGCGTCTGTTTGTAGACCCAAAAAGATCTCTTCCGATATTTTTTCTTTTCGTTCGCAAATAATCAAATGTAAATAGAACAACTTTTTTATTAGTACGACTCTCTCCATATCTTTTACTCTGTGTGTACCAAGAGTGTATGCTCGTCCTCTCCCTACCTCTCATTCTCTCTCTCTCTCTCTCTCTCTCTCTCTCTCTCTATATATATATATATATATATATATATATACATATATATACATAACTATCTCCGTTTTTCTATCTCATTCGCACCCCCCCTCCCCCCCCTCTCTCTCTCTCTCTCTCTCTCTCTCTCTCTCTCTCTCTCTCTCTCTCTCTCTCTCTCTCTCTCTCTCTCTCTCTCTCTCTCTCTCTCTCTCTCTCTCTTTCTCTCTCTCTCTCTCCAATCTCTCCACTCTCATTTTCCTTTTATCTCTTCTTCATTATACTATGTATATTTTTGTTTACCACCTCTTCAATATTAACTCACTTTCCTCGTTATTCATTTTATATTATGACGAATCTAGGTCAGTCTGTATTGCTGCGTGACGTGTTTGAAGTCTGATGTTTTTTGTTGCTTTGTTGCTTTCATTTTTATTGCATATTTCCCCCATTATACGTATTTTTATATATTCATTAGTATATTTATTATCTTTTTATATATATTCTGTTGTATGTCCACGTACCTACATCGCATGTAATATGTATTTTGTTTAGTGGTGGCCATCAGAGATCTTGCGACGAGATAATATTTTTTCTAAGTTCTAGTTATATTTT
The DNA here is from genome assembly GCF_046742065.1 of Oratosquilla oratoria. Taxonomy (NCBI): domain Eukaryota; kingdom Metazoa; phylum Arthropoda; class Malacostraca; order Stomatopoda; family Squillidae; genus Oratosquilla; species Oratosquilla oratoria. The sequence continues at coordinate 28,638,586 of NC_134795.1, read as the reverse complement.
ATTCATCATTATATATTTGACTTTTTTTTTTACTTATTTCTAATGCGGACAAAAAAGCAAATCCACGTAGAAATAAACGAATGAAGAGATAAATAAGAAATAGAAAATAAAACAGTATATAAAGATACAAAAGTAAAATTCCCAAAAAGGGGTGCCCAAGAAAGAAAATAACATGAAGTATTCCAGTACAGAGCCAAGTGGCGGTGTTGGTGAAGTGTCTTCAGATTCCCCTTTTTCTGAAGGAGTCCAATTCACAGACAAGTGAAAAGACACCTGGAGGGAGAGAGTTCCAGAGCCTTCCAGTAGAAGAGAAATAATTTTAGCGTTGTAGTGACCTAACTTGTAAAATTTATTCTGGTGAATACCTGGTTACTGTATTCAAGAAACATTGTGACTATTTGACCAAGTATAAGGATTTTATTCAGATAAAGGAAAGGACACAGACCAAAACGGGGTTTCATTTGATCGAGACTCCATGTAGCTGTCCCTTGAGACGACCCATCATATGAATAAAATCAACTGGCGGCATTGGCTGGAGAATATATATAAAGTATGTCACTGTGTTGAGGAGCTTAACATGTCGGTCGATCCCGAGAGTGGTAATTGTCTTGGAGCAATTAATTTTCTCTCTGGGATCCTGAGAGTCGATATATCCATTTATCGAACCCTCCCCCCCACCTCGCCCCTTCCCCTTCTACCCTTCCCCTCCCTCCCCCACTCCACAACACTCCCTCTCGCCTTCAGTCCAATCCTATCGCTCCTTCCTTCTCTTTTTCTTATTCTCTCTCTCTCTACACACACACACACACACACACACACACACACACACACACACACACACACACACACACACACACACACACACACACACACACACACACACACACACACACACACACACATACACACACACACACACACACACATGTATATATATATATATATATATACATATATATATGTGTGTATATATACATATATATATATATATATGTATATATACATAATATACATTTAATATATATATATATATGTATATATATATATATATATATATATATATATATATATACATACATATACCAAAGGCTTTTTCCCCCTTACAAGGGAGGTAGCCAAAAAACAAATGCATAAAAAACACTCCCACCCATTCTATCCCCAACGTACTTCACTCCCATCCACCGTTTTACCTCCCTCTTATATTAGCACTTCCTGGATGACGAATTATCCCCTGCATCTTGCACATTACCCTGGGTCAGAAGCAATGTCGCAAGACACAGCACATCCACAGCAAGGCTGCTTCATTAAATCGGCGACCCCCCTCTCCGTCCCCTCGTGCAGAAAAGGAGAAGACGGGGAGAAATCCCTTCGGGCTGTGTCAATTTATTTCTCACACATATTCCCTCACCCGCCATCCCCCACCCACTCCCCTTCATGTATCACAGCATTATCCACTCACAACCATTCTCCATTCACCCCTATCTTCTGTCCTCTCCCGTCCTTCCTCAACAGACATTCCTCCTCTTCCCCAATGCCCCTTTTACCCCATCCATCCATCTCATCCTAGGTCGCCCCCTCATGTTCACCCCTCCTACATCTACCTTCCACACCTTTTTTACTAGTCTTTCTTCACTCATTCTTTCCATGTGTCCAAACCATCCCAATACTCTTTTATCAACCATATTTCCCAACTCCTTTTCCGCCTCCCTTCTCCTCCTCACCTCCTCATTCCTTACTCTATCCAGCCTAGTAACCTCTATCATACTTCTCAGGCACCTAACCTCAAACACATTCAAACTCCTTGATGTTTCTGCCCCGTACAGTGCTGTGGGCACAATCGCTCCTTCATACAACCTCATCTTAGCATCCATTCCCAAATGTCTGATACTCATTACACTTTGTAATTCCCCAAGGCATTTAGTCGCCTCTCTCAATCTACATTCTAACTCCACCCCCGCTTCTCCCTTTCCTGTCACAATTGCACTCAAGTATCTAGAATTATCCACTTCCTCCAGTCTCTCTCCTTTTATACTCGCTTCCAGTCTGCTGCCACCTTCTCCCTTTGTACATCTCATCACCTTACTTTTACCAACATTTATCTTCAAATTCCTTCTTTCGCACACCTCCTCAAAATCTGTCACTAACTTCCTCAATTCCTCCTCTGATCCTGCTACAAGCGCTGTGTCGTCAGCAAACAACAACTGGCTTATCTCCCACTTTTCTCCGTTTTCTTTTACCATCTCCAATCCCTGACCCATTACCCTTGCATTCACCTCTCGCACCACCCCATCCATATATAAATTGAATAGCCAGGGCAGCATAATACATCCTTGAAGAAGCCCCACATTTACCACAAACCACTCACTCTGTCCATTTTTAATCCTAACACAAGCTCTTCTACTCTCGTAAAAACTCTTGACTGTTCTTAACAGCTTTCCTCCTATCCCATATATTTGCAATACCTCCCACAGTGCCTTCCTGTCTACCCTGTCAAAAGCCTTTTCCAGATCCATAAAAGCCCCCAAAAATCCTCACTTTTTCCTATAGATTTCTCACATATCTGTCTTACCACAAAATCTGATCTACACAACCCCTACCTGTCCTAAACTCACACTGTTCCTCACCAGTTACTACCTCTGTTCCTCTCCTAATCCTCTCAATCAAGACCCTCCCATAAGCCTTCCCAACTACATTTAACAAGCTGATCCCTCTAAAACTACTACATTCACAATTGTTCCCTCTTCCCTTGTAAAGTGGAACTATACAGGCGCTCATGTGTGTGTATATATATATATATATATATATATATATATATATATATATATTTATATATATTTATATACACACCTTTCTCTTCTAGATTTTCTTTTCTCTCTTTAGTCATTCTCACTCTCTTTCTCTCTTTTTCTCTCTCTCTACATCTTTCTTTCTCTTCTTTAGTTTTTCTTCATTTATTTATTCTCTCTCTCTTCCTCTCTCCCTCCCACTCTCTCTCTCCCCCTCTCTCTCGCTTTATCTCTCTGTCTATCTATCTATCTATCTCTCGCTCTTTCTCTCTCTCTTTCATATTCTTCTCTCCCCTTTTCTCTCTCCACCTCCATCCCATCTTTTTCCTCTCCCCCTTCTCTCCTCTCTACTTTCTTCCCTATTCTCTTCCTTTCTCTTTTTATCTTTCATTCTCCCCCCCCCCCACTCTCTTTCCCTCTACTTTTCATTCTCGCCCTTTCTCCTTTCCTCCTTCCCCCGTTCTCCCTCTCCGTTCCTCTTTCTATCTCCTCTTATCTTAACAAAATAATCAATGTTATGCTAAGGCAGAATGGGAGCTTGATTACCTAAGGATTGGCCGTGATAGAAAACAAATGCGATTTGCCCCAGTATGACTCAAATTTGATTTGTTATCGACGACAACCCAGTGAATGCATAAAAAGAGAAATTAAACATGTCTCTTTTATGTTGATTAACTGGTCTTTAATTATCCAGCAAGGGAATAATGATGTTTACTGCCTAATTACATCTCGACAATATATTGAAAAATATGAACGATGAAAATTCTGTGTGTGAAACCAAATGAATGACACGTTATGCGTTCGGAAAAATTGAGTAAAGTTGGGGGGGGGGTGCTTCCCTCTCTCTCTCTCTCTCTATCTATCTATCTATATATATATATATATATATATAAATTTCCATATATATATATATATATATATATACCCCACCTCTCTCTCTCTCTCTCTCTCTCTCTCTCTCTCTCTCTGTCTGCCCCTATATCTATCTCTATCTCACTCATCTCCTTCATCCTCTTCTTCTTCTTCCTCTTCTTTTTCTTTTTCTTCATCTTCTCCTCCTCCTCCTCCTCCTCCTCCTCCTTCACATCCTCCTCCTTCTTCTTCTTCTTCTTCTTTCTTTCTTTTCTTCCTCATCTTCATCATTTTTCTTCTTCTTCTTCATCTTCTTCTTCTTCTTTCTCTTCTTCCTCTCCATTTTCTTTTTTCTTCTTCTTCCTCCTCTTCTTCATCTTCTTCCTTTTCTACCTCCTCTTTTTCATTTTCTTCTGTTTCTTCTTCTTCTTCTTCTTCTCCTTCTTCTCCTTCTCCTTTTTCTGGTTTTCCTTCCTCTTCTTCTTCTTCTTCTTCTTCTTCTTCTTCTGCTTCTTCTTCCTCTTCTTCTTCTTCTTCTTTCTCCTCTTCATCTTCTTTTTCTTCTTTTTCGTCTTCCTCTTCCTCCTTTTCATCTTTTTCTGCTTCTCTTTCTTCTTCGTCTTATTATTGTTGTTCCTTCTCTTCTACGTCATTTTCTTCTTCCTCGTCCTCCTCCTCCTCCTCCTCCTTTTCTTATTCGTCTTCTTTTTCATCTTCTTCTTCTTCGTCTTCCTCTTCTTCCTCCTCTCCTTCTTCATATTCTTCATCTTCTTCTGTTTCTTCTTCTTCTTTGTCTTTTTTTCATCTTCCTCCCCCTCTTTTTTGTCATCTTCATCCTCCTCCTCTTCTTCTTCTTCTTCTTCTTTCTCTTCTTCTCCTTCTTCCTCTTCTTTCTTCTTCTTCTTCTTCTTCTTCTTCTTCTTTATTCTTCTTCTTTTTCATCATTGTCCCCTTTCAGAGGTAGAAAATTTCTTCCCGTTGTAAAGAGTACTTTTATAACTCGCTACTGCTTATTTTGTCAGCAGTAGCCAGCGTTTCGATCCTGAGGGACAATATGGCACCGAAGATGTGGTAAAGGAAAGGTTTAAGGAGGGCAGCAGAACGTACGAATAGTCTCCAAACATAAGAGAGTCCTGTGTACCTCTGGTCCGGAAGGGGGTCAGTAAAGTCCCTATTATATCGTCTGCACAAAGCATGCGGTCATTATCTGATTTGAAGTCCACTGTAATGTCGAAAATGGTTAACGTTCCTAAGGGTAATGCAAGATTGATTCATTACCGCAACGGTAGTCTATGTATATCAATTATCAAGAACCAATACATTACTTAAGGAATTTAGAAGAACGTTCATGTCAGCGTTGTCTGAGTGATGCTATGTGACGCGATAAAGGGGCATTATCTGAAGGGAATTATTATCAGTCTTCACTGCATCGCTTGCTTGATTATATGTCGTCCAATGAAAGGGCTGAGCAGAGAGGAAATAAGCGGGACCGTTTTGATATTTTAGAAATAAACACATCATAGTTTCTGACCAATCGAGATGGCAGAAGCTTCTTCAGTTTTTGCAGACCCTAAGATAGTCTTCATCCCAGTGAGGAGTGTTTTGTTCTTCGTCTTAACGATGTCAATCAAATGTGCATCAAAAGGAGGTCTGTGGGGGAGAGGAGAGGGGGAGCGGGGTACTTGTGGTTAAGATTTGTTTTGTCCGAAGACATTTTCATTCCTTCTGCTTCTGCACACTGGTGTCCCCCGACC
>NC_134795.1:28620694-28623194 GCF_046742065.1 Oratosquilla oratoria | reverse complement strand
CTCGCACGATTCTTAAAAAATAAATAAAGGAATGAATAAATAAATAGAATAAATTACAATGAAGAATAGTCGTCTAAAATCCAAAAACAAAATATAAAAAGAGGTATTAGAGGCCGTTTGGGCTAATTTACTCTCAATGAAATCTACTGGAATGAAAAATAGTTATGAAGTAATTGAAATGAACAATATTTATCTAGTAATTGAGTAATTACATTGGCAAAGCTGAAATGTCCAGTATCAGCTGTTGACACATAAGGCTGTTCCCTGTCGAAATGGTGACATATTTAAGAGTAGCATACAGGAAAATATTATACATACATACATACATATACCAAGGCTTTTTCCCCCTTACTAGGGAGGTAGCCAAAAAGGAAAAGGCATAAAATCATTCCCACCCATTCCATCCCTGAAAACACTCCACACCCCTCCACCCTCCCTCCCATCTTAGCACCTCCTAGATGACGGGTCATCCCTGCACCCTGTCCACTGCCCTGGGTCAGAAGCAGTGTCGCAAGACACAGCACATCCACAGCAAGGCCGCTTCATTAAATCGGCGACCCCCCCTCTCCGTCCCCCCATATAAAGGAGAAGACGGGGAGAAATCCCTTCGGGCTGCGTCAAAATTTTGCTCACACACACTACTATAAGAACATAGAATTCAAGGAAACTATAAGAGACCATAAGGCCTATACTGGACAGTTTCATGTCCCTTACCACCTTTCATTCCCATCCATTAAGTTATCTAATCTTCCCTCAGAGCCAATTGTTTTAGCGGTCACTACGTGGTTATGAAGTTTAATAAATACGCTCATGGGGTCCCGTCTCGCGCTCCATCAATCCAACTTTGAATATTTTGTTTCAGGACACACAAGGCCATACTGCTCGGTCCATCAAAATCGCTTGTTGTCCTCAACTGAATGAAATGCCCTGGCACGTGACGAAACAAAGGGTTAAAGAGGAGATCACGTGAAATGAAGTCTAGCAGGAGGGATACAAATAACTTTTGATTTACTATTTCTCAGAGGGAAATGTCAAACTAATGAAAAGGTGAAGGGTGGAAATATTTTTTAATAGAAAAGAGAGAAAGAGAGAGAGAGAGGGGGGGGGGCAGTAAGTTAGGATTACAGTAAAAAGAGGGAATTGTTTAAAATGTGTGTGTGTATGTGTATTTGCATGAGCGTGCATGTGGTTTACCATGGTCTTGGATCACGTGTTGGACTCGTGGTCGACAGCTATTTCCCTCTCGGAAGAGAGCTCAAAGCTCATATATGACCGATCTATGGGTAATGCTATGACCTTACACGCACACACACTCCCAACTCCCCGCCCACGAGAGTTGGAGTAACAACCCGCAGCGCAGCGATACTGAAATTATTTCAGCCCTGGGCGGGATTCGAACCCAGACCGCCGTAGTGGCAGCCGGGAGCTCTACCAACTGCGCCACGAGTTGTGTATATGTGGATGTGTACACGTATTTGTGCACATGTGTATGTGCATGTGTTTACGTCATAGCTTGAGCGTACACACGTGCACACGCGCTTTCACATACTGTATATAAATATCAATGAATTATGGTTATGGAATTCTGTTAGATCTATGATTTGAGGACTGATAATAATTTCCCAATATAATTTTCACATGATCCATCCCTTTCAAGTTTCATTGTTCTTTTTTTTTCCTGGTCAGCTTTGATGTAATTTTTACTGATTATGTGAAAAAAACAATATAACGCATCTCTCTAATTTCCAACATTGCAGTGGTATAGCAAAAATATGGAGGGTTGAGTTTTTCACATAATGTCCAAATAACATTTTTATAATTATTACTTATTCATGTAAATTTAATTACAAACGTTATGATATGCTGTTTGGCCTCGCGCATTATGAAGCAGTACGGGAAAGATAAATGTTTTTTTTTTTTTTTTTACTTGAATTAGCTCTTAGTGAAAAGCAAATTTGCTCAGATTACCGGCGTCATATTCAAAAGTGAAATTAATCTCAGGAGCCGATCTGGTCAGAAGCGTCAGCGATGACACGACCCCTTCTTCACCCCCTCCCCATCACCTTCCACTCCCTCCACTGACCGACAGCCGCTGACGTGAGAGGAGAGAAATCGTCTAACTCGCTTCGCCCAGACGAACTCTGGAGAACAAGGCGAAGTCTTCGATTTATTCTCTGTCTAAGAGTCTGTGTGCCACTGCCCTCCTCGGCAAGGCAACGACATTTATGTATTTTGCTTTGGCTAACTTTTGCTCCTGATGAATTTTCGAACTCTCAGCGTCTTGACGAAGTCTCAAGATGGCGCGAAGTCTTCGATTTATTCTAAGGTTCCTTTGTCATTGACCTCTTCGGCAAGGCGACGACCTTTATGTATATTGGTTTCTTTTTCCTTTTCTCTTTCTTCTTCTCTCTTCTTCTTTTTCTTTTTCTTCGTCTTCTTCTTTATCATCCTTCCTCTTCTTTATCATTTTTCTTCTTCTTTCTATTCTTTTTCTTTCATC
>NC_134795.1:28598194-28600694 GCF_046742065.1 Oratosquilla oratoria | reverse complement strand
CAGAGGGAATATATATAACTTGGGAGGTAAAGCTTCATTTTACTTTTGCATCCCTTGTGCGATGTGTGGCCCAGTTAACATATGAAATCAGACACAAAGGAATGCAAATGATATCACTCGCGCTCTAATGCGCACGCTTTGCCTCGCAGGAAATTTACTTTCGCATATTTATGATCAAACAACGAAAAATACAGTTTCTGCCAAGAGCCTGCATGCGAGTAACACACGTGTCTTGGTGCTTGCATTGACAGGCCCTCGGTCTCGTGCCTGCACACACGCTCACACACACACACACACACACACACACACACACACACACACACACACACACACACACACACACACACACACACACACACACATGCATACTGTACACATAAACACACACGTACACAAGCCAATGATTAAACACACACACACACAGATCCTGACGCACATACATACGTACACAAACAAGTAAATAAACACATACACATGTAAAAGAAACAAACAACAAAATAACAAGATCATACAATAACCGTGAAAATCTATATAAATTTTACGGCAAGAAGTAAAAAGCGAGCAAATAAAAATCTCTGAAAGATACAGTTTTTATATCGACCTGGTACAGTTTGCTCGGGCAGCCACAACATAATAAAGAAGGCGGTCTGTATCGTGGAACCGACAAGGCAATTTAGGTCAGCGAAAAGGCGCACAATCATTGAAACAAACGGAGCGTATCCCAAGACAGAAAAAGGAGAAAAAAATCTTGTGTATATATTTATATATATATATATATATATATATATATATATAGTGTGTGTGTGTGTGTGTGTGTGTGTGTGTGTGTGTGTGTGTGTGTGTGTGTGTTTTAAAGTATATTTGCCTTGAAACTAGAGGGACATGATAACTATCATACTACTACTAGTAATAGAATAACAATAATAATAATAATTTTAACAATGATAATAGTAATAATAATGATAATAATGATAGTAATGATGATAATAATAGTAATGATAATGACAATAGTAATGATGATAAAATAATACAATAATGATAATAATAACAATAATAATAATAACAGTGATAATAATAATGATAATAATAATAGTAATAATAATGATAATTATATTAACAATAATAATTATAATGATAATGCTAATACTGATAACAGTAACAATGATAATAGTGATAGTAATAATAATATCAAAGATGATGATGATAATGTTAATAATGATAACAATAACGTTGATAATGACAACAAAAATGATAATAATAATGATAATAATGCTAATGCTAATATTGATATTAAGGATAATAATGATTATGATAGAATACTAGTAATGATAATAATTATAATAGTAATAATTAGGATGATAATGATGATGATAATAACGATAATGATAATGAAAGCTGTTAATCACAAGATCAGCACGAATGCAAGGCCATGGGGAATCACAAGTCATAAACAAATTGACGCTGTCGGGATTGCCTGGTGCATTACTATCACTGTCATCATCAGCACCATCACCACCATCATCATTAGCAGCAGCAGCAACAGCAGTATTATCATCAGCATCAGCATCACAATCAATATCATCATCATCATGCTGTCGCCATCATAATTGTCATCACCACTTCCATCATCGTCATAGTCATCCTCATCATCACGCACGAGATAGTTTACAAGGATAGAAACGCTGGTCAACTATTCTATAACAACAACGTCATCATCACCACCACAAAAACAATCAACGTTACTTTCAAAATTATCGTGTTAATAATCATCCTTGAAGAACCTGTTGAAATAAACAAGGCTTGAGCCTGGTCTTCCTTTAATGAAGAAAATGTCCTCTGGGGATGGAGGTGTTGTCATGGAGATCTCGTTAGATCGGCAAGGACTTCTTTTTCCCGAGCTCGAAAGTGTACTTGAAAAGAGAAATTGCCCCCTCCTCTCCCTTCCTCATTCGCCTCCTCCTCCTCCTCCTCCTCATCTTCCCCTTTGCCGAAGATGAACTTTCTACCGAGCTTGCATAAGCTCGGGGTTCCAGAAGAGGATGGCAAAATTAATTTATGTTTGGAAGTCCGGCTGGATGGGAAGTGACGAAATTAATAATTTCAGACTTGAGAGGTGCGGATCATGTTTTTTTTATTTTTCTTTTCTTTTTCCTTCCATTTTCCAGTTACTTTGAAGGTAGAAAATGGAAAGAAAGGGAGAATAAGGTCAAGCATGATTTAGCTTTCATATTTGTGATATATATATATAAATATATATATATAATATATATATATATATATATATATTTATGTATGTACTCGTGTATATATATATATATATATATATATATATATATATGAGAGAAATTCGCTAGTAACAGCAACATCAATCCGATATATATATATGTATATATATATATATATATATATATATATATATATATATATATATGTATGTATATATATGCACTAAGAACCCACTATTATTTGGATTTAAGAAAAGAAAAAAATAACGGATTTC
>NC_134795.1:28590694-28593194 GCF_046742065.1 Oratosquilla oratoria | reverse complement strand
TAGCTGTCGACCACGAATCCAGCACGTGATCCAAGACTATGGCGAATCCCAAGAACACTTGAGATTCACAGATTCTCGAGAATCTGTGGCTTCGGCTTCGTAATCAGTTAATTATATTGAGAGATCGCTCGCTGTGCTTCATTGGGCATGTGTCGAATCGTATTCCAATAGTTTGTCAACGCTGTTGATCGTCACTGAGACTTATTTCATATTCACACTCAGTATAGCTACCTATTGTGTATTTACGACCTTTATTTATTTATTTATTGTAATATTATTATTATTTATCTATTTATTCATTGTAATATTATTATTATCTATTTATTTATTCATTGTAATATTATTATTATTTATTTATTTATTTATTGTAATATTATTATTATTATTTTTTTATTTCTTTACCGACGGGGGTATGGGAGGCTAGTATTTAGTATTGTTTCGCTGATACCAGCTGATCTGCCAATAAGGATGATATTACCCCCGAGGAGGTGGAGTCCTAAAGGTGTACGTAAAGGAGAGGTTTAATAAAGATAGAAAGGCGGGATAGTACTGTAGAAATCTCAAGGGATAGAAGCGCTAGTTATCGACAATAGATCATAACTCTCTCTCTCTCTCTCTCTCTCTCTCTCTCTCTCTCTCTCTCTCTCTCTCTCTCTTATTGTTTCTTTCTTTCTCTCATTTACTCCATTTTCTTTATTAAAGTATAGATTCCATCACTCCGATTTCTATACTAATTCCAGCATTGCGTTTATGTTACCATACTCTTTGTCCATTTTCTAAATAGATATTTCCCTCCGTTTTCTCTCTTCAATATTTTTTTCCGTCCGTATTCGCATTCCTTTGTAACATTTTCTCTCCATTTCCTTATATTCGTTTTCCATCTCCATTTCTTTATTTCATTTTCTGTCCTTTTCCCTTGGTCCGCTCTCACTATGCCTATACTCCATTTTCTGTCACCATTTACGCATTTCGTTTTCTATTTTCATTTTTTATAAAGCCTTTTCTTACCTTTCCCTCCGTCTTTCCCATCCCTTGTTCCTCTCCTTCCTCTTCCCCTCCCTCCCTCCTTACCTCCCTCCCTCTTTCGCCTTTATCCTCCTCCATTTCTTCCTCCCTCCATCCCTCTCTCTCTCTCCATCCCTACTTCCCTCCCTCGCCTCCCTCGCTCCCTTCTTCCCTCTTTCCTACACCGTCATTCCTCCTTCTCCTCCCTCTTTCCTTCGCCTCCATCCCTCCTTCCCTCGCCTCCATCCCTCTTTCCCTCCCTCCCTCCCTCCTTCCCCTCCTTCCTTACCAACACTCTGTATCAAACCGGGTTAAGCATGATTTTGATGATTATTCTTCCTACTGCAGTTTCCCTCGATTCCTGAGTCCCTTCGGAAGGCGGATCCGCGTCAGCGGGAATTAATCCCCTTCCCGATCCCGTCAGCGGCAGTCGAAGATTACCGTTCGCCAATCCCAGGTCCTGATGAGGCAGCTGATTCGGTCCCGGGGCGATCAAATATTGAGGTAGTTAGGGAGATCGGGTTGATTAAAACCGGATTGGGAAGTAAACCAGAGGACATCAAGTGGGTAAGCCTTTGATGACTCTGCGCGAATTGAACAGCGTGACCCCGTTTGGGATTTTCGAACTAAAAACAGAAATTTCTTCAAGAGATCCGTTGGCGGTAAGTGTTGATTTGATCCCTTTTGCAATTTTCGAACAGAAAAACAGAAATTTCTTCAAAAACATCGTTGGTGGAAGCCAGGAATTCGATCCTGTGTACAGCTTTCGAACTAAAAACAATTTTTTTCAAGAGTTCCGTAGGTAGATCTCGTAAGCGTTTGCAACCGAGAGGGAATGTTAGTCTGACCGCGTTTGTAAAATAATAAAATAAATAAATGAAAATAACTCCTGGATCTCGTGTCTGCAACCTTGAAAATATCCGACCCCGTTTGCAGTTTTTGAATTATTATTATTTCTTTATTTCATTCTTTTTTTCTCCAAGAACTCCGTTGGTGGATCTCGTAAGTGGCTGCAACCCAGGGGATGTGTTAATCGGGAAAGATATCACTAGTTCACTTCCGAAGGAGCGGCAAGAGTTGCCAAGGGTTGATCGAATTAAGGTTAAAAGTAACTGGTTAAATTAAACATTTCCGCAGAGAAACGATGCCTAAGATACCTTCTCAGTATCCACAATGAAGCTAGTGCACCCAGTACGGAGGGTTTTGTCAGAAGGAAAAGTAGTAATAATTATAAGAATTATAATAATGATAATGATAATAAACGTTATAAATTCTATAGGCTTCTTCAGCATCTGATACTGCTCTGAGAAGGAAGACTATTTTCCACACACACACACACACACACACACACACACACACACACACACACACACACACACACACACACACACACACACACACACTCACACACACACTCACACACACACACACACACACACACACACACACACACACACACACACACATACACACGCGCACATGCGCGCACGCACGG
>NC_134795.1:28580694-28585694 GCF_046742065.1 Oratosquilla oratoria | reverse complement strand
TCCTCCTACTCCTCTTCCTCCTCCTTCTCCTCCTCTTCCTCCTCCTCCTCCTCCTCCTCCTCCTTCTCCTTTCCTTCTCATCCTCCTCCTCCTCCTACTAGTCCTCTTTTTTCCTACTACTACTCCTCCACTTCCTCCTCCTCCTTTTCCTCTTCCTCCTTTTATTCCTTTGCCTCCAAAATTTTCATCTGCTTTTCCTTCTCTATCCTCCTCCTCTTGTACTTCATTTCCCTCATCTTTGTCTTTCTCGTTATTCTTCTCTTGCTCCTTTTCTACCTTCGTTTCTTCCTCCTTTTGTTCCTCTATTTCCTCCTCTTCATCATCGTCGTCCTCAATCTCTTATTCTTCATTCTTCTCCCCTTCCTCCTCTTCCTCCTCCTTCTCTTCCTCTTCCCTTCCTGGTCCTCTCCTCATCCAATTCTTATTCCATCTCCCTCTGTTCGTATTCCTCCTCTTTTTCCTTCCTGTCTCCCCCTTTTTCCTCCTCCTCCTTCTGTCATCCTCATCCGTCTCATACAACTCCTCCTCCTCCTTCTCTTCCTCTTCCTCTTCCTCTTACTTCTTCTCCTAGTTCCCATCCTCCTCCTCTACATTGTCGCCATCTCTCTTGAGAATATGTTTTGTAAAAGAGGAAATTAATTTGTCACGTTAAAAATCTATGGATCGCTCAGGGTTGAATGAAATTTTAAGGCGTGAGCGAGAACATATATCTATGAAGTCTGCATACTTGCTGACGGGTTCAAAATTTTTCATAGTTTCCATCCCGCCTCGTCTGCCTGTTCTCATATTTTCAGAGCTTCACTTCTTTGCTTGGTACATTTTCAGGCTTATTTTATTTACGTTTTGTGTTTGTTTTTACTGCCTGGGTGTATGTCTGCTTTTCTCGTGCTAGTTACTACTCTCTCTCTCTCTCTCTCTCTCTCTCTCTCTCTCTCTCTCTCTCTCTCTCTCTCCCCTTTTTTCTCTACTTGTCTCCCTCTCTCTCTCTCTCTCTCTCTCTCTCTCTCTCTCTCTCTCTCTCTCTCTCTCTCTCTCTCTCTCTCTCTCTCTCTCTCTCTCTCTCTCAGTCTTTGTCTCTATCTATCTATATGTTTATCTATCTCTATCTCTCTCATACTCCCTACCTAGCTCTTTATCTATCTATCTATTGTTGTTCTCTCATTCTTTCTCGTTCTTTATCTCGATCTCTCTTTTTTATTTCATTTTTCTATCATTTTCTCGTTCTTTCTCATTCTTTGTTAGCTTTTTTGCTCTTTCTGGATATCTCTTTCCTTGCCACTCTCTCACCTGTTCCGTCTCCTCTTTCTCTTCTCTCTTTCATCTCCTCTTTCGCTACTCTCTTTCGACTCTTCTTTCTCTTCTCTCTTTCATCTCTTATTTTACTACTCTCTTTCGTCTCCTTTTTCTCTGTTCTTTCCTATCGCCTTTTTCATACCTTTCCTCCATCTTCATTTCTTCGTCAGAATCTTCCAATGTTCGGCAGACTCTTCCTCTGTTTGGCAGAACCTTCCTCTCTTTGGCAGACTCCCACTTTTGGCAGAACCTTGCAGCCCCTCCATATCGTGACCCAACGATCGGTTTACTTTATCTTCCTCCTTGTATCACTTCTCACGCCGTGCCAACACCTTCGCCTCTAGGGCTGACCCCTGTAACCTGAAACGTCAGGACGGGGGTCCCTCAACTGAATAGAACAGCTTGACTAATGCAAGGTAGTCGTACTAGAATACAACATCGAAGGAAGTTTCCTTAATCTGAATAAAGTCGCCTGGTGACAACCGGAATATATATATATATATATATATATATATATATATACTCGTATATATTTATACACACACATATATATATATATATATATGCGTATATATTTATACACATATAATATATATATATATATATATATATATATATATGCGTATATATTTATACACATATAATATATATATATATATATATATATATATACATATCGAAAAGGTGGTAGAACAACTACAAGTCTGAAGAAGACTTGTAGTCAAAACGTCAGCAATAAAGTGTTCTCGCTCCAACCCGCGTTTCTCTATCACCTGTTCCACTCACCTGTCTTACCTTTATAGCAATATATATATATATATATATATATATATATATATATGTATATATATAATATATATATATATATATATATTTATATATATGTATATATATGCATATCTATATATGGAAATATCCTCTACCATTGGGATTCAAACCCTCGTATGAGCGACTACTTCTTACGAAGCAAGGACGGTGTCATTGCACTAATCCATTGCCCGTTAAAAGAAACGACCTGGTCACTCCCGAACGGCGCTTTGGTAGTACAGTGTGTATTCTTATTTCATCGGATATTTCTATAGGCGAGCCTTCCAACAATTTTAAAACCGTTATGACAAAAGGGAAGTTTCCATTTGTCATAACGACTCTCAAATTGTCGGAAGGTTCACCAATAAAAAGATTTGATGAAATAAGAATACATACTGTATTCCCCAGGCGTCATCCCAGTGGTAGGGCATATTTCCATTTGTCAGAACGACTTTCATACATATATATATATATATATATATATATATATATATATATATATATATATATATGTATGTATGTATGTATGTATACACACACACACATACACACATATATATGTATATATATATATGTGTGTGTGTGTGTGTGTGTGTGTGTGTGTGTGTGTGTGTGTGTCTGTCTGTCTGTCTGTCTGTCGGTGTGTGTGTGTGTGTGTGTGTGTGTGTGTGTGTGTATGTATGTGTGTGTGTATAGAATGTATATACATACACATATATGTATGGAAGGTTGGATTGTTGGATTCACACTTTGGAGGAGGTGTGGTAAATCCTGGTCAGTGGGAAAAGATGATTTCTTAAAATTAGTCTCTGTGTATCAGATTCGGACCGTTCATGTTCAGCGATTAGGAATAGTCCGCTCAGTGCAGTCCTAGCATCCTTATACATGGAGGTTTTGGAGAGAGATCAGTTCATGAAAATTATAGGAAGAGGGACGCATTGGTTTCAATACGTAGACGACGTCCTAGTAATTGCCCCGGGAGAAAACCAATTTCAATACTAAACTCAATAGGCTGAACATGGTAGACAGGGATATTCGGTTTACAGTGGAACACGAGGTAGATCAAAAGTTACCTTTCTTAGATGTAGTGATTTGGAGAAAGGACAGTGGTACGGTGAGTTTCTCGGTCCACAGGAAAACAACAAATAACAATGACCTCATTCGCTACTTTTCGGCACATAGTGAAAGGATAAAGAGAGGAGTAATAATTGGATTTTTTCTCAGAGCGTTCCGGGTATGCAGTGAGGATGTTGACAGAGAGGTCAACTACATTTTTAAAGTGTTCTCAGGACTTAAATATCCAGAAGGGTTACTCCATAGTTTAAAGAAAATAGCGCTTAAAACAATGAAAAAGAAAAAGGATGAGGTAAAGGAGACTAAAGAAGGTGGCTTTACTGTGGTTCCCAACTCTAAGTACACAGAAGAGTTGGGACATTTACTCCGCAGAGCAGGGCTGAAGATTGCCAGTTCATCCAGTACGAAGATAGGTGAAATAGTGAGAGGTAAGGGTAGAAGAGAACACAATAACAACAGCATGGTTTACAGGATCCCATGTGGTGGCTGTGACCTGAACTACTTTGGAGAGACAGGAAGAGGCCTACACAAGCGGACATATGAGCACAAGAGTGACCTAAGGGCCCACCGAATATCAAACGCCTTGATGGTTCATGTGGAGAAATATGGACATTTACCCAACTGGGACGGAGTGGAAATACTAAAACAAGGGTTAGGCAAGAAAAAATGATAAATAGTCGAGGCAGCTTTCATAACATCCCAGCCCTGCTGTAACCATCGGGATGGTTTTATTAAGCTGTCCAAAACGTCCGGATGGATGGTCCCACGGGAGTTGAAGGGTACGAGAGGGAGGGATGGGGTGGGTTAAGGAAGGAACGCGGAATGATGCGAGGTATAAATTGTTGATTTTCTGACCATGTATGTACACTCTGAAGAAGCTCTGTTCTAATCGAAACGTCAGTAATTAAAACTTCAACGATTCTTGATGTTTATCTCACCACCCTACCACTCATTTTGTTGTCCATTCTTCAACATATATATGTATATATATATATATATATATATGTATATATATATATATATATATATATATATATATATGTATATATATATATATATATATATGTATATATATATATATGTAAACTCGTGTATACATACATGCTCGTACATACAGAAATACACACACACACACACACACACACACACACACACACACACACACACACACGCACACAAAGGTTAAGAAGAAGGATGGGGCCCTGGTGTCTCCCGAATTCCCCCCGTTAATAGGCAGCCGTGGCACGGGAAGTCATTTTACGGTCCATTTGCCCCTGTGCCTTTCCTCTCCGAGTTTTATACCTGCCAAGTGGCCTTTTGACCATAGTTATTGTGATTTCTGTGATTCTTTTTTGAACTCGAGCTCGAAACTATTTGCACAATTGTATCTATTTTTGTATTATTTTGAGGGAGTATTTTCTTTAGTTAGACCAAGTTTGTATTCCTGTCTTTGCTATATTGTCCTGTTGCAGTTATCGTCTTTGTCATTTATGTTATTCCTATTCCTCCTCCTCTACCTCACTATCCTTCTTCCCCCTCCTCCTCCTCCCCCTCCTCCTACTCCTCTTCCAATTTATCCACTTCCACCTCCTCCTCCTCCATATCTTCCTTCAAATGCTCCTCACCTATTTTTGTTCTCATTTTCTTCTTCCACCATATGTGCAACCATCCACTATCTCCTCTTTCTCCTCTCTCTCCTCTTCCCCTCTTCTCCTCTTTCTTCTCTTTATCCTCATTCTCCTTCTTCTTTTTCTCTTTCTTTTCGTTCTCTTCTTTCTCTCTCTTCCACTGTCTTCTCTTTCTCTTCTTCCTCCTTTTCTCCCTCT
>NC_134795.1:28565694-28573194 GCF_046742065.1 Oratosquilla oratoria | reverse complement strand
TGAACCATTTTAACCACCCAGTTGACTGGGATAACGCTAAAGTCATCACATACAACAACAACATAACAGAAAGAAATTTAATTGAATGCAGTTTGATCAAATCTAGTAAGGGAATAAATGTTAATCTCCATCAAGGTTTGTACAAATTAGATAGTTATATTTCTCATGAAATTTCAAAATTATTTAAATTATAATATAAATTATGAGCAGTTGTCCCATACTTGTTGGTTACCA
Organism: Oratosquilla oratoria; assembly: GCF_046742065.1. Lineage (NCBI taxonomy): Eukaryota > Metazoa > Arthropoda > Malacostraca > Stomatopoda > Squillidae > Oratosquilla > Oratosquilla oratoria. The sequence goes on along the minus strand of NC_134795.1, from coordinate 28,572,960 downwards.
GGACGGTTCAAACGTCCGTCACGTGTACTTCTTCCACTACCTCTCCGAATGCCCTCTTCACTATGTCATATATTCTGTACCTTGTTTCTTCATTTTATAATTCCTTCTTTGTATCTGCACTGAAGATGTAATTATACGAAAGCGCTCTGCTTCGTTAGTTTACTTTTCCTAGTGGTTACTTACGCATTTGTGAACACACGCTCCTATTGTTTTTATTGCATATATATATATATATATATATATATATGTGTGTGTGTGTGTGTGTGTGTGTATGTATGTATGTATTCTTTTAATGACGATTGAATTGTCTGCCACCAAGTTGTAAGGTACAGCCCACATCCTGTGTTGCCACATAATTAAATCATCAGTCATGGCTTGTATTTGTCAGTCGGCATTTTTTGTTCTTGTGATTTTATTTATTCGTTTATTTATTATTATTATATTCTTTTTAAGAAAGGAGGAAGTCAGGGCCGACGGAAGGAAGACATATTGAAAGGAAATGAATATATATGTATATATATATGCGAATAAATCACAAAAACACGTGATTCACAAAATATGTAATAAAACCACTTGGAAAATAAGATGAAAGGTGACCGAACGTTTTCGTCTATTTAAGACATTTTCAAAGGTGAATATGAAAATGTCTTGAATAGACGAAAACGTTCGGTCACCTTTCATATCATTTTCCAAGTGGTTTTATTACACATGTATATATATATATATATATATATATATATATATATACATGTACATATATATATATTATATATATGTATATATGCAATAAAAACACTAGGAGCGTGTGTTCACAAATGCGTAAATAACCACTAGGAAAAGTAAACTAACGAAGTAGAGCGCTTTCGTATAATTACATCTTCAGTGCAGATACAAAGAAGGAATTATAAGATGAAGAAACAAGGTACAGAATATATGACATAGTGAAGAGGGCATTCGGAGAGGTAGTGGAAGAAGTACACGTTGCGGACGTTTGGGCCGTCCTGGTAGCCAACAAGTATGGGACGTTTGGGCCGTCCTGGTAACCAACAAGTATGGGACAACTGCTCATAATTTATATTACAATTCAAACAATTTTGAAATTTCATGAGAAATAAAACTATCTAATTTGTACAAACCTTGATGAAGATTAACATTTATCCCCTTACTAGATTTGATCAAACTGCATTCAATGAAATTTCTTTCTGTTATGTTGTTGTATGTGATGACTTTAGCGTTATCCCAGTCAACTGGGTGGTTAAAATGGTTCATGTGGTTGAATATACACTGTGGTTGAATATACACTGAAGATGTAATTATACGAAAGCGCTCTGGTTCGTTAGCTTACTTTACCTACTGGTTACTTACGCATATGTATATATGTGTGTGTACATATATATATATATAATAAGCATATATATATATATATATAGATATATATATATATAAATATATATATATACATATATATATATATATATATATGTGTGTGTGTGTGTGTGTGTGTGTGTGTGTGTGTGTGTGTGTGTATGAAAGTAGCAGATGCCGACAAGACTGACGAGTTAAATATGAGGACGGAGCCTTTGTGTTTGTGTGTGTGTGTGTATGTGTGTGTGTGTGTGTGTGTGTGTGTGTATGTGTGTGTGTGTGTGTGTGTGTGTGTGTGTGTGTGTGTGTGTGTGTGTGTGTGGAGAAGGTAGGTGAAGCAGGCATGAATTAGAAAATGAATCTCCTGTCCCTACCTTGAGCAGCTTGTTCCAGTGTTTGAACTTGTGATCGCCACTTACTCTCAGCTAAATAACGCCACCTGGCAGCATGAACGTACAAATCGAATATGACTGTGTACAAGTGCCACATTTCACGGATTGTTTTCACACTCCCACACAGTCACAGTGAATCGCCTCCAGGCGTATGCACGTCTCTTTCTCAAATTGGCACCACTGTGCATCCTCCAGTGCCACTTATCACGGCCACGTGACACACGACGTGTCATAATTGGCACGGAGCAGAAACTGTGGTACTTCAACCCCTTTGTAATGGCGTCGTGTTTACAAGGAGCAGCTGAAACTAATGCCCCGCCTGTGATGAATGGCACCCGGTCCATCAGCAAACCACCAGGCCCTCCCCCCCCCTTGCTCCCCTTCCCCCTTCCCTCCATTCCCCCCCTTCCCCCTCCTGCCAGCCCGGTGGGGGGTTGTTGTTGTTGTTTTGGGCGAATTGTATATACCGGCTGTTATTCTCCCCAACTCGCCCAGTACCCCAGGGGTTGTAGCATTGCCCCTGCATACTCAATATGTCAACGATAGGGCAGGCTAGGCCAACTAAGTTCAAGTTCGGTCAAGTCAGTTCAGGGTAACTTGACTTAGGTTTGAATAGAAATGCTATGACTTTTATAGGTCACATAGTCCCTTTGGTACCCGTCCACTCCAAACCCAAAATGTCGATGTTAATTTAAGAAAATAATATTAGCTCAGGTCAGGTCATGTCAGGTACGTTAGGTTTTATGTTTTGATAGCGCTGGCGAACATGACCCCAAGCTATATATAATCATTTGGCGTTTTGATAGCAATCCATCCTGTGCAGACGGTCAGGAGAGGTGACGTCAACGATGACGAAATTAATGACGTCATAATACCTGGGATCGGCCGTATATGTTGTGGAAATGACTTCTTTCGATAGAAATTTTTTTTGTACGAAATAGAAAAAAGATCTCTTCCTTGACCTAGATTCTCTTTCTCTTTCTCTCTCTTTCTCTTTCTTTCTCTCGCCCTTATTCCCTCTTCATTTCACTCTCCTCTCTTTCTTCGATTCAATCCCCGTCTTTCTGCCCTTTCCAATCTTACTTTCAATTCTGAAATGAATTCAGAGTAAGAAAGACTTGACTTCTCCCTCCCTTTCAGATCCTCCTTCTTTTCCTCCCTCGTCATATTTTTTCTTCTTCTTCTTCCTCTTCTTCTTTTTTCATATATTTTTTCCTGCCCCTTCCAGCTCAATTTTTTTTCTAGTCTTTGTACCTTGTTCTCTGTTACCACCTCCACGTCTCTCCTTTCCTTTTCTCTTCTTTTCCTTTTTTCTTTCCTCTCCTTTTCTCTCTTCTTTCTTTTCTTCTTCTTTCCGTCTTTATTTCATCACTTCCCCGCTATTCTCCCATCTTCTTTATTTCCCTTCTTCTATATAACCCCCCTCCTTCCTCCCTCTCTCTCTCTCTCTTGCTCTCTCTCTCTCTTTCTCTCTCTCTCTCTCTCTCTATTTTGCTCTCTTTTTATCTCTTTCTCTCCACACTCCCCCCTCTTTCTCCCTCTTTATTTCTCTCTCTCACCCGTCACTCCATCTCTCTCTCTCTCTTTCTCTATCTCTCTCTCTCTCTCTCTCTTTCTCTCTGCCTCTCTCCCTCTCTTCATCTCCGTCTATCTCTCCTTCTCTATCTCTATATGTCTGTCTCTCTCTATTTATCTATCTGACTTTCTATCGCTCTATCTTTCTTTTCCTTTCTCTTGCTATTGCTGTTCTCATTAATCCTTTAAGCAGTTATATTTTCCTACTAATACATTTGTACGACGCTATATGGATCTCACCATTTGGGTGCCAACTTAATCGTCACCCTGGCCATTGTTTGTGTAGTCTCGTTAAAAAAAAAAAAAAAAAAAAAAAAAAAAATATATATATATATATATATATATATATATATATATATCAAATCAGCCATTCCGAATCCACTGCTGAACAAAGGGATCCTTTATAGCATTCCATGAATCACACGACCGTGCCATCCTTTGCCACATCACTCCTGCAAACTTCTTGATCTCGTCTCTCCACCTTCTGTTTGGTCTCTCTTTTCGACGCTACCTATCTCGCGGCGTCCACTCAGTAACACACTTGCTCCATCGCTCATCAGTCGTGCGCATTAACTTGCCTGCCCAAATCCACTTCCTCTCTTTTACTGCCTCCATAATATCTTTCACTCTAGTCTGTTCTCTCTTCCAACTTGCTCTCTTTCGGTCTCTCAGTGTTATTCCCATCATTGATCTCTCCATTCTCCTTTTTGCAGTCCTTAGCTTTGTTTACCTGCCTCTTTCAATAGATCTATTGATATACTATCTTCTCCAGGTGCTTTTCCTAGTTTAATAGTTTTTAGAGCAAATTCTACTTCTTCCTTTGTAATCTCTGGTACACTACTAACGTCTACACATGAATTTACTGACTCAACTACGGTCTTCGACGAAGAAAGCTCTTGGTAAAAGTCTTCCCCAGGTGCTTTTCCTCGTTTCATAGTTTTGAGAGCAAATTCTACTTCCTTTGTAATCTCTGGTACACTACTAACGTCTACACATGAATTTACTGACTCAACTACGGTCTTCGACGAGGAAAGCTCTTGGTAAAAGTCTTCTACTAATTTTACCATTTTGTTTCTACATTAAATTATTTCTTCATTTCTATCTTTCAAACATATCATTTGCTGTCTTCCTAAAGCATGTCTGCGCTCGGTCACTTTAATACTTTTACCTTTCCGAATAGTTTCCTCTATTTCATACATGTTTCTCTTTCTTTTCTCTGATCTCTGCCGTTTGCTGATGAGCTTGTTTAGTTCTACTATTTCTTTTTTGTCTCTCCTGCTTTTAATCTGTATGGTCCTTCTTTTTTTAATTAGGTCATTTGTAGGTTTGGAGTATTTCTTTTCTCTAATGTTTTTTGTACTTCCTATTTTCTCTGCTGATTCCCTAATGATATTCACTAAATTCAAATCAATATCTTCCACGGTGTCCTCGTTAGTTCTTAGAGCTTCAAATCTATTTTTTAATTTCGAACTGAAATTTCTTATTATTCTTAACCTTTGCAAGGCTTATTTTCTTTTTTTTAAACAAGTTTATTTCTCTCGGCTCTGGAATTGAATTTAGCTGTGCAGCTTATCATTCTATGGTCACTGCCTATGTTGACTTTATTTATGACCGTAACATTGCTAACGCTTTTGCTCTCATCTCCTAATATGAAGTCTATTTCATTATTTGTTGTTCCATTTGGACTTCTCTGCGTCCATTTACGACCTACACGCTTTTGAAAGTGTTCATTATCTTCATATTGTAGTTCTTTGCAAAATTTACTATCATCTCACCTCTCTCATTTCTTTCACCTACTCCAAACTTCCCAATGCACGTCTCATCTCCTATCTTCTTCCCCACTTTAGCATTAAAGTTGCATATTACCAATGTGTACTTACTTTTTTCTTGATCCATTACTTGACGTAAATCATCATAAGACGACTCAATTTCATCGTCTGAACTCTGTGAAGTTGGTGCATAAACCTGAACTGTTTTTAGAGTGTATCCTTTATACAGCCTAAACACAATCCAAGCTACCCTGCCCGATAAACTACTGAATTTGACTACGTTACCAGAAACCTCTCGGTATATCAAGAATCCTACTCCACTAGATCTTTCTTTGTCCTTACCTCTATAGTAGAACATGTGGTCACCATCTTGTAATTGTATCAGCTTTTCTTCCGGTCTTCGGACTTTGCTCAGTCCTACGATATCACACTTGGTGTTGTATAGTTCTTCCATTAAACTCACCAGTCTGTGGTCTTCTGAGAGAGTTCTTACATTGTGAATGTACATCTTCATTTTCTTCATGTTGTTTAATGTCCAACAATTTGGATCTGATCTGCTTGGATAGTGCTTACTCACATTCGGTGACACACTGCCCGTAAGCACACGAGGCAATGTGGGTGGACCTTTAGGAGACGATGATCCAACAGGAACGCCCGTGTTTTTTTGTTTTTTTTTTTATTATTATTATTATTATTATTATTATTATTATTATTATTATTATTATTATTATTATTTTTATTATCATTATTATTATTATTATTATTATTATTATTATCATTTTGCTATTCATAGCGGCTATGAAGGGGGTTGGCAGTAATCTCACCTCCGTGCCAACTGGTTTCTGGTGAGATATTTCTCTGGCGTTACCTTATTCATTATATTCGGTGAAGCCCTATATCTATAGGGTGCCCAATAGTCCACGCCGTCATTATGACGGTACCCCATATATCTATGAGAAATTTCCCTGTTTGCCATCAGAGACGTGCCAGTTAGCAGTGGGTCCTGCGACTGTGTGTTTGAGCTGCTCTTTGTCTGATCTTTCCTACAAAATCTATTTGATATGGGTCACCCTTCAGAGATATCCTCTCTATCGACATAGCTTTTGTACTCATTAAGATCTCCAAACTTATCCACCACGTCAAGGTGTCAACTCTTGGATAGGATATATATATATATATAAATTTATATATATATACATATATATATATATATATATATATATATATATATATATATATGCAAAGTAGACCACTTGGAAAAAAGAAACTAACGAAGCAGTGAACACACGTACCCGTGTTCTTATTAGCATATATATATATATATATATATATATATATATATATAATATATATATATATACATGTATTTATATATATACATATATACATATATATATATATATTATATACATATATGTATATATATATATATATATATATATATATATATATATATATATATATATATGATAATAACGATAATAATAAATCGTTGGAAATTTTACTTTATCAGAAAATTTCATTTAATTCAATTTATTTATCTATTTATTTTTATCGTTTTTTATAGCAGCAAAATTATCTTCACATATCCGAAGAGGGCAGAGGAATGATTCATTTATTTACTTGATAGAATGATAAGTTAGACTGGAAACAAATAAGATTAATTAGGAGATAAGACATACTCGCATTGGGGACTTCATAAATAGATTGAAACACGTAATCACAAGTGGTGTTTATATGAAGAACACTTGAAAAAATATTGTAAAATGCTACAAATGGTAATTATTTTAGGTACACTCAGGCAACTTTGAATAAGTTTTTAATAACCGTATTTATTCGAGGGCCACTACAAATCCTGAATTTATTCAATGTTGACAAGAGGCCGAAACAAAAGCCTCATTATGGCCCTCCTGATGTGCATAATATATCAATCGCAAGAAGAGAAATTCGACGTACATATTCACACACACACATGGATACATATATAATACGAACGTCCATACATACATTCACAAATACATACGTATATACATACATACATACATATATACATTCTTACATATATAATCATATATCCCAATACAAATATACGAGCACATATTCATGTACATACATCCATGTATTCACAAGTACGTTCATGCATAAATTCATTCATATGTGCATAC
>NC_134795.1:28548194-28553194 GCF_046742065.1 Oratosquilla oratoria | reverse complement strand
GGAAGAGGGAACTAAGAGGTAGAATGTGGTGACAGAGTTGGGGGATGGGAGAGTGAGAGATGCTATTAAGGAGTGTGGTAGGGATATGAGAGCGGGAGGGAGGGATATGTGAGGGGGGTATTGGGAGAAAGAGAGAGAGATAAAGAGATAGGGAGAGAGGAAAGGAAAGGTATATGAGGGCGATGTGGAGAGAAAGAGAGAGAGAGAGAGACAGGGAGAGAGGAAAAGAAAGGCATGCGAGGATGATATGGAGAGAGATAGAGAGAGGAAGGGATTTCGATTAGTCACGGAAGGGGAGAGACAAACAGAGGGGGCGGAATTGAACTGAGCGAATTAAAGAAGAAGGAGGAGGAGGAGGAGGGGGAGGAGGTGAGGCGCTTCGGCAAATTAGGTTTAGGAGAGTAAATTTGAAATGCAGATTAGTGAGGGAATTCAAAAGCGATGGGGAATATTAGGCATAAAGAACCAAATGGAGGCTGACAAGAGAAATCAAGCGAAACCCTCTATTTAATAGTGACCTCGTTCCCAGGTTCCCGTTTTAGTTATTACTTAACGATTTCGCTCCATTCAAGGAGCGGACTCTGGGCGACAAGGTATGCAATCAATCGATACCCTTCTTGGCCGCGGAGCGCCAAATAAATTGCCTAGAAAAAAAAATGTTACAAAAGTTACCTAGAGTAAATGTTATAAAATGTAACATTTGCTCAGTGGGTTTAAAGTCAACTACAACGGAAAGGCTCATAACCTAAGAGATGCTGTACTGAAGACAGAATCCTTACTAGAACAGCTAGGACAATTGACAGTCACCGATGGTTGCCAGAGATTGTTGCCCCGTGACAAGTTCCCGCGTACATTAGTGTTATGATTATAATCCCTTCCTATGCTTTTCACTCTTTACATACAAACTTGGGTAGCCAGAATAAGCCACGGTGGTAGAGCTACATTGGTTCCTGCAGTGGAATTTCAGGGATATATCCAAATGTACCAATTAATTCTATGCTCACTCCTGTATTTGACCCCATAACACCAAAGTACAATGCTTACTCTAAGAAACATGACAGCAAATCACAGATCAGAACTGGCAGGATCTCTTCATTGTGGTGACATACAATCTCGGCTTTCTTTAGATTTATTTTTTGTTTCTCGGTTGAATGATATGGTTCTTCTTTATGTTATAGATGTTGTTTTCATATATATTTTTCATAAAAGGGTTAGACTGAATATCACATATTTTTTAAGCTTATACAGGAATAGGATTTCTCTTCACAGATCTGCGCCTTTGTTGTATTTTTTTCCTTTTTTTTGTATTTGTGTTTTATTTAAAAGTATTAATATTTATACAGGGACAGTATCTCTATTCACATATTTGTGTCCTGAGTAAACTGAAGTTGATGTAGGCATTGCCAGATGATATTATTCAGCAGAATATTATTATTATTATTATTATGATATTATTATTATGATATTATTCATGACGTTGCTAAGTTGAGGCACTTACAATCGAGTCGTGCAGTGCGAGTATGTTCACAGGGATAAGAGCGCTAGTAAGCTAGTACATAACAACCAATTACCCCATCTGCACGTATGCCATCATCGGTTGGGGGCATAATACGCCAGGGAGCGCTTTGCTTCACTGGCACCCTGGCGCCAGTCCCCTTCACGGTCTCTCCGAGGGGCAATCTCCCATGCAGCCACCCTCCTTCCCTTCCCACTCCTCCAAACAGCTCTTTACAGGTTTGATCAACTCGCCCCAGCTATGAGTTCTGTGGGCGTCTCTACCCTTCGACAGAGAACTTTATTCAGGTGAGCAGGGTTCCCGTGGGTAGACTGGATAACGTGTAAAGAGAACATACACTCCCCGTTGTTGATGAATGTTTGCCAAATTGGTCCTGTTTAATGTTTGCTGTGGCCACAACGCTAACTTTCGAATCCCATCAATCTTGCGTGTTGTGAGGCGCCTGAGGCATCCATAAACAGGGAAAATTCCCCTTCGATCTTTGGCGCGTAGGTAAACTCATATAAGTGGGGAAGGAGAGATACAAGAAGGACAGTAGAAATTAAAAGTTCGCTAGCATTCTTTTTTGGATGGAGATGACTTTCAAGTCATGAAATGATGTTGTGTTACTCCGGTTAGTACGGATGGCAAAGTCCTAAAAGTAATTAAAGAATAGAGCTTATGCAGTCAAAATCACATGGGGCAGCAATGAGAATTGATATAGACGACCTTGTGAATGCAAGGAGCTCACTTCAATATGAATGACATTGTCTGTTGGCAGACTTAATTGTGGTAGAATAAAGATTGGGGTTCAACCTCGGGCCTCGAATTCCTTTTTATTTATCTATTTTTATCTTCATTTTTTTCTTTCTTTTTTCTATTAGAATTGGCCGCTCGGTCACTAACATATCTGCAAGATCAACTTGTGACATGATGAGTGTCTTAGCTGGTTGGCAACATGGTTGGGTCTTTCCTCAATATATCTTTCTCTCTCTGTCTGTCTGTCTTTCTTTCTCTCTCTGTCTGTCTGTCTTTCTTTCTCTCTCTCTCTTTCTCTCTTTCGCAATCTCTCACCCACATTCACTATCTCACTCTATCACTCGTCATTCATTATTTCACTCTCTCCTCCCTCCCTCATTTCTTCCCTCCTTTTCCCTCTTTCCCTCTCTCCCTCCCTCCACCCTCAATTCTTCTCTATCTCTCCGTCCCTCCCTTCCTCCTTCCCTCCCTCCCTCCTCCCCTCCCTCTCTCCCTCCCTCCTTCCCTTCCTCCCTCTGTCCTTCCAACCATTCATTCCTTCCTCCCTCCCTCTCTCATCAGGTAATAAATGGAATGGTTATAACGAAAACCCAGATAAGACGTGGCATTACGTCGACTGTTGGTAAATTGAAAATGTCTGGGACATCACGAGAGAAGCCTTTCTCCTCGGGAAAATAAAGGGAATTTATTTTTGACGAATAATTCACGAGAAATCTTGGAAGCAAAACTGTGCCACGCTGATATGAGAACAGACATACATACGCACATGTATACATAGACTCCCTGGCACACGTAGGTACATTTCCTCGACTGCCTCTGATTCTTTTCTACATGCCATGTGCATATATATATATATATATATATATATATATATATATATGTATATATATATATATAATGTATATATATATATATATATATACACATATGTATATACATTGTGTGTGTATGTGTGTCTGCGCTTGAGTTGTGTGTGTGTGTGTGTGTGTGTGTGTGTGTGTGTGTGTGTGTGTGTGTGTGTGTGTGTGTGTGTGTGTGTGTGTGTGTGTGTGTGTGTGAGGGTACAGGTGTCATTTAATGAATTTATGCATGGAACTACACCCCTACACATCAACCTCCATTGCAAGTTCTCCTATCAAGGGAATGCAATCTTTTAGCGTCGACCGAACACAGCGCATCCATATAATACTCGTAGATACTGATGACTCCATTCAACAATGAGCGTCTTTACCACAGAGACGAATGTAATAGCCTGATGGCAGACAGGATCACAGGTTGATCGAGGTAGGCTGTAACTCTGTTTCTACTTTAGGGTTGCCCTGGAGACGAATAAAATCGCCTGCTGGCAGAAAGGTTCAAGGAAGAGTGCAATCTGGCACGGAAGGGGTCAGTTCATGTTAGTCAGACTGTGAAAGTTTATAGAACAGGTATAGATCATGGGGCAGTCTCCATCAAATGAGTAAAACCTTTTCGTGGCCAGGAGATTAGACATGAAAACCACGTTACCTTCTTCCTCTCGCTACCTAGATATCTATTTCTCTCTCACTCTGTCTCTCTCTCTCTCTCTCTCTCTCACTCTCTCTCTCTCTCTCTCTCTCTCTCTCTCTCTCTCTCACACACACACACACACACACACACACACACACACACACACACACACACACACACACACACACACACACACACACACACACACACGAGAGAAAATAAATTACCAGAGATAATGTGGAGGTGAGAAATACTCGAGCCATATCGTTGAGGTTGAGAGAATAGCTTTCATCGGAATTGACGGGGCCCATGAGCTATCACTCTCTCCCACTCTCACTCCCACTCCCACTCCCCACTCTCCACTCTCCACTCCCCTCCACTGAAAGTACCCCTTTTCCACCTTTACCCTTTCGCCTCACCCTAGCTACTTGATTTCTTCTTATGTCGTCGTCATCATACCTTATATTGTATTGTTCTTTAGCTCCAGTGTCATCCCATCATCTCATCAAAGACCATAACAACCCCATCTCAATGCGCATTAAGTTTTCCTACTCTGTCGTCACCCTATCTTCACCCTAGAACTTTTCTGGCAATGCAATGTTACACCACAGTGTTTTCTCTCTCTCTCTCTCTCTCTCTCTCTCTCTCTCTCTCTCTCTCTCTCTCTCTCTCTCTCTCTCTCTCTTATCATCTTTTTTATTTCCCAACTCACCCTACCAACATTGACACGCACACGTAAAGAGAGAGAGGAAGAGGGAGAGAGAGAGTAACAGACAGAATATAGACATACAAATAGACAGACATGCAGACATACATATGAAAAATTACAAGCAGATAGATATACAAAACAGAGAGGAAGACATACAAGGAGACAGACAAAAACAGACAGACAAAGAAAGACAGGCAGTTAGACAGTCAGACAGACAAGATGGACACAAAAGAGAAATGGATAGAAAGATAGAAAAGACAGACAGAAAGTAGATAGAGGGCTAGCTATACCGGTGTATATATGTATACATATATTATATATATATATATATATATATGTATATATATATATATATACACAATATATATATAAATATATATTTATATATATATATATATATATATAGAGAGAGAGAGAGAGAGAGAGAGAGAGAGTCTTGCTCTTTACCTACAATACTTTAGTTCCCACAAACCGAAGTCCGTAATTTGAAATTATATTCACGTAAAGGCAACTGGTAAATTATTAGTGTTTTTATTTTAGGTGAATTTG
>NC_134795.1:28528194-28535694 GCF_046742065.1 Oratosquilla oratoria | reverse complement strand
GGCTTACGGTAGATACTAGTGTGTATATACTGTATATATATATATATATATATATATATATATATATATTTATATACACACCCATGTATGATATCTATTAGAATCGGAAACGCATCGTGGAAGAATAATTCCACTACCAGGAGCACAGAAGAGCAAATATATCCTTCCAACTTCCCCGGATCATGATCAAAAACGGGATGGCGACAAGTGCAACTGTCTTGTTTTTTGAACACGGAGGAGGAAGATGGACGCAAGAATGCAGGTTCCGCCCTCTCCCCATCTCCCCATCTCTCCTCCCTCTCTCTCCCCGATGGGCCGATCGGGAATTTACGGCGGAACGTTTAGGAAACTTAGGCGTAATAGAGAGTCATTCCATCTCGATGAATTGGCACAATTTCCTGTGCCCGAATGGGGGCCAAATATCGCGCCACATTAGGGCCAAATTATTTCAGAAGTGTACGAACTACCAAACCAAGTTTTACCGTCAACATGGATCTTAGATTTCTTTTAAAAAAAACTATATCTTTTCTTTCCAATGTTTTTGTAATTTCAGGGGAATATTCATGCCTTCGATCAGTGCTGGGATTGGAACTTGTCCCATAATTGTGTGGGCCTTAGTTCGATTCCTGGAGTTGTCGGTGGGCATGTGCGGTAAAGCAGAGTACATTCTATTTATATTTGTGTGTGTGTGTGTGTGTGTGTGTGTGTGTGTGTGTGTGTGTGTGTGTGTGTGTGTGTGTGCGTGTGCATTCGTGTGTGTGTGCGCGTGCACGTGCTGGTAGAGTGGACAGCGTCTTAGCTGCTCACAGGGGAGGGTCCGAGATCATCCTCCCCCCAACTCAAAAGTATCCTGAACAAAATGCCCTGCTAGGGGTGCAACCTTGCTTACCATGGAGAAACCTACAGGGGACTAAAATACGTCTATACGAACGCAGAGCTGATATCCGTCACCAGCGCAAAACAAACGCCTGGATAAACTACATTGAATAAAAAACAGCATTTACCTCAGTGGAGCCAAGCAAGCATTCTGCATGAAAACCTAAGCATACCAGAAAGACAGGCATTAGAAGCGAAATACATAAACACCAAAGATTGCACAAAAAAACAGAACAGGTGATATTAAAATTGCAAAACATGCCGCCAAATACGCCTTGGGACAATTGACCACACAGAAGCAGACAGCTCCCCCGCCCAACACACAACACCCCCGTATCTTACGTGAACCCCAGCAACTTCCTATAAATACCAACCTATTCACATTCTGTAAATTTACCTCTGAGGAAGACTCATAATGTATGTATGTATGTATGTATGTATGTATATATATATATATATATATTATACACACACACATATATATATATATATCTATATATATATATATATATACATACATACAGTATATATATATATATATATATATATATATATATACATATACATACATATACCAAGGCTTTTTCCCCCTTACAAGGGAGGTAGCCAAAAAGGAAAAGGCATAAAATCATTCCCACACATTCCATCCCTGAATACACTCAAAGGATTACAAAGGCGGAGCATGCAGACAGGAGACCTTTTGATCCATATCTAGGTCGGATGCGAAAAAAAAATCATATTAATAATAAAATAATAAATAAAAACTATGATAATGTAAATAGCAAATAAAATACATAAATAAATGCATAGGTATAGTTAAATAATAAACAAACAGGTAAATAGTAAATAATAATAAATTTACATATAACTAATAATAAATGAAATCAGACAGACAAATGATAACAAAACAAAAACAAATAATATAAGATAAATTATAATCATTACAGCATCTTACTTAGGTATTTATCTAAATGATTCTTAAAGCTTCGAACTGAACTACATTGCACTACCTGTGCAGGAAGTTTATTCCATTCATTAACTACACGGTTGGCAAAGTTGTTTCTACCTACTTCCAAATTGAATCTATTTCCGGACAGTTTGAGACCACTCCACACACCTCCACCCTCCCTCTCAACTTAGCACCTCCTGGATGACGGGTCATCCCTGCACCTTGTCCACTGCCCTGGGTCAGAAGCAGTGTCGCAAGACACAGCACATCCACAGCATGGCCGCTTCATTAAATCGGCGACCCCCCCTCTCCGTCCCCCCATGCGTAAAGGAGAAGACGGGGAGAAATCCCTTCGGGCTGCGTCAAAATTTGCTCACACATACTACCTCACCCCCCATCCCCCCACCCATTCCACCTCATGCATCACATCATCCATATACAACCATTCTCCATTCACCCCTATCTTCTGTCCTCTCCCGTCCTTCTTCAACAGACATTCCCCTCTTCCCCAAAGCCCCCCCCTTCACCCCATCCATCCACCTCATCCTAGCACGTCCCTTCATGTTCACTTCCTCCACATCTGCCTTGCATACCTATTTTACTAGTCTTTCTTCACTCATTCTTTCCATGTGTCCAAACCATCCTAATACTCATTCATCAACCCTATCTCCCAACCCCCTTTCCACCCCTGTTCTCCTCCTCACCTCCTCATTTCTCACTCTATCCAGCCTAGTAACCCCCATCATACTTCTCAGACACCTCATCTCAAACACATTCAAACTCCTTCTCTCTTCCTCTCTTATGTTTCATGTTTCTGCCCTATACAGTGCTGTTGGCACAACCACTCCTTCATATAGTCTCCTCTTAGCATCCATTCCCAAATGTCTATTCCTCATTACACTTTTTAATCCACCAAAACATTTACTCTCTTCTCTCAATCTACATTCTACCTCCACCTTCACTCCACCTTTTCCTGCCACATTTGCACCCAAGTGTCTAAAACTATCCACTTCCTCCAGTCGCTCTCCCATAATGCTCACTTCCAGACTACTGCCACTTTCACCCCTTGTACATCTCATCACCTTACTTTTACCTACATTTATCTTCAGCTTTCTTCCATCACACACTCTCCCAAACTCTGTCACCAACTTCCTCAATCCCTCCTCCGATCCTGCCACAAGCGCAGTGTCGTCCGCAAACAACAGCTGGCTCACCTCCCACTTTTCTCCATTTTCTTTAACCATCTCCAATCCCTGACCCACTACCCTTGTATTTACCTCTCGCACTACCCCATCCATGTATAAGTTGAACAGCCAGGGCGACATAACGCATCCTTGACGAAGTCCCACCTTTACCTCGAACCACTCACACTCTCCATTTCTAATCCTGACACAAGCTCTACTACTCCCATAAAAACTCTTGACAGCTCCTAGAAGCTTTCCTCCTATCCTGTATATCCCCAAAACCTCCCACAGTGTCTTTCTGTCTTCCCTGTCGTAAGCCTTTTCCAGGTCCATAAAAGCCCAAAAAAAAAACATCCTTCTCCTTTCCTATAGCTTTCTCGCATATCTGTCTTACAACAGAAATCTGATCTACGCAACCTCTACCCGTCCTAAATCCACACTGTTCCTCACCAATTACTCCCTCTGTTCCTCTCCTAATCCTCTCAATCAAGATCCTTTCATAAGTCTTCCCAACTACACTTAACAAGCTAATCCCTCTGAAACTACTACATTCACACTTGTCCCCCTTTCCCTTGTAAAGTGGAACTATACAGGCACTCCTCCAGTCCTCCGGCACTCTACCCTCTCTCCAGAAAATATTAAATAACCTCACCAGCCAGTCCACCATTCTGCATGGCATCCATCCAGACCAGGTGCCTGACCTGCTTTCATCATCTTAACAACTGCCTTCACTTCATCCTTCCTTATTTCTCCTCCATTTTCCTCAGTCATCACGGTCATTTTCTTAGCATTTCCCATCGAGCTATCTTTCCCTCCCTATCCTCCTTCACATTTAGCAACTCCCTAAAATACCCATCTTCCCCTAACTGCCTTATCTTTTATTATCATCTCTCCATCTGCGCCTTTTACCTTTTCTTCTCCACTTGATTCGCCTCCTCTTCCTCTCTTAATTTCTTTCCAAAACATCTTTTTATTATTTTCAAATTTTCTGTCATACTCTTACCCCATTTCACATCTGCTCTCCTCTTTGCCTCCTTTACCTTTTGCTTTACTTCTCTTTTCTTTTCTTTGTACCTCTCATATAACTCCCTCGTCCTATTTTGTAACCAATCTGTGAAAGCTCGCTTCTTCTCTTCTACAACCTTCTTTGTTTCCTCATCCCACCATTCACTACCCTTTCTTCTATTTCCTCCTGTCCTTCTTGTTCCACACACCATCTTTGCACACTTTGTGACTCCCTCCTTGAACCATCCCCATTCCTCCTCTACACCTAGCTCTACTCTATCCTTCACTCCCTCCCACTCATCCTTTAGCTTCTTCTTGTACTCCTTCTCCTTTTCCTTTTCATTTAAAGAGTTCACTCTAAGCACCTCCCTACCTTTTGTCCCTTTCCTCTTCCTCCATCTATCCTCCACTCTCAACTTACCTTCCACCAAAAAATGATCTGATATTCCCCCACTCTCTCCCCTTAGCACATGTACATCCTTAACTCTTCTTATCATAATCCTATTTACCACTACATAGTCCATTAACGCTCTATCTACCACCCTTCCCTCCACCACCCTCTCCCATGTGTACTTATGCTTGACTTTCTTCCGAAACACTATATTTGCTATCATCAACTCTCTTTCTAGACACATTTCCACCATCAACTCTCCACTACGATTCTTTCCTGGAACTCCACATTTCCCATCCACTCCATCAATTGGATCATTTCCTACCCTAGCATTAAGGTCTCCCAGTACTATTGCATTGATATTTCTCCTTAAATCTTCTATGCACTCTTTTAAATCTATCCAAAAAGCCTCCCCTTCTTCTACGCTCTTCTCACTGCCAGGCCCATATGCACTTACAAACACCCACATCTCCTTTCCCAGTTTCACCTTCATCCACATTATCCTTGAGGAAACCTCCTTCCACTCCACTACACGTTTACCTATCTCTTCACTTACTAGTATAGCCACCCCTTCCCTCCCTCGCCCTCTCTTCACTCCTGATAACCTCCCACTTACACTCCCAAACTTACACTTGCCCTTCCCTTTCAGCTTAGTTTCACTCAAAGCCAACACATACATCCTTCTTCTCACAAACATACTGCCTATCTCTTTCCTTTTACTCTCATCTGTACCACATCCACGCACATTAAAAGACCCAAACCTTAGGGTGCTGGTCGGAAAACTCCCAGACCCTCTTATGCCCTTGCTTTTTCTTTTAGGAATGTCCCCTGTGGGGCTACAAGGAGAAGGATGCCTAGTCCCAATCCCCGTCCCTTTCTTCTCGCCTGTTACGATCCAAGTGGAATTACTTGGTGGCAGTATTCTTTTCCCCCACCACAGGGAAGGTAGGCGAAAAAGTAAATTAATATTCAGAGAAATTGTACAGGACAGTAACAAGGGGTTGGGGGACAGCATAACGGAGGGACAGTCGTAGTATAAAATTGTCATCATTTCTCTATGAACAGAGTTTTCCTCTATCACAGCCAAAATGATGTGTGCCTCTGGTCCGTAGGGGTGCCCCATATAAACCGTAAAGTATCAACTGCATGCCACTTTGCCACAATAACATGCAGCCAATACCCCAGATGGGTATATATATATATATATATATACATATATATATATATATATATATATATATACATATGTATATATATGTATATGTATATATATATATATATGTATGTATATATATATGTATGTATATATATATATATACATATACATATACATACATGCAATTCTTAGATCGTTATTTCAACAGTTTGTCGAGGCAGATGGAATGACAGTTGAAGTTTTTCAACCCGGTCATCCTGGTTTTTCAAATGTATATTTTTCTGCAAACCAATGAAAGTATTTATTAAGAACTAGAACAAACTCCCGTAGAAATGAAAAAACAGAGGCTTTTCTAGGGTACGGAAATAAGTGAATTTATAGAGCGACGTTTGGCTGTAATATTCTCATATATTGAATTGTTGGAACCATCTTTTCATGAGTTCTGTCATGCACTTTCCTCCCTCTTCCATCCTCATTCCTCTTTTCATCCCTCTCCCTCTTCCCCTCCCTCCTTCTCTCCTTCTCTCTTCCCTCTTCCTCCTTCTCTCCCTTTCTCTTCCCCCTTCCTCTCTCCCTACCTCTTCCCATTCTTTCTTCCCGCCATCTCTCTTCCCCTTCCTCCTTTCATCCTTGTCTATCTTACTCTCATTTCTTCCCTCCCCTCCTTTTTCCCTCCCTCTCTGTCTTCCCCTCCTTCCTGTCCTCCCTCTTTCTTCCCCTCCTTTTTTCCCTTCCTCTCTCTTCCACTCCCTTTCTCTTCTTCTTTCCTCCTTCCCTCCTCCGCTCTCCCCCCTTTCTTCCCACCCTCTCTCTTTCTCTCCCTCCTTTCTTTCCTCTCTTCCCCTCCCTTCTTCTCTCCCTCTCTCTTCCCAGCCCTCCTTCACTCCCTCTCTCTAAACCCCTTCCTACTTTCCTCCCTTTCTCTCTTCCTCTCCCTCCTTCACGCCCCTCCTCTCTCTTCCCCTTGTTCCTTCCCTCCCTCTCTCTATCCCTCCTTTTTTCCCTGCCTATCTCTTCTCCTTCCTCTTTCCCTCCCTCTTTGTCTCCTTCTCTATTCTCTCCTCCTCCCTCACTATCTCTCTCTTCCCATCCTTTCTTTCCGCCCTCTCTCTTCCCCTTCCTCCTTTCCTCTCTCCCTCTCTTCCCCTTCCTCCACCTCTCCCTTTCTCTTACCCACCTCCTTCCCTCCCTCTCTATTCCCCCTCATCCTTCCCTCCCTCTCTCTACCCCTCCTTTCTTCCCTCCCTCTTTCTTCCCCTTTCTCCTTTTCTTCCTCTCTCTCTTCCCCTCCCTCCTTCCCTCCTTCTCCCTTCCCCTTCTTCCTTCTCGCCCTCTCTCTTTTCCTTCCTTCTTTCCTCCCTCTCTGTCTTCCCCTACCCCCTTCCTGCCCTCCTTCTCTCTTCTCCTTCTCTCTTCCCCTTTCTCCTTCCCTCCCTCTCTCTCTTCTCTTCCCTCGTTTCCTCCCTCTCTCCTCTCCCTCACTCTTTCCATCCCTATCTCTAACCCTCCTTTCTTCCTTCCCTCTCTCCTCCCCTTCTTCTATTCCTTCCCCTCGTTATACCCCTTCCTCATTTCCTCCCTCTCTCTTCCCCTTCTTTCTTCCGCCCCTCTTTCTTCCCCTTCCTCCCTTCCTCCCTCTCTCTTCCTCCTTCCTCCTTCCCTCTCTCTCTCCCTCTCTGTCCTCCCCTTCCTCCTTCCCACACTCTCTCTTCCATCTTCTTTCCCTCCCTCTCTCTCTCTCTCTCTCTCTCTCTCTCTCTCTCTCTCTCTCTCTCTCTCTCTCTCTCTCTCTCTCTCTCTCTCTCTCTCTCTTCCCCTTCCTCCTTCCCACACTCTCTCTTCCCCCTTCCTCCTTTCTTCTATATCTCCGTCTCTCCCTACTGTTTTTTCTATTTCTTACCATTTCTTTTTCTGTGTATTTCTTAGCCCCTTCGAGACT
>NC_134795.1:28508194-28525694 GCF_046742065.1 Oratosquilla oratoria | reverse complement strand
TTATATATACATGAGTGTGTGTGTC
Organism: Oratosquilla oratoria; assembly: GCF_046742065.1. Taxonomy (NCBI): domain Eukaryota; kingdom Metazoa; phylum Arthropoda; class Malacostraca; order Stomatopoda; family Squillidae; genus Oratosquilla; species Oratosquilla oratoria. The sequence goes on along the minus strand of NC_134795.1, from coordinate 28,525,669 downwards.
TGTATATATACATATATATGCATGCATACACACACACACACACACACCCCCACACACACACACACACACACACACACACACACACACACACACACATATATATATATATATATATATATATATATATACTGTATATATATATATACTATATATATATATATATATACATATATATATATACATATATATAAATACATACATATATATATATATTAATTTGAATGTGCTCAACCATCTTGGATATGGTGTTTTAGAATTTAGAATTGCTTTTCCCCTCACCTAGTATTGTCTTCTTCTCCTACAGCTCCAGTTTCTTTTCCTCCTTTTCCGCATTCTTCTTCCTCTTCTTCTTCTTCGTGACCTCGCCGTGCACCCATATTCGCAGCGAAGAATATTTTATTTTTTATTCAGGTCCCAGTCCATTCCGGCTCTCTTTTGGGCCCGCCTTATAGTTTCGCATTTCCATATTCTTTTGTCGGGTTGTGAGCGAGTCTTTCGTGGGACCCCCCCCCCCACTCAAAATTCATTTAACGCTGTCAGTTGGACAGTCTTTTTTTTTTTTTTTTTTTTCTTGTCGCCTTGTGGGCACAGTGGCTTGTTTCAGAGATTCTAGTCGAGAGTACTTCACTTTGTGACCCTGTATGGGTACTGACTTCATTGTTTTTTAAGTAAGAGACTTCAGTGACATATATGCAATTGGCAGTTGCCGACGAGTTCATCAGAATAAACAGCACTAGACGGAGACTTTATTAGTACGACGTTTCGCTTGTCTCGGATCTACCAATTACATAGCTCTGACGCACAAATCTCTGAGAATAAATAACAGGACCCGAGGGGAATAGGAGGGGAGATCACTCCAGCCTAGGGGCGGTTAAGTAGGATGGGGGAGCTACTGTCTGTGTGCAGAAAGGATTTGTCCATCATCGGTGAACAAACGTCTTCCTGCACACAGACAACTGCTCCCCATTTTTCTTAACCATCCCTACGCTCAAGTGACCTTCCCCCCTTTCCGCCACCACAGGTCCTTTTATTTATTCATAGAGATCTGTGTGCAACGACTATGTACTGTATTTGGTAAAGCTCTAACAAACAAAACGTCGTACTAATAAAGGCTCTGTCCTCACATGTTGATTCTCTTCATCTATTTGTATAAAATCCCGACGGATTAAGTCACTCATCGTTCTTTTTGTATGAATGGAATGTAAGCATCACTCAAGAAATAATTCTGATCACCTGCTCAAATCTCTCCTTTACCTTTTCTGTACAACGAAGACTCTTTAGTGCAATATTGTCTCCAACACACACACACACACACACACACACACACACACACACACACACACACACACACACACACACACACACACACACACACAAGGTAATGTTATAAAAATCCTAAATTGGCAGTTTTTTTTTTTTTTTTTTTTTTTTTTTTTTTTTTTTAGACATTGTTAAAAAAGTCCCCCCTCGCCTCAGTTGTGGTAATATGCCTTTGAAGGATTTATTGCATCCTAAGAACGTCCCTCAAGTGTTGCCTTTTCTTTTCTAGCAAAGCTTCTTGGCCGTCTTGCAGATCTCCCTCCTCCTCCTCCTCCTCCTCCTTCTCTTTGTGTCTCGGAAGCTGTCCTCCGCATCTCTCGAATTCTTTCACGTTTTCGGCCATTATCGAACTTTCCCCAGGAGGTCTTCTTGCAAGTTTGCTCGCCCTCCTCGTCCTCCTCCTCCTCCTCCTTCTATCAGCATCTTCTTTTGGGTTCCTTAGAACTCGGTGCCAATGCCACAGGGTCGTCGCCAGGACCCCTTTTTTCTACCATTAATATACGGGGGAGAAAGACTTTGGTATATGTATGTATGTATGTATGTATTGTATGTATGTATGTAGATACGAACATAATACATAGGTACATACATACAAATTAACACATATATAGTACATACGTACACACATAGTACATAGGTACATACATACAGATTAATACATACATAGTACATACGTACATATATGGTACATATGTAAATACATAGTACACACGTACATACATAGTACATACGTAAATTCATAGTACATACGTACATACATAGTACATGTGTACATACATGCAAAACCTATACAGTGCGATTCCATTCGTTGAGGTAGCCTAGTCGGAGGCCATCTTGTTTAGTCCCTACAGGTCTGTCTTGAAGTAAAAAAAATTTACTTTCTAAAAAAGAGAAAAGTTGAAAGGAAATGTTTATTTACAAATTCAATTATGAATTCCATCGTGGTGAGGGAGGGAGAGAGGTCAATGCATTTGATTTTTCATTGCGTTTTTTACTTTTCTTTTTCTTTGACTTTCCAAGACCGACGGCTCGCTTCAATCGACATGACGTCATACCCGAGGCTCGTCTGACCGTTTGTCGGTAGCATGGGAGTGGACTTGCTTACCGTACCAAAGCCCTTTCTGAAGCCCTTGAGGCATTTGATTAGCCACAGTAGCCCGGACCTTCAGCGGGAAATGAAAAATTTTCTTTTCCAAGAGGGGCTAAAGATCGTAGAAGCTCAAATAGCCCATAACCCTAAAATGATGAAAAATAAAAGAGAAATAACTGAAACCTATACAGCGTTTGTAGACAAGGCCCTGGGTTTATTATTTGATACAAATGAAAATGAACTAAAGGCCCAAGATAAAGAACGTTCAAAATGGAAAGTTGTAAGGCAAAAATTGAAAAATGCCTACGAAAATTTACAAGAAAAATACGAAAAATGTCGAAACGCTATTGAAAAGAGAGTTGAAACATTGAACGTTGAAAAATTATCAAATATGCCAAATTTGCCCATGAAAATGAAAAATTTCAAAATTGGAAAACTACCGAAAAAGCCCACAATGCCCACCATGATAAAAAATTTGAAGAAAAATTTCATGGTCTGTAAAAGAACCAGACTTGAGACCTCTGAATGAATAAATGATTGACGTAGTTGTCCGCTCCCTGTGAGGAAAAGGCCTATATAGTAATAGCCCAACCATACCATCTTGACAATAGACACACCAAACATAACTTGTTCAAGACAAATATCAATCAGATATTAACTTTGAAACAGAAAAAATTAATCCTCATCGCAATAGCACAACTACCAACCACCTACAAACAATGATATACTCCAAAACGACAATAGTTTACAAAAGCAATAGCAGTAAAAAAAAATTTTTTTCTCGATCTACCAACCATTAAGACCTCATCCAAGTAACAAACCTACAGTCGACCTTGAGCAGGAACAGCAACAACAAGACGTCCAATTCTTCAGACAACAGCCGTCGAAAGGGCAGATATTTCCGTAACGGGGCCTTTATTTCTGAGCGTAACCTTTCCTTAGCCCATTTTCAACAAGCCCAGAGAGGTTTGAAAAGCGCTTTGTGCACTCTTAAGCCTGACTATTAGCCCATTTTCAATTTGCCCAGAGGCTAGGAAAGCCATATGCACTCGGAGCCTGATAATTTTTCAGCCCATTTCCATCATGCCCAGAGAGGCTAGGAAATCGTCATGTGCACTGAAAGAGCACAAATTCTGAAAAGGGCTTAATTCAGACGCAGCCCCTTTAAACCACTCGCACGCATTTTTAGCCCTTTCGACGCGGAACCAGTTTCCCTCAGCTGAATAAAATAGACAGGCGGCGGAACCTGGAAGGACTGAGAACCACAATCGTCAAAACCCATCGGCGGAAAGGTCGAGGAGGAGGATAACAAGGAGTTGCGAATCAAGAGAGCAACAGGGCGGGTTCCATGGCCAAAGATTGAACTCGCAAAACTTAAGACTTAGAAACCACGTAGTAGTGAGCGCTGAAGGCACGGGTTGTTTTAAGTGAATATACCTTTCTAGTTGAGGGTGATAGGTGGTAAGGAACATGTAGCTGCCAAGTGTAGGCCCTAGGGTCTCTTGCAGTCTCCTCCATTCTTACGTTCAGAAACCTTCCTCAGGCTGACACGACGTGGGCTGAGCCACGCCAGTGAAAGAAATCGCCTGGCGGCAGCATTAAGGAAAGAAAGCAAAGACCGACCGGTTACAGAATACCCGGTTAACCTCGGAAGAACCGAGTTAGCGCCGCAGAGAGGTTCGTCTCCCTCCTCATACTTCGGCGGTGTCGGGCTCTGGAAGCGGACTCTCGAGACGGATGACCGCCCGGAGTCAAAATTTCGTGAAGAAACTGCCTCCAAGGTTTTTTTTTTTTTTTTTTCGAAAATTAATCGAATCATGCCCAAGTTGCAGGGGGCAACTCCAGCATTGATGGAGTAAGGAGGAGGAGGAGTAGGATGAGAAGAACAAGAACAAGAACGAAAAGAACAAAAGGAGGAGGAGAAAGAAGAAGAGAAAAAGAGGAGGGGGAATTGGAAGAGATCGAAGAAAAGGATAAGGAGAAAGAGAGATATGAAGAAAAGGAGTGAGAAAGAGGAAGAAGAGGATGAATAATATATATATTTTATATATATTTTTATGAGATGATAACTAATTAATTTCTTTTCTATTTATCTTTGTTTATTTATCTATTTGTCTAATTATGTATTTGTGTATTAGTTTTCCATTTATGTATATGTTTATTAATTCATTTATATATTTAATTATTGGTTTGATTTTTATCTCTTATATGTACTTGGGAATCCTATCGGTGTGACAAATTATACTCCAGACCCTTTGATTGTGAGTTGATGGGGGTCTATCTGTAAAACCCTAGGAGTTCGTTAACATACAAACAAATAAACAAATAAATTGACAGACAAATGAAAGATAGTAATCCAAGTACCTTGGGTTATAAGGTTTCAGAATATGTACGGTTATAGGAGTGTATCTGCAAAAACCTAGGAGTTCGTGAATAATCCCCACCAAAATTTAACCCTTAACCGTAACCAAAATATACATTTTTTTTAAATGAAATATAGTTTTCCAAGTACCTGAAGTGGTAGGGTATCAGAATATATATAGTTATAGGGGTCTATATGCAAAACCCTAGGAGGAGTTCCTGAACAAACAAACAAATAAACAAACGTACATTATTATAGTTTTTATATATTGTCTTATTATTAATATGATTTTTTTTTTCGCATTCGACCTAGATATGGATCAAAAGGTCTCCTGTCGGTATGCTCCGCCTTTGTAATCCTTTGATAGTTTTCCAAGTACCTTGGGTTATAAGGTTTCAGAATATATATGGTTATAGGGGTCTATCTGCAAAAACCTAGGAGTAGTTCGTGAATAATCACTCACCTAACCATACCCCACCTAACTTTAACCCTCAACCCTAACTTTTTTCTTTCTTTTTTGGAAATGAAATATAGCTATCCAAGTACCTGGGGGGATAGGGTATCAGAATATATATGGTTAGGAACTCCCTAGGAGGAGTTCGTGATCAAACAAACAAACAAACAAACAAACAAGCAGAAAGACGGAGGCTACTACTTTATTATAGCAGATATACATACATATATATATATATGTATATATACAGTGTATATATATATACACATATATGTATACATACATATATGTATATATATATACATATATACATATATATATATATATATATATATGTATATATCATATATATACATATATATATATATATATATACATATATATATATATACATATATACCAAGGACTCTCTCCACCTTATAAGGGAGGTAGCAAGCAACCACTTATGAGACATTTCATCTCAAAACACATTTAAACTTTTCCTCTCTGGCTCTTAAATTCCATGTTTATGCCCAATATAGTGCCGTCGGCACAATCACCCCTTCATATAGTCTCCTCTTTGCATTCATTCTCAAATTACTATTTCCCATGACAATTTTTAATCTCCCAAGGCATTCACTTACCTGTCTCAGTCTACAATTTACTTCTACCGCCACTGCTACCGTTCCTGCCACATGTGATCCCAAGTACCTAAAGCTATCCACTTCCTTCAGCCTCTGTTCTTTAAGACTTACTTCCAACTCTCTGCCATCCTCACTCCTTGTACATCTCATCACCTTTTACCCTCATTTACTTTCAACTTTCTACTATCGCATGCCCTCCCATAATATGCCACAAACTCCCTTAATCCCCTCTCTTACCCTACTACAAGCGCAATGTCGTCAGTAAACAACAAACTGGCTTATCTCCCACTTTTCTCAATTTTCTTTAACCATATTCAGTCACCTGCCCACTACTGTCATATTTACCTCGCGCACCACCCCATACATATATATATATATATATATATATATATATATATATATATATATATATATATATATATATGTATATATATATATACATATAGACATATATATATATATATATATATATATATATATATATGTATATATATATATATATATGTATATATATATATGTATATATATATATATACATACATATATGTATATGTACACGTGCCCATATATTTCTAATTTCTTTGATGCAATCTTTGTTATATGATATTACCAACCATTGCCAACATTACAGACTGGGGACATATCCTGTTAATTTTGTTTCCTTCAGAAATCAGTTTATCACCTACGGAAGGACTGTGTGACAGCACTTGCCGCATTTTGCTGTAATTGTCGCCGACAGTTCAACAGCTCTTCTATCCTTTCGGACAGTATTGCCCCAGTATTGCACTTGATGTAACCTTACCTAACTGAGCATAATATGACCAGGTCTAACTTGACACAATCTAAATGAACTTGTTATCTCTAACCTCTTTCTCTCTCCCGCTCTCTCTCTCTCCCTCTCTCTCTCTCTCTCTCTCTCTCTCTCTCTCTCTCTATATATATATATATATATATATATATATATATATATATATATGTGTGTGTGTGTGTGTGTGTGTGTGTGTGTGTATATCTCACTTACTTTATCTGTGTGTGTGTATGTGTGTGTGGGTGTGTTGTGTGTATGTGTGTGCGTGTGTATGTATGTGTGTGCGTGTGTATGTGTGTGTGTGTGTATGTGTGTGTGTGTGTGTGTGTGTGTGTGTGTGTGTGTCTTTTTCTCTCCTGCATCCACCGCCAAGCCTAGCCCAAAGTCTTTTAACTTCTTGTACGTTTTGTGAACCTCATCTGTCTTCAGACCCTCCTCATCCTTCTCCTCCTCCTCTTCCTCTTCTTCCTCGCGGGTGTCGCGAGGTCGGCCATCATCGTCATCTGCACCAATCGGCCCTCATCAATCTTTTCCATCCCCTATTTCTTCGCCAATTTCATTCCAGGCTTTTGAATTATGATCATCGTCACTGGTTCCCACCAGATAATTTCTCTGGTGCTTGGGCGCAGACCCTCTTCACTTAAAGGGTCTTCATGTTTTGATTGGACGGAATGTTTGGACCAATCACAGTGCCCTGGGGCACCCCGCTTTACTGCATCCTGGTCGTGCTTCAAGAACCGAAAGGGTTCAGTAAGGGCTGGGTTGTAGTTTACCAGTGCTTCTATCAGTAAGGATAAAACGTGTGTGTATGAACTTGGGCATCAATGATCCTCCCAACTTAAGTTGTGTAATAACTAAGCCTAGATGGTACCATTTTGCCTCTACAGGCGTTTAAGGAAAAAAGTGAAACAGAACCTATGATTTCCTAGTGTTATTTCAATCAGCAGTGCATTACATACTTTGTTTCACTGAAGCGAGTAAAAAGAAAACGGAGATATTATGGATAATATTTTTTGCATCCGTTTGTCTGTATATGTTTTGTTAGTGTATGTTTGAGATTGCTCATTTATGTGCCTACATACTTGCCTACAATTTCATTTTGACTCTGTATCAAATAATGTCATTATTGATACTATTATTTCAATTCTTTATATTTTAATTCTATTTAAGTTTATTTTCTATTTTGTTTTATTCTATTTTATATTGATTTTATTTTTATTGAGTTTTTATTAATATTTGTTTTATTCTATTTTATATTGATTTTATTTTTATTGAGTTTTTATTAATATTTGTTTTATTCTATTTTATCTTAATTTGTCTTATTCCACCTCACATTGTTTTATTCTATTTTATTTTATTTCTTTTTTCTTTTTATTCTTCCTTATGTGTTCGTGTCAGTGCACGCGCTCAGTCATTTGTTTTGGCAGGAATTGGTGCAGGCGGGCGTAAAATCCAATGTTCGTAACTTTCACCAACGACCATAAACAATATGTCGACATGATTTTATATGACCGTGTTCATTATGTCGGACATTGAATCAACTACCCTTCTAATGCGATAATTTGCTTTCCTGTATTAAACTTGGAGAAATAATTACATAACAGAGAATGAATGTTTTATTACAGAATCAAGGAGACTAAGTATATATAAATATATATATATATATATATATATATATATATATATGTATATATATATGTATATATATATATATATATATATATATATATATATATATATATATATATGTACTGTATATATTTTTTATGAGATGATAACTAATTAATTCATTTTCTATTTATTTTTATTTATTTATCTATTTGTCTGATTATGTATTAGTCTATAAGTTTTCCATTTATGTATATGTTTATTCATTCATTTATATATTTAATTATTGGTATGATTTTATCTCTTATATGTACTTGGGAATACTATCAGTGTGACAAGTTATACTCCAGACCCTTTGTCTGTGAGTTGATGAAAGCTCAGGCAAGATTATAATCCAAGTAACAGCGAAACATTTAGTTGAAAAAAGTTACTTTGACTGCCAAGGCTTATCCTTCAAGAGAATAAAAGTTCTTGGAAGAAGAGCCCGAGTTAATAGAAGGTGACGCTAACTGATACATGAAAGTGACGTTTTTTATATGCTTTTGGCTAACATTCAATTATTCCATTAAAGTGGGGAGAATAGAATTTGATCAAGTATTTCATTGGTCAGTTGAGGATCCATTTTCATCTTCTGGTGAATAAAATCATCTGGTGACAAACGTTACGGAGCGAGGTCTGTGGGTGCTTGGTTCCTTCGTGTGTCTTTGGTCCTCTTGGCTAAGTTTTGAGTGCCAAAGCTCCTATGTTGAGACAATTTGCCACAACAGAGGAGGACATCATTCTAGATAATGTCGGACGATTTTGTATAGCCGAAGAGGGACCTCTAGACGATAGAGAGAATTAAGATTATCATGCATCCTCTCTCTCTCTCTCTCTCTCTCTCTCTCTCTCTCTCTCTCTCTCTCTCTCTCTCTCTCTCTCTTTCTCTCTCTCTCTCTCTCTCTCTCACTCTCTCTCTCTTGATATATATATATGTATATAATTATATATATGTATATATGTATATATATATAATTATATATATGTATATATATATATATATATATATATATATATATATATATATATATATATATATATATATATATATATATATATATATTATATATTTATCTGTCTCGCTCTTTTTCTTATTCTTAATCTGTCAATGGGCTTTGAAAGACGCCCGTAATAATGTTGAAGATTTTTCTTCCAATAGTTGTATTCGTGTGCCCAAAATCTTTTGTGCGTAATTTTAATTAACTCGTTATTCGGTTTCCGTCGTATGACGAAGGGTCTGACGTTTGCATGGCTACGCATTCGAACAAGGGACTTAAATGAACGGAATGTATCGCTCATCAAGAGTCGATTGCACACAGCAATTCGCATGAATATTTATGAAGCATGTCCATCGACTTCGGGATAAAACCACGTTCCGCTACAAAGGGCACCTTTATGACCGTGAATTTTTTTTTTTTTTTTTTTTTTTTTTTTTTTTCCAGGGAGAGAATTTGTTTGGACTCTACGTTCTGGTCACTTTAAAACTTCCAGTTTACAAAACGTATTATTTGCATCCTTGTAATAAGAACATTTAAGGTCTTTGTATTAGACTGTAGTGACATGGTGTGAAGTAGTTGTACCTAAGGGATAAGTCTCTCGGTATTATACAGCAACGTAACTTCTTACGCGTGAAACTTAAGTCATGTTACCATTTAATATTAGTTTATTACTCAAAGCTTTCGTTTAATCCATTACTTGTCATTCATTCATACCCACACTACAATAGGAAGACGATATTACTCGCTTTATCCTCTCATAAGTATATTTCATCTAGCTTTGCTTCTTTTTTTGTCATACCAGGCGACAAAAACCGGGACGGGGGTTAGGACTAGGAATCCTGCTACCTGTAGCCCCACAGGGGACATTCCTAAAAAAAAAGTAAAGGCATAAGAGGGTCTAGGAGTTTTCCAACCAGTACCCTAAGGTTTGGGTCTTTTAATGTGCGTGGATATGGTACAGATGAGAGTGAATGGGAAGAGATAGGCAGTATGCCTGTGAGAATAAAGATGGATGTATTGGCTTTGAGTGACACTAAATTGAAAGGGAGGGGCGAGTGTGTGTTTGGGAGTGTAGTTGGGAGGTTCTCAGGAGTAAGTGAAGAGATAGGTAAACGTATAGTGGTGTGGAAGGAGGTTTCTTTAAGGTTGATGTGGATGAAGGTGAAGCTGGGAAGGGAGATGTGGGTTTTTGTAAGTGCGTATGGGCCTGGTAGTGAGAAGAGCGTAGAGGAAAGGGAGGCATTTTGGGTAGATTTAAATGAGTGCAGAGAGGGATTAGGGAGAAATGTCAATGTAGTTGTATTGGGAGACCTTAATGCTAGGGTAGGAAACGAACCAATAGACGGAGTGATTGGGAAGTATGGAGTTTCAGGTAAAAATCGTAGTGGAGAGTTGATGGTGGAGATGTGTCTCGAAAGAGAGTTGATGATAAGAAATAGAGTGTTTAGGAAGAAGTTTGAGCATAAGTACACATGGGAGAGGGTGGTGGAAGGAAGGGTGGCAGATAGAGCGTTAATGGACTATATAGTGGTGACCAGGAGTATGGTAGGAAGAGTTAAGGATGTACATATTCTATAGGGAGAGAGTGGGGGAATATCTGATCATTTTCTGGTGGAAGGTGAGAGTGGAGAATAGGTGGAGAAAGAGGAAAAGGACAGAAGGTAGAGAGGTACTTAGAGTGAACTGCTTAAATGAGAAAGAAAAGGAGGAGTATGAGAAGAAGCTGAGAGAGGAGTGGGAGGGAGTGAAGAATAGAGTAGAACTAGGAGTGGAGGAGGAATGGGGATGGTTCAAGGAGGGAGTCATAAGGTGTGCAAAGATGGTGTGTGGAACAAGGAGGGCGGGAGGAAATAGAAGGAAGGGTAGTGAGTGGTGGGATGAGGAAGCAAAGAAGGGTGTAGAAGAGAAGAAGTAGGCTTTCATAGATTGGCTACAAATTAGGACGAGGGAATCGTATGAGAGGTACAAAGTAAAGAGAAAGGAAGTTAAGCATAAGATAAAGGAATTGTAATGAGAAATAGACATTTGGGAATGGATGCTAAGAGGAGGTTATATGAAGGAGTGATTGTGCCGACAACACTGTACGGGGCAGAAAATTGGAACATAAGAGAGGAAGAGAGAAGGAGTTTAAGTGTGTTTGAGATGAAATGTCTGAGAAGTATGATAGGGGTTACTAGGCTAGATAGGGTGAGAAATGAGGAGGTGAGGAGAAGAGCAGGGGTGGAAAGGGAGCTGGGAGATAGGGTTGATGAAAGAGTATTAGGATGGTTTGGACACATGGAAGAAATGAATGAAGAAAGATTAGTAAAAGAGGTGTGTAAGGCAAAGGTGGAAGGAGTGAATATGAGTGGGCGTCCTGGGGTGAGATGGATGGATGGGGTAAAAGGAGCATTACGAAAGAGAGAAATGTCTGTTAAGGTAGGACGGGAGAGGACAGAAGATAGGGGTGAATGGAAAAGGGTTGTGTATGGATGATGCTGAGGGGGTGGGGGATGGGGGATGGGGGGTTGAGGGAGTATGTATGAGAAATAAATTGAGGCAGCCCGAAGGTATTTCTCCCCGTCTTCTCCTTTTCTGCATGAGGGGACGGGGAGGGGGGGTCGCCGAATTTATGAAGCGGTCTTGCTGTGGATGTGCTGTGTCTTGTTACACTGCATTTGACTCAGGGCAGTGGACAGGATGCAGGGATGACCCGTCATCCAGGAGGTGCCAAGATGAGAGGGAGGGAAGAGGGTGGAGTGGGTGGGAGTGGTTTCTATGCCTTTTTCGTTTTGGCTACCTCCCGTGTAAGGGAAAAAAGCTTTTGGTGTATGTATGTATGTATGTATATATATATATATATATATATATATATATATATTATAATAGTATATATATATATATACATATATATATATATAGATAGATAGATAGATAGATAGAAAGATAAATAGGTAGATAGATATATAGTTATTGCCTCCAGGGATAACATAACTGACTATTTGAATAAAAATCCTAAGGGGTGTTTCATGCGATCACCCCTGTATGAATTATGCTCTGATTGTTAACTGTATAACATGTATTCTGCTCTTATATACCCAATTTATTACCAATGTGTGTTCTTGTCAGGTATATTTTTATACTGAGAATAAGCAGAATGTAATTAAACATCTGAATGGAATCATGTGGTAGTAAGCAGAATAGTTTACAACAGATACTACTGCTTAAGCATCGGTTTAAGCTTTTATTTTCTTTTGATTCAGTTTCCGGTTATTCACCAAGGTCCTGTAGATCTTCAGAATTTGTCTGTCTATGGGCGAAGCTTCTGTCATTATGAATCGACAGTAACTTCTCTTTTGCGTTACGTTCTGGCTAATCGTATCACAAATCCCCCATCCTCTGTCAGTTCTCTCTTCTTGCTTCTCTTCCCATATTAACGTCATTTGCAGCCTCTATTTTATCTGAATTCCCCACTTTTCCAATTCCCTTTCTGTTAATGTATACTCCTCATTCTTAATGTTCATTTTCTGTTTTCGCATCTCAGCATTTCCTCATTTTCTTTCGTCCTCTGTATTCTTTACTTTTTTCTTATTCTTTCCCCTGAGAGCAGTTGCGTCTTTTTTAATTCCTAATTTTGATCCTCTCTTCCAATTTTCGTTTCAAAAATATTTATCTTTTTTCTATGTTTTACCTCCTCTCTTTTGTCTGACTTTTTTTTTTTTTTTTTGCGCTGTCCGTTCCCTTTTCTTGTTTGTTATCAGGTCACTCTTTTAGCCAGTGAAGTTAGGTGCCTACGACAAGAGGCTCTTAGCAGCACCCGTAGTCGTCGCCTCTAATCTTTGTCCTCGATCACTCCTGGCAACTGGCACTCACCAGTGACTCCTTATCAATTGCCTCCCTCGTTTGTGTAATATTACAAAGCATAATGAGATGCCCCAAAATGAGGTAAGGACTTAGAATTCAGTAGCAGTTTTGGGTCAGTATATTCACATACAGTTATACACAGGAAAGGTACAAAACAATGGACGGTAGACTGGAATGACCCATCATCATGTGTGTGTATGTGTGAGTGCATGTGCGTTTGTGTGTGCGTGCATGTGTTTGTGCGTGTGTGTGTGTGTGTGTGTGTGTGTCGCTGCCTTTATGGTCCTCACTTATGGATATGTCGATTCACTTCCCCCAGTTATAATCTTCTTTCTGGGTGAATCAAATTTCTAATTTTTTTCTTCTATATCTTTCTTCTCTTAATTCTTATACATCGTACCCTCCGGAGTACTTCAAAGGAATCTCACGAGAGCACGTATACAAGATCCTTCGTGAGCTTTGCAGTTACGTAGTGATTTCCTTAGTCCAATGATCTTTAACTTTATATTTAAGATCCTCCCCAAAGGGCATGATTTTACATTCATGAACCAATTGAATTTTCTTCTTCACCGTTTTACCAATCAAATTCTTTGTTTCAAGTCTTTACGGCAATATTGTTTACTTAGAATAATATCGACTCTTCCTAATTATCACTTAGGTTACAAAAGAATATCATATCACCAATATTCAAATATTCACTCGAGATTCCGGAGTCTTATTTACAAGCAATATTTTTATTACTTACTCAAGGCGGAAAGCGGACTCAGGCAGCTCGCTCGGGCTGTTATTTATAAATAATCTACCTATAAAATGCAATAATCCATTTTCTACCCCTCTTTCTACACTCTTTTCTACCAGCCTCTTACAGTGTGTGTGTGAGTGTGTGATTCACCATGGTCTTGGATCACGTGTTAGACTTGTGATCGACAGCAATTTCCCTCCCGGAAGAGAGTTCAGAGCTCATATATGACCGATCCTTGGGTAATAATGTGACCTTACACGTACACATACACCCAACTCCCTGCCCACGAGAGTCGGAGTAACGACCTGCAGAGCAGCGATACTGAAATTAATTTAGCCCTGGGCGAGATTCAAACCCGGACCGCCGTAGTGGCAGCCGAGAATTCTAACCACTGTGCCACGAGGTGTGTGTGTGTATGTGTGTGTGTGTGAACTTAAAGCCGTCAGAACACCGTTTCATTTCTTTCCCAATAATGCGATCCTTTTTTCTTATTTTTCCTTCTAATGTATGAGAAGTACTCTGTTCATGCTTCGATATTCACTTTTTGCGATTGGTGGAAATAATTTTTCTTCAAGATAAAATTAATATCTCCTTGTTATTTTTCATAAATGTTACTGAAGAAATCAAGCGTTAAAACGTTTTAACATATTATCAACATCACTATGATAATAATTATTAAAAAATGGCCAGGGTGATATAGCGGTACGAATGGTCTCTATCTCTATCTCTATCTCTCTATCTCTTCTCTATCCATCCATCCCTCCTTTCCTCTCCCTTTATATCTCTCTCACTCTCTCTTTCTCTCTCCATCTCCCTCTCTATCAGCTCGCTCTCCCTCTGTCCCTCCCTCCCTCTCTCCCTCCCTCTCTCCCTCTCTGTATCTCTCTCTCTCTCTCTCTCTCTCTCTCTCTCTCTCTCTCTCTCTCTCTCTCTCTCTTCCCGTCCCTTCCTCTCTTGATCACTTTCTACCTCAATCCCTCTCTCTCTGTCTGCCAATCTCTCTTGATCCTTATAGTAGGGAGCCCACCCTTTCTGATTAAAATCGCGTGACATGATTTTTAAAAAATCTGAAAAGTGTCCAACGGGGATTGAATGAGTTCATCGAGGAGGCTGTGAGTCAGGCTCCGCAATGGCCTTCCCCTTTGATCCGCCTTCGCCTCCTTCCCTCCCCAATCCCGTTCTTCTTCTTCTTTACGTCACTCCCCCCGACCATCGAAGGCCCTTTTCTGATCCAGTGACCGGCGCTGCTCCCGTGACAACCTTCATATACTTTGTTAAGGCTAACGCCAGTGGACGTGATTGTAGCTGAGGGTAACGACAGCAAAACCCCCTTGTTCGAATCACTTTGTGTCATCGCAGATTTCTTTTATGATTTACTTCAGTCGGTTCTATTCTGTTTTTAATAAAGTCGTTCAAAAAAAGTGGGTGAATCACCACGGTCTTGGATCACGTATTGGACTCAAGATTGAACGTTATTATCTCTTGGATGAGAGCACATATATGGTTTATACTATGATTTTACACACACGCACACACACACACACACACACACACACACACACACACACACACACACACACACACACACACACACACACACACACACACACACACACACACACACACACAACTCCTCGCCCACCTTGATTATAATGCCGGCTAGCAATGTAGTGGTGCAGAAATTTTCACCCTGGTTGGGACTCGTACTTGGACAGTTGAATTAGTGGGTGAGAACGGTACCTCTGCATCATCAAGCCATGTGTGTGTGTGTATTTACCTCGTTGTGTTTTACGGGAAGGGGAGCTATGCTCGTGAAGTCCCGTCTTCATATCTCGTTTTATCTACACTGTTCTTAAATTCGTGTATCGTTTTTTCACACACCACATTCTCATCTAACTTGTTCCAAACGTCTATTATCCTGTGGGGAAAGCTGTTTTTTTCAGGTCTCTTCTATGACTGTCTTTCTTGATTTTCTTTCCGTGTCCTCTTGTATCTCTAATATCCCATTTTATTAGATCCTCTCTATCAATAGTTTCTATGCCTTTCATGATTCTAAAAATAGTTATCAAGTCTCATCTCTCTCTTCTTTGCTCTAATGTCTGTAGCTCAAGTTTTGCTATTCTCTCTTCATATGATAGTTCTGAGAGTGTTGGTGCCAATTTTATAATTGCTCTTTGTATTCTTTCAAGTTTTGTTATAATTTTTTTTGTACTTGGTGACCACGTCGTCGCTGCATACTCCAATCTTGGTCTTATCAAAGTGACCTGTATTTTCTTCACCATTTCTTCATCCAGGTATGTAAATGTCACTTTGATTGTGTGTGTGTGTGTGTGTGTGTGTGTGTGTGTGTGTGTGTGTGTGTGTGTGCGCGCGCGTTTGTGTGTGTGTGTCAACAGTTATTTCCCTTTGGATTTGCTGTTAATTGGCGCCATTGCTCAACTTAAAGAGGAGCTTATATGTGGTACTCGTCAGCGCTAATTGGAAAGAGCTGACGCGGCTTTTGTCCTGGATAAACTGTTACGAAGATGGCTTCTAATTAAGACTCTCGGTAATGTGAGTTCAATTGGTAAAAGTCGACCTCATCTTCTTCGTCGTGACTTCGAGTTGATTTTTCAATCCCACTAAGTAGAAGACCAGGAGCCTACCCCAGGAGGCGCTGAGTAGCTACGGCCGAAGTCGTCACCTTTCCCCTATGCACTTTGGGGACTGTTGGGGCAGGTGACACTCCCCGCTGGAAATCGGAGTAAGGTACGGGATTCGAACCCACAACCAAGCAAATGTGAGGTCAGCACGCTTCCGATGACTCCACTAATGCACAAGACCCTTCTAAGAAGGAGGCGGATTGTTTAGCCGAAACTCGGACTTCTCTCTAAAGAGGATCTTGTTAGGTCGAGACATCTCTCTCTTTTGCTCCGATTTTGCCCTTCGGTTGTAATAGATCACGTGTACTTAGCCAGAAAAGAATGTATAAGGATACTTCCAGCACTGGTGTTGTAGTGTATCTTTGGGGTTTTATGCCTTCAGTAACACTCCAGTCAGTGAAACGTGAGGTAATATTTGTTTGTAGACTGTGTGCTATGTGTGTGTGTTTATGCTCGTACTTGTCCAGTGCTACACAGCAGCGAGTTGATTTCATAATGCAGAGTTTAACCCATGTGTGTTTGTATGTGTGTCTGTGTGTGGTTTTTGTTTGTGTTTGTGTGTGTCTGTGTGTGTGTGTGTGTGTGTGTGTGTGTGTGTGTGTGTGTGTGTGTGTGTGTGCGAGCGCATGAGTTTATGTTTGACAATGTAAAGTGAGTTCCCCAGTATCTATTCTCTTTAATCATTGTGTGCATGTATGCATGTTTGTATTTTAAATTCCCTTGCATGCACAGGCAGGCGCAATCAAGTAAGTACAAATATACACGAAGGTAGGGAGGTATTCACACAAACACACACACACACACACACACACACACACACACACACACACACACACACACACACACACACACACACACACACACACACACACACACACACAGACGCGCCTAGAGAGAAAGAGAAAGAGAGAGAATGAGAAACAGGAACAATGGGTGCGCATTTTTT
>NC_134795.1:28500694-28503194 GCF_046742065.1 Oratosquilla oratoria | reverse complement strand
CCCCCTGTAAGGGGGTAAAGGATTTTTGCTGTATGTTTGTATATATAAATATGTGTGTGTGTGTGCGTGAGTGTATGTGTGTGTGTGTGTGTGCGCGTGAGTGTATGTGTGTGTATGGATATATATATATATATGTATATATGTATAGACATAATATATTATATATATATATATATATATATATATATATATATATGACACACAGGAAACCCACAGTCGGAGAAAATAAACTTCGAATAAAGAAGAATCCTATATTTCGGCTATCAACTGTAGCCCTCTTCAGGAAAGTACATAAGACAGAGGACAAAGGGGACTTATAAGCTACAGAAAAGAGAAGGAATGTGGACAGATGACCTCATTCAGGCGCGGGGCAAACTGGGGTGGCGGAGGAGGGAGGGGGTGAGGTGAGGGGGGGTAAAGCCCCGTACCAGTTTGCTAACAGCCGCGCGTGAAATGATGTCAGGAGTCCAATGTCCTTTAGAGATATTAATATTAGGGCATTCCTCAATTAATGCTGATTCGACTATTTTTCTCCTGAAACCGCAGTGGGACTTGAACACTAATATGACCTTACCCCAGTCGAAAGAATGATTCTTATTTTTGACAAGACATTGTCAGGGTGATTGCTAAAAAAGTGAAGGTAATTCCCTGAGTGGGTGGGCTTTTGGCTTCACTTTTTTAGCAATCACCCTGACAATGTCAAGAAAAGTGTTGCCTCTGGCCTTTTCTTGAGGGCTTTCAGGATTTTCAGTCCTCAATTTCTGGACCATGAGATCGAGGGGATCAAATGTCAACATAAGAAGTTGGCTTATCCACCTTGGTTTCTGGACCAAGCCCTCAGTAAGGCTAGGGCCAACCATTTTAGAACTTCCCTCCCCTCAAGTTTTCACCGCTCCTTTAAGGACATTCTAAAAATTCCATTCAATAATACCATCAGTTCTACTACTAAGTTGTTTCCTCATGAGCGTCTCACTATTGCCTATCACTATCCTAACACCGTGCGTAAGCAAATTGTGAACGTTCAACAAAAACCGAAGGAAGTTGAGTCACCTGGTGTTTATTGTTTGCCCTGCCAAGATTGTGATTTGGTTTTCTTGGGTCAAACCGGGAGAGACTTGAACACTAGATTGGCAGAATATGAAAGGTCAATTAGGTATGGGCAAGAAAATTCGGCTGTATTTCTTCATGTCAAAAATAAGAACCATTCTTTCGACTGGGGTAAAGCCAGATTAGTGTTCAATTCCCACTGCGGTTTCAGGAGAAAAATAGTTGAATCAGCATTAATTGAGGAATGCCCTAATATTAATATCTCTAAAGGACATTGGACTCCTGACATCATTTCACGCGCGGCTGTTAGCAAACTGGTACGGGGCTTACAACCCCTTCTCACCTCACCCCCTCCCTCCTCCGCCACCCCAGTTTGCCCCGCGCCTGAGTGAGGTCATCTGTCTACATTCCTTCTCTTTTCAGTAGCTTATAAGTCCCCTTTGTCCTCTGTCTTATGTACTTTCCTGAAGAGGGCTACAGTTGATAGCCGAAATATAGGATTCTTCTTTATTCGAAGTTTATTTTCTCCGACTGTGGGTTTCCTGTGTGTCATTTACAAATGTGCTACTACATTTCTGTTTAGCAATATATATATATATGTATATATATATATATATATATATATATGTGTGTGTGTATATATACATATATATATATAAATATGAATTTAAATGTGTATATATGCATGTATATATGCCTGTATGTATGTATTTATGGACATTTGTATGTATGTATTTATGTATGTATGTACACATGTTAAGAATGTCACACCAAATCCTTGACTCTTATTATCACGGTTCCCCGCATCAATTCCCAGCAGGTACGAGTGACTGCCGCTCGCCCAAGCTATCCCATCACTTGAGGCTAAGGTAAAAGTGTCAGTGGCTTCCGGGCATAATGTCCCTAGGTTTTCTTTAAACTCCTCCCGGAAGTTCTGGGGCAGAGGTAACACAGCTCTCGGAGAGTCCTGTGTTTTGAAAGAAGATTCCTCGCGTACTCGGTGACGGTCAGGTGGAGATCAAAGCTTCCGTGGATCGCCATTAAAATCGCATCGATAACAAGGCGCCCCTTTGAACACACTCTTTGAAACTCATCCCCCCACCATCGCCACCACCACCACCACCACCACCATCGACACCACCACCACCATCGCCACCACCATCCCCATTACTGCTAGGTTGCCACGTCTGAACGTGCGCGAATGTATGCGCTTGTGCGAACGTCGACGTACCACACGTAGCTCATGGAAAATACACACGTACAATCACGAGTGTATGTGCAAGTACACGCAAACACACACGAACGCACGCGCGCACACACACACGCGCACACACACACACACACACACACACACACACACACACACACACACACACACACACACACACACACACACACACACACACACACACACACACACACACACACACACACACACACACACACACACACA
>NC_134795.1:28490694-28495694 GCF_046742065.1 Oratosquilla oratoria | reverse complement strand
ATAAGGCCTACACTAAGCAGTTCCATGTTCCTTACCATCTTTCATCCCTATCCATATAATTACATAATCTCCTCTTAAAACAACCAATTGCTATATCGCTCACTACATGGTTACAAAGTCTATTCCATTCATTAACTACTTTGA
This sequence comes from Oratosquilla oratoria, assembly GCF_046742065.1. Taxonomy (NCBI): domain Eukaryota; kingdom Metazoa; phylum Arthropoda; class Malacostraca; order Stomatopoda; family Squillidae; genus Oratosquilla; species Oratosquilla oratoria. The sequence goes on along the minus strand of NC_134795.1, from coordinate 28,495,550 downwards.
AGGTAAACCAGTTCTTGCCTATTTCCATCTTTTATCTAAATTTGCCCAATTGATATCCATTATCATGACTCCTGCCTTGCTGTCTTGATATGATGACCCTACCTGGAGATCCAAAACAATCATTAACATAAAGAACCGAAGCCCAGTAACCAATCTTAACATAACTTATCCTACCCGAACCTAACAAAACCTAACCAAGATGAAACTAACTTAACTTCGCCTACCCAAATTCTATCTTAACATTATCAACCACATACCGTCTACACTTTCTATGCGGACATCCGTACGGTGGAAATACTAAGACGCCGTTGTCACCATACTCGTGTCTTTCATGTGTTCATTAATTTGTTTTAATTATTTTTTATTTTAATTTGTTATTATTATCTATAATAATTCAATGTTCTTTTAATTTGAGTCCATTTCTTCTTTGAGTAATAGGAAAGCTAAAAAAATATCCTTGGCTACATTTGGACATATCCTTTGATTATTTATTTATTTTTAGAAAATATAAGACGAAAATCGAAGGAAAGGAAAGAAGTAAATAAACATATTGATATAGCATGAATAGATGAATAGGCATGATATGTAAAAGAGGTGAATGTGCGTGTTATGGAAAAGAGTGAGAAGATAGAGAGGAGATAAAGGGCGAAGAAAGGGGGTTAATTAGATAAAAGGTGGAAGATGTCCTCCATGCCAGGATATACAGAAAGGAGGCAATTAGTGAGAGAAAGAGGCTCGGAGAAGAGAAACAGGAGGCGCGGAGGATTAAGAGGAGGAGGTGGAGAGGACAGAGAATGATGGAGGAAGAAGGAGGAGGAGGTGGAGGAAGGGTGTAGTATCAAGTAGTGTATGGGGTGATGTAGATAGTTGTTTAGCCAATTTTATTCACTTACTTATAAATCTGTTTATTTATTTATATACCTATTTTTATCATTACTTTAAATATATTTTAGGCATATATCTATTATTTATTTATTTATTTACTTATTTTTGTGTTTGATTTAATCCTTTATCTATTAATTTCCTTATTTGTGTATTTACTAATCTTTATTATCTTTTACTTTTGTGTTTCAATTGATTATTCATTTATTTCTTTATATAATGTATTTTTTTTTGTTTCCTTTTATCATGTGGCCTATGTATTCAAAGGTCTCCTCTCAATATGCTCCAACATTGTTATAAATCATTGTATGAGGTCTTCAGTTGTATGACCAACCTTGCTCGAGCGTCGATCCCGTGAGTTTTAAGGGCAGATTCCCTCGCTGAAAAACATCGGCAGACAGGATCAGTTTACATGACATTGGTCCGAAGAGAATAAATTTTGAGCTTCGCAGTGTTTGTCAGAGTTTTGACTTTCATCTCCTTTGGTTGAAGCACGGTCGCCAGAAAGAAGAAGTGAGGCAAGAGGCACTGGGATGAAGGAAACCAGGCTTTGCTTTGTAGTTGTATGGTTGATCTAATTATTATAGGTATTTGTTGATTTAATTTATGTCAGCCTTTGGCAAAGGTTTTTTTCGTCTGTGAAATCAAAACGTATACTATTATTACTTTGTTGTCATTATCATTGCTATAATATTATATATATATATATATATATATATATATATATATGTGTGTGTGTGTGTGTGTGTGTGTGTGTGTGTGTGTGTGTGTGTGTATACACATGGAAAGAATGAGTGAAGAAAGATTAGTAAAAGAAGTGTGGAAGGCGGAGGTGGAAGGAGTGAATATGTGTGGGCGTACTAGGATGAGATGGGTGGATGGGGTGAAAGGGTTTTTACAAAAGAGAGGAATGTCTGTAGAGGAAGGACGGGAGAGGATAGAAGATAGGGGTGAATGGAGAAGGGTTGTGTATAGATGAAGCTGTGATGCATAAGGGGGAGTGGGTGGGGGATGGGGGGTGAGGAAGTATGTATGAGAAAAAAATAGATTCTCCCCGTCTTCTCCTTTTCTGCATGAGGGGACGGAGAGGGGGGGTCGCCGAATTTATGAAGCGGCCTTGCTGTGGATGTGCTGTTTCTTGCGACACTGCTTCTGACCCAGGGCAGTGGACAGGATGCAGGGATGACCCGTCATCCAGGAGGTGCCAAGATAGGGAGGGAGGAGGGTGGAGGGGAGTGGAATATATGGGAAATGAAATGGGTTGGAGTGATTTCTATGCCTCTTTCTTTTTGGCCACCCCCCGTGTAAGGGGGAAAAACCCTTTGGTATATGTATGTATGTAGATTTATTTGGAAACGAGAGGGGAAGAATTAAATTTCCAATAGACATTTTGAACTTATATTGACAAAATTAAACACGCAATACAGAAAAAATAGAATAAAATAAAACACAGTAGAAAAAACTAAGACGTTTCATAGATCGTTCTTCATCTTCAGTTGGAGTATAGACAATGTAAACAAGTGATACGAAGTATGACAAATCATGGAGAGGTCACGTGTGACCTCTCTAGGCGAGACATCTGCAATATTTGTTTTACTTCGTATTTATATAGCTCACTCGTTTACATGTCTACACTCTAAATAAAGATGCAGAACGATCTGCGAAACGTCTTGTTTTCTTTTTCATTGTGTTTTTTTTTTTGTATTGCTTGTCTAATTTTGTCAATATAAGTTCCCAATGTTAATTGAAAATTTAATTCTTCCTCTCTCCTTTCCATAGAAATCTACTTTCCGAAAGCCAGAAAGATTACGAAAGAAACTATATAATTCATTTGCTGTCATTTCCTACTGAATATATATATATGTATACATATGTATATATATGTATACATGTATATATATATATGTACATATGTATATATATGGGGAAGAGGGGAATGTCTGTTGAGGAAGGACGGGAGAGGACAGAAGACAGGGGTGAATGGGGAGTGGTTGTATATGGATGATGTTGTGATACATGAGGTGGAATGGGCGGGAGGGATGAGGGGTGAGGTAGTACGTATGAGCAAAATTTGACGCAGCCCGAAGGGATTTCTCCCCGTCTTCTCCTGTTATGCATGGGAGGACGGAGAGGGGGGGTCGCCGATTTAATGAAGCGGTCTTGCTGTGTATGTGCTATGCCTTGCGACACTGCTTCTGACTCAGGGTAGTGGACAATGTGCAGGAGGTGCTAAGATAAGAGGGAGGGTGGAGGGGTGTGGAGTGTATTCAGGGATGGCATGGGTGGGAATGATTTTATGCCTTTTTCTTTTTGGCTACCTCCCTTGTAAGGGGGAAAAAGCCTTGGTATATGTATGTATATATATAAATATATATATATATATATATATATATATATATATATATATATATATATATATATATATATATATATGTATATATACGAGGTCCATTCAAAAAGTATCCGACCTTGGTACATAAAGAAAATATTTATGTACATTTCAAAACTTTTATTCAATCACCTTCAAAGTACCCCCCTTGGGAGTGCACACACTTCTCCCAGCGGTGCTGCTTCCGCTAGTAACATCTCTGAAATGCCGAAATTGGAATGTTGTAGACCTCTGCCGTCGTTTTTCTTCTGATGCTTCCATTGTGATGACTGAAATTTTGTTTCCGGGTCGTATCCTTACACCCATGTCTCATCACCAGTGATGACGCTCTTCATGAAGTCAGAATCACTGTTAGCACAGTCAAGCAGGTCTTGTGCAATTTCCAGGCGGAGTTGTTTCTGCTGTTCCACCAGCAACTTTGGAACAAATTTTGCAGACACTCGTCGCATGGCCAAATCTTCGGTTGAAATTGTATGAACTGATCCTGTGCTTATTCCTACTTCTCCGACAATCTCGTTGATGGTTATACGACGGTCGTCCTCCATTATTCGACGAACATTCGCAATGAATTCTTCGTTGCTGATGATGGATGGCCTGCCAGACTGTGGCTTGCTCTCAGCTGAGGTTTGTCCTTGCTTGAAGCTGTTATACCACTCCTTTATCTGTGTTATTCCCATGGCTTCATCGCCAAAGGCTTGCTGAATCTTCTGGATAGTTTGCACTTGCGTATCACCAAGCTTGTGGCAGAACTTAATGCAATAGCGCTGCTCGATGCGCTCCGATATGTTGTGTAAGGACGGTAATCCGACGAGTACGTACTGGATGACTGCACTCTAGCCTTAACAGGTGGGAACTGGCGCGCACTACAGCTTTTAAAATTTCTACGTATGCGCAGCAAGGGTGCCGTCAACTGCCACAAAAATGGATTTCTGAATGGTAAATTATTTTTCCTTTTATGGACCAAGGTCGGATACTTTTTGAATGGACCTCGTACATATACATATACACATATACGCATTATATGTATATATATATATATATATATATATATATATATATATATATATATATTTATATATTTATATGCTGGTACTTTGTGACAAGTTGACGAAGGTGGAAAAAGAAGACACGGGTCTAGTTCCGAGTTTCTGAGTATATTCCTGACCGGTTTCACTCTGTGTATTTCTTCTGAAGCATAGAGCGAAACCGGACAGGAACAAACTCAGAAACTCGGAACTAGACCCGTGACATCTTGTTCTACCTTCATCATATATATATATATATATATATATATATATATATATATATATTTATATATATATATATATGTATGTATATATGTACACACACGCATATATATATATATATATATATATATACAATAATTTTTATGACAGTTGCATGCAGGATTCGAACTCACTGCTCTCAGCCACCTGAAAGATCAACTTTCGCAGACCCCAATTCCTGTTTTACTCAGATTAGTGATCATTCCTATCCTCGGAAATCAGTTAGATTCCAGGTTTCAAGGATTTTATAGCTTCTGTGGTGTACTGGTCTAAGACTCTGCGAAAGTTGATCTTACAGG
>NC_134795.1:28480694-28485694 GCF_046742065.1 Oratosquilla oratoria | reverse complement strand
TATGGAGAAATGTCAATGTAGTTGTATTAGGAGACCTTAATGCAAGGGTAGGAAACGAACCAATAGACGGAGTGATTGAGAAGTATGGAGTTCCAGGCAAAAATCGTAGTGGAGAGTTGATGGTGGAGATGTGTCTCGAAAGAAAGTTGATGATAGCAAATACAGTGTTTAGGAAGAAAGTCAAGCATAAGTACACATTGAAGAGGATAGTGGATGGAAGGGTGGTAGATAGAGCGTGACCAGGAGTATGGTAGGAAGAGTTAAGGATGTACATGTTCGAAGGGGAGAGAATGGGGGAATATCAGATCATTTTTTGGTAGAAGGTAAGTTGAGAGTGGAGAATAAGTGGAGAAAGAGGAAAAGGCAGAAGGTAGGGAGGTACTTAGAGTGAACTGCTTAAATGAGAAAGAAAAGGAGAAGGAGTATAAGAAGCTGAGAGAGGAGTGGGAGTGAGTGAAGGATAGAGTCGAACTAGTAGTGGAGGAGGAATGGGGATGGTTCAAGGAGGGAGTCATAAGGTGTGCAAAGATGGTATGTGGAACAAGGAGGGCGGGAGGAAATAGAAGGAAGGGCAGTAAATGGTGGGATGAGGAAACAAAGAAGGGTGTAGAAGAGAAGAAGTAGGCTTTCATAGATTGGCTACAAATTAGGACGAGGGAATCGTATGAGAGGTACAAAGTAAAGAGAAGCGAAGTCAAGCATAAGACAAAGGAGGCAAAGAGGAGAGCAGATGTGAAATGGGGTAAGAGTATGACAGAAAATTTTGAAAGTAATAAAAAGATGTTTTGGAAAGAAATGAAAAGAGGAAGAGGAGGCGAATCAAGTAGAGAAGAAAAGGTAAAAGGTGCAGATGGAGAGATGATAATGGAAGAGAAGGCAGTGAGAGGAAGGTGGGCAGAGTATTTTAGGGAGTTGCTAAATGTGAAGGAGGATAGGGAAGCGCCAAGAAAATGAGAGTGATGAGTGAGGAAAATGGAGGAAAAATAGGGAAAGATGAAGTGAAAGCAGCTGTTAAAATGATGAAAGCAGGTAAGGCACCTGGATTGGATGGATGCCATGCAGAATGTCTGAAAAATGGAGGTACAGTGATGGTGGACTGGCTGGTGAGGCTATTTAATGTTTGTTTAAGAGAGGGTATAGCACCGGAGGACTGTAGGAGTGCCTGTATAGTTCCACTTTACAAGGGAAAGGGGGACAAGTGTGAGTGTAGTAGTTTCAGAGGGATCAGCTTGTTGAGCGTAGTTGGGAAGGCTTATGGGAGGATCTTGATTGAGAGGATTAGGAGAGGAACAGAGGGAATAATTGGTGAGGAACAGTGTGGTTTTAGGACAGGTAGGGGTTGTGTAGATCAGATTTTTGTGGTAAGACAGATATGTGAGAAAGCTATAGGAAAAGGTAAGGATGTTTTTGGGCTTTTATGGATTTGGAAAAGGCTTACGACAGGGTAGACAGGAAGGCACTGTGGGAGGTATTGCAGATATATGGGATAGAAGGAAAGCTGTTAAGAGCAGTCAAGCGTTTTTATGAGAGTAGTAGAGCTTGTGTTAGGATTAGAAATGGAGAGAGTAAATGGTTTGAGGTAAAGGTAGGACTTCGTCAGGGATGTGTTATGTCACCCTGGCTGTTCAATTTATACATGGATGTGGTGGTGCGAGTGGTGAATGCAAGGGTAGTGGGCCAGAGGTTGAAGATGGTTAAAGAAAATGGAGAAAAGTGGGAAATAAGCCAGTTGTTGTTTGCTGACGACATTGCGCTTGTAGCATGATCAGAGGAGGGATTGAGGAAGTTAGTGACAGAGTTTGAGAAGGTGTGTGAAAGAAGGAAGCTGAAGATAAATGTGGGCAAAAGTAACGTGATGAGATGTATAAGGGGAGAAAGTGGCAGCAGGCTGGAAGTGAGTATTAAGGGAGAGAGACTGGGGGAAGTGGATAGTTTTAGATACTTGGGTGCGAATGTGGCAGGAAAGGGAGGAGTGTGGGTGGAGGTAGAATGTAGATTGAACGAAGCGAGTAAATGTCTTGGTGGATTAAAAAGAGTAATGAGAAATAGACATTTGGGAATGGATGCTAAGAGGAGGTTATATGAAGGAATGATTATGCCGACAGCACTGTACGGGGCAGAAACATGGAATATAAGAGAGGAAGAGAGAAGGAGTTTGAATGTGTTTGAGATAAAATGCCTGAGAAGTATGATAGGGGTTACTAGGCTAGATAGAGTGAGAAATAAGGAGGTGAGGAGGAGAACAGGGGTGGAAAGGGAGTTGGGAGATAGGGTTGATAAAAGAGTATTGAGATGGTTTGGACACATGGAAAGAATGATTGAAGAAACATTAGTAAAAGAGGTGAATATAAGGGGGCGTTCTATGATGAGATGGATGGATGGGGTAAAAGGGGCATTCCGAAAGAGAGGAATGTCTGTTGAGGAAGAACGGGAGAGGACAGAAGATGGGGGTGAATGGAGAAGGGTATTGTATGGATGATGCTGTGATGCATTAGGGGGTGGGGGTGGGGAGTGAGGGAGTATGTATGAGAAATAAATTAACGCAGCCCGAAGTGATTTCTCCTCGTCTTCTCTTTTTCTGTATGAGGGGACGGAAGGGGGGGGGGGGGGTCGCATACACTGCTTCTGACCCAGGGCAGTGGACATGATGCAGGGGTGACCCACCTTCCAGGAGGTGCCAAGATGTGAGGGAGGGAAGAGGGTGGAGGGGAGTGGAGTATGTAGGGGATGGGATGGGTGGGAGTGGTTTCTATTCCTTTTTCTTTTTAGCTACCTCCCATGTAAGGGGGAAAAAAACCTTTGGTATGTGTATGTATGTGTATATATATATACATATATATATATATATATATATATATATATATATATATATATATATATATATGTATATATATATATATACATATGTGTGCGTGCGTGCGTGTGTGTGTGTGTGTGTGTGTGTGTGTGTGTGTGTGTGTGTGTGAGTGTGTGTGTGTGCAAGGTTAACTTTGAAGAGAAACAGCCGAAGCAGACCGCATTCGTGTATTACATCGTCAGTGCAGAAATACATAAAGAGCAGAAGCAAGTACAATGTGATAGTAGGGGAAAAGAAAGGTGGACACGAATATGATTCATATGTCAACGATAAAGTAAAAAGGGGAACGTGGGACATTCCCGTGGGCACGAGGTGGTGATCAAATGTCAACAGTTGGAGAAAAGTAACGTGGAACACTCTCCATGGGTACAAAGTGAGGACCAAATGTCTTGTTAATTTGAACTTAAAATTGGTCAAACAATTGGCACACGTTTGCTATTTCTGTATAGATATAATTATCTAGCTTATAGAATCCCAGATTATGATTGACATTAGTATGTTTTGTGGATTTGATCAAAATACTTTCAGTAATATTCCTTTCAACTATATTGTTGTTGAAAGTAATTACACTAGCCTTATCCCATCCGATAAGATGAATGAAGGTGCTCATGTGTTTTATAAGAGCAAATGATTCATTCCCTTCTTTTACTCATTTTTCGTGTTGTTTTATTCTAACTGAAATATATCTTTGCCGCTATACCAATGTAGGACTGCTTACATATTTTACAAGGACGTTTGTATATACACTTGTTTCTGTGTCCATTTCTCTCATTCTGAAGGGGTTGGAGAATTTTAATTATTTGAATGAGATTCCTCTTTGGTAGCAATTGAACGAAAAAGTCGAAGTATGAGAGAATTTTTTTTTCTGAATATACACATAAGTTAAGGAATAAATAAGAATATATTTGATTTTTCATCATCAAAAGAATGCTACGAAGGTAGACAACATTACCTAATGATACACGAAATAAAATAATAAGTATCTCATGGTGTACGCAGAGTTAATCAAGCTTACCTTTAATATTTTAGCAGACATTTGCCAGAGATGAATAGAATTACCTGATGTTAATTATAATGGAATAATGTCACTAAACATAAATTTTATTGCATCCTCTTCTTTATAAAATGTAGTACCATTTAGCTGAATAAAATCGCGTGGCGGTAGCGAGGACAAATGAAACACTTTCTTCGTACAAAATGGGTTAAGCCAAGCGAAAAACAGGAAATTCGTGAAAAGATCATTTTGTGCGCAAAGTATTCACCTGCGAAATTCCATTAGGCGACTTCCGGGCGCGAAGATTTATTCAACTTGTTAAGAGTTAAATATTGTGTGTGTATGTGTGTGTGTGTATGTATTTCTTGTGTGTGTGTGTGTGTGTGTGTGTGTGTGTGTGTGTGTGCTTTCGCTCGCATGTGTGTTTGTGTGTGTGTGTGTATGCGCTCGCGTGTGTGTGTGCTTGCGCGCGCATGTATGTTTGTGTGCGTACGTGTATGTGTGTGTGTGCGTGTGTGTGTGTATGTGTGTGTGTGTGTGTGTGTGTGTGTGTGTGTGTGTGTGTGTGTGTGTGTGTGTGTGTGTGCCCTGAGCCACTTACCCCGTATCTCCGGGATGGAGGCAACTGGTACCCAGTTGCCCAGGTTGTCCGTGTATTTAAGGTTAAGGTGATGATCTTGGTTACAGCTTATCTCTTTTTGGCAGAGGCAAGCGTGGCTTTGTTGTATTTGTTCGTTTCGTTGTGATCCTGTAGCTGTTAGGGGTGACCAATTTGGTTATAGAATCTTTGGGTTTTGTTCTGGTAAGCCTCTGGTGATTTTTCTCTGACGAAAGGAGTTCTTCTGGCGAGTCAAGTCATAGCAAGTAAAAAAATAATAGATAAAATTAAAATAGTGTGGATCGTTGGGCTTTAATCTCTCCTCATAACTGAGGAGCCTCAGGTTCGATCCCCCAGCAGGTTCGGTCGGTCACTACCTTTCATCCTCGGAGGCACCGCGTACGGTCACTGTCTCCAATGGATCGTAAACAATGACCGCTTCTTTCGGGAGACTGAGACGGTTAACTTTTTCCCTTTGATCTGTCCATCTTTTTCTCTTTTGGGGACTGGGGACGGTTACCGTTTCGCTCTTTGCGGTCGTCGGTTGGTGA
>NC_134795.1:28470694-28473194 GCF_046742065.1 Oratosquilla oratoria | reverse complement strand
TTGCCTCAAGAACTAAAACCAATACTAGATTGGATTGAATTTAATTATATTGGTATCTACAGTAGGCGTGGTAGATGTCTAAGGGCACCTATGTTTCACCGTGATTTGTCGTCGCAATATGAGATAACTTTAAATGATGAAGATCGCACAATCATGCTGAAACAGCTCATCGGATGATTGCTTTCTAACTAGGAGCTCAGCACCCAACCATATGGAAATTCATTCGTACGTTAATGAAGGGGGGACTGAACACCTTGAATAATATAAACATCCTAAAAGCAAAATATGAACGACTTTTTCCTCCCCAGCGTAATGGAGGGAGTTTAAAGGGCCCGGGAGGCGTGTCAGTTTAAATGGCTCATGCAAGAATAGGCCCTAAATATCTACAAATATGTCTTGTTTTCGCTTGTCTAATTCCATGAAATGGCTATATTTTTGTACGTCTGGCATTAGCGTGACTTCCTCTTCCGTGTGGTTTGCACAGCACGCTTGAAGCCTAAGTTACCCATCAAACATCAGAGTAGATTGATGCATAAACACCTGACTGTGGCGATATTGTGTTCCTGTACCGCTGTTTGCCTTATTTCCTGGACATTACTACACCTATTAGATGTCCAGTCATCAACTGTATCACGATGAAGAGGAAAACCAAGCAAGAGATGAAAAAATTGAGCCAAAAGTGGAATGAAAGTTGTGCTAGATAAAGGACAAGGCGTGAGAGGCTTGGAGGAGGGATGCCACCGCCTCGCGCACCACCACCACATCCACTGCCAACACCATCTTCACCACCAAATACCACCACACCTGACAGCACAGCTGACAAACTGCTTTCTTCCAAATGAAGAGAAGATGAGGGAAATTCAGGAGGAGGAAGAGAAAATAGCTGGCGAAGGAGAAACATACGGGGCTGGGATCGCGCCTGTGTAGAATCAAGCACCTTTTTGGTAAGCTTTGTCATTGAGCAGAGTAAAGGCGCTCATTGCTAGTAAAAATAAACCACTATGCAAAGATTTGACAAAGTGATGTCACCCCAGCAATGAGGTTTTAAACCGGTGAAAGCGCAAAATCTTCAATTATGAAAAGGACCACTTGGCGATTAACAGATACATTTTAATGTAATATATATATAGCAGATATGTATATATATGAAAATATCTACTGTGAACTTATTTAATATACATTATATAATAATCTGTGTGAATATAATAAAAATCATACAATAAATAACAGAGATATACAATGTTGAAAACTTTAAACGCTCGTATCTCAAAACCACAAATATTTGCAATTAAAAATATGCAGTTTTTTTTATCAATTGTAGCAGCCTGAAAATGTTTCTGGTTGTGTATAATAGGTATATCTTTATTCCCACGCCTGTTTTTTCGATATCTTGAAAAACAGAGCGACGGTCTCCATCTAAGTGGGAAAAAAAAAAAAAAAAACGCGGAAAAAAGGGGTGGCGTAAGTGACCATACTTACGATCCCTATATCTCACGTCGTATAGCGAATTAGAAAAAAAATAAGCAGGCGTGAAGGTGTTTATAGGATCTTCAATTATTACCATGAAAAAGCAGAAGTCTGTAGTACAAAAAATACGACGTACGTATTCGATTACATAAAAAACCGTTATGACGTCATAACTTTATGACGTCAAGACGTAGCAAGTTCTCGGGATCATAATACATTTCTACCTATATTCTAAACAAAACCTGAAATTTTCAAGATGAAAGACTAAAAAAATTTGTTTTTGTTTTCTTTAAGGTGTTCAGTTTCTCCTTAATGAAAATACAAAAAGCAATAGATTTGCATATGGAACAGCTGATAGCGAGTTGCCCACCACCAACAAAGCTAGAAAGATATCGAGACGCGGACGAAAGAACAAAAACAATTGTTCTTGAGCACGACGGCGAAAGAAACCCTTTGGAATATCTCAAATGGATAACGCACAAGTATCAAATGAACTAAAGTTTTCATATTGTCTTTGTTTCATTCCTTTATTTTTATCTTTCATAAAAATAGACTTATTTTGTATCCTCCAATTTTATTTTATTTTATAGAATTGTTAGAATAATGGTGTAAACAAATAAAATGTTCATTTTACATCTTGTTGTTTTTTTTATAATGATATGCCACATGTAGTAGGATAAATAAAAAGGATTAAAAATATAAAGAACAGATATGATGGAAAATAATCATATATATATCATATTTATACATCAGAGCGGCGAATAGTCCCCGGCGGCGAAACGTCGGCGGCGAATCGTCACCAGCCCGGTTTATATTGACATTAGGGGAGGTAACCTATGTGCGGAAGGTGGCGCTCCATGGGGTGCTGTTTGTTCAAGTCGTTCTGGAGCTTCGTGTGTAGCTGCTTGTGAGCTTCTATCTGAGGGAAGAGAGGAATCGGGCATTTGTTGAATGTTATTGGCAGGTTTTACGTTGTGCATGTATACAGCTTCCGTCATTCTTAATCTCCTTGTGTCATGTTCTCTTTGTAGGA
>NC_134795.1:28440694-28458194 GCF_046742065.1 Oratosquilla oratoria | reverse complement strand
TAAATCATCATAAAATCATAGAATAATCATCATCCTTGTATTGGGTGAAGACCAGCCCCCAGTCATAAAGGAATACTGTATGACTCTGGTCCGTAGGGGTATCGCTAAATTGCTGACTCCATCAAATGGGATAATTCTGAAGAAGACGTGAAATCACGAACCTTTGCTTAGAAGCTTAGGATCTGTCCACTGGTACATAGGGTCCTGGCCGTGCAAATGGTTCGACCCTTAACACACACACAAAAAAAAAAAAAAAAAAAAAAAAAAAAAAAAAAAAAAAAAAAAAAAAAAAAAAAAAAAACTCCCCTCCCTTCCTTCCTTCCGCTTCCCCCCCCCCCTACCTATCTCCAGGAGCTCAGAATCCAGAAACCAAAGCCTGAAAGATCACCCAAAGCGCGTTACCGAAAACGAGTTTATCAGCGTCTCTTTTTTGGTTGCTATCTAGTGCTTTGTCAGTGAATTTATAGAAATTTCAGAAAAAGTGAGACAAGGGGGAAACGAGGCTGTGTGTGGTGGGTGGGGCAAATGAGGGAGTAAGGGAACAATGGTGGGAAGGTAAAGAAAAGAGAGAGAGAGAGAGAGAAGGAGAGAATATTGAAAGTAATGGATGAAGAGAAGTTGAAGAGATAAAAACAATCTCCTTCGCAATTAAAGTTTTCTTTTCTTTGTGACTCTGGGACGTCTGAGAAGAGAAACACTCAAAGCCAACCTAATCCTCCATGTTATGGCAAACAAAGTTAGCATAAAGAATGTTTACACGTTAAACATCCCATCAGTGCCCGAGATTGAAAGAATGAAATGTTCTCTGAAATCTTTCTTTATGTAAGTGGGTCATTCACATTCTGTCACCAGAGTATTTGATTTGGTTCAAAGGGACATTTTGGGAGGTTGACAGTCTTACTAGGCTATACCTAAACCATCTTGTGATTTTTCTTTTTTTTTTCGCTATACAATTTCGTCAAGATGGGAAGTTACAGGCAAACTTCTACCATAATGTGCATTGATGAATTGTCACAACTGCCTTAGTAGAAGATACGTTCAGTTATCTTTACTCTGAGTGCCGAGTTAACTTGGTATTCGAAAGGACAAAGCTACAAGGATATAGACGTGATGACACTGGTGTCAAGTGACGAGCTACAACAAAAAGATTATTAGAAGATCCATCATAGCGTCGCTTTATTGGGTGCCAACGAAAATGGATGCCACTCGAGAGGTCCACGGTGCCAGGATTATTATTCGTATAGGCACTAGTGCCACATATGATGGACCGTGACTGAGGTTCTCTTAGGCGAAGAATCACGACTCCCCTCCAGTGGATTTTATCACAATGGACGTATCGGGGCAAGTTTCTGGGGGGCAGGGGTCGAACGGTTAGGATCTTCGGGATCCTGCGAATTTACCGACAACAATTCACCGACAGCAATTCAATTTCTTTTCGACCCGATGAAGACCCCCGAAGATTTTCTTCAGTTTAGGAAGAGAGTCGGGATGAAATGTGTTTTTGCTTCATGATATCAATCAGAAGAAAACATGTGTAGCACGTCAAAATAGAAATAAAAAAACATTTGAACAATACTGCATTGTGTCTATACGATTCTGTTCTGTTAATGAAAACAGTGTAACGACCATGACAACCTTTAAAAGATCTTCTGCATACGCACAGCAAAAGTAGTCTGACTGAATCAAGGTCAGTTTTCTTTGTCTTCTTAACTGGAATTTTATCTTCATACAGGTTCAGTTGAAAGATGACATGTGTGTGTGTGTGTATGTGTGTGTGTGTGTGTGTATGTGTGTGTGTGTGTGTGCTCATAAATATTTTTTGAATCGGGAATAAACTTAAAGTCAAGACATTTTATTGGGAAAAGCACACACACACACACACACACACACACACACACACACACACACACACACACACACACACACACACACACACACACACACACACACACACACACACACACACACACACATACACACACACACACACACACACACACACACGCACGCACGCACGCACGCACCTACCATGATACCTTTTCGAAAGGGAAATAGGGAATCTCCCCCCGCTTTTATTTTTTTAAGAATCCTGACGTCAAAACGCTCGGAAATGGCAGTTTGGAGTGATGACGAGCAAGAGTGGGGAGGGAGGGAGGAGGGGAGGGGAGGGGCGAGGTCATATGAATTGGAAATGACACAAGGTCAGAGGCGCCTGAGGACGAGAGGAGAGGTCGAAGGTTCTGCTCTGGAGTGATGCAGACGCTAGAATACAGGACGACAGTTAAAGTGGTGCTGGTCCAGACACTGAACACACTTTCATCAATGGAACAATGGATGCAGCCTCCCTGCCGGCATTCTTCCTTCATTTGTTTCTCGTCCGTGAATTGATTTCCCCTTGTTTGATGGAGCAGAATAGAATAACGAGTCAGCAGGGAACCTGTTGGCCCATGAGGTGCCCAGGTACAATGAGAGGAAGAGAGAGAGAAAGAGAGAGATATAAAAAGAGATGAGAAGTAGGGAGAGAGAAAAGGGGTGAGTAGTCACATCTTGAATATTCTAACCCTTTTAACAACCTCTCTTGGGACACATATGGTGTGATTCTTTTAGGTAACTATTGAGTCATCTTGGGGTCTTCCTTTCGGCTATATGAAACATCCAGGTGATTATTTGTTTCTATGGAGAGTTGGTTTTGGTCTCCATTTGCACAGCATTGAGCCAGGTTCAAACCTCTTTATCTCTTCTCTATCTCCCCCCTCCCTCCCTCCCTCCCTTCCCCCTCGCTCCCTCCAACTATCTTCCACTCACCCCCTCCCCCCTCTCTCTCTCTCTCTCTCTCTCTCTCTCTCTCTCTCTCTCTCTCTCTCTCTCTCTCTCTCTCTCTCTCTCTCTCTCTCTCTCTATCTCTCTATCTCTCTCTCTCTATCTCTCTCTCTCTCTCTCTCTCTCTCTCTCTCTCTCTCTCTCTCTCTCCCATCCACTCTCTCTTTCTCCCACACACTTCCACTCTCCATCTCTCCCTCCCCTTCTCTTATTATCTCTCTCTCTCTCTCTCTATCTCTCTCTTTTAATCTCTCTTTTCTATTCTCTCATTTGCTTTCTCATTCTCTCTCTCTTTCTCTTTATATCTCTCTCCCTCTCTCTCTCTCTCTCTCTCTCTCTCTCTCTCTCTCTCTCTCTCTCTTTTCCCAAGGAGAAATTATGGAGAGTGCCACCAGGTTCAAGGGTACAAGAGGAAAGTAGAACAAGACTAAGTACATCTAGAGCTTGAAAGAAACCTTTTGAGTTGGACCTCTGAAGATATAATTTTCATTCTGAAGACGGGGGACCTATATACAAAGCATAGAAGGAATTTTATACTCCGTCGACTGAAAGATGGAAAGAAACATGGCCTTTCTCTCTCTCTCCTTGTCCCTATGTAAACCGGTGCCGGTCTTTTAACGCGTGCCGTCTTCTGAGGGATTCCTCTATGCCGGTCTCCTTATGCGTGCCGGCTTCAGGTATCATGTAATATTCAGTGTGTTAGCATTATGATCCCGGTCTTGGAGGAACTTCGGTCTTTGGGACCCGTCGCGAGGCTAGAAGGCGCCCCCAAGTGGCCCAATGAAGAGGGCTTCAGAGTCTAAAGGACGGTTCAAGGACCTTCGTTCCTTTTGGTTGAAGACTCGAAAAGGAGAAGGATTGCTGCATATACCACAGCAATAGCAACACGATGAACAACAGCACCAAGAACCGTAATAAGAACAATAAAAACATGATGAAAATAACAAAGCAACATCGTGAACAACGGCATTTGATATTAGTAGCTACAACAATGACAACAATAGCCTTAACACCAATGACAACAACATCAACAGCACCAGCAGCAGCTACAACAACAAAGACAACAGTGGTATTACCGGTAACAAAGGCAGTAACAATACATTGACAAGAAAAGAAATGACAACAACAACAAAAGCAAATGTAGCAGCAGCAACATCTGGGAGAATAACAACTAATATACTGTACAGTTGGAATATAATCCGGACAATCAGAAAAAGCAACGAGACTCTTAAGAACATAAGAAGAGAGAAAAAGATGAGATTAAAGAACTTCTAGTTTAGGAGAACAGATTCGAGAAGAAAAGTATGGTATAACGGACTGAAAGCAAGAAAAAGAACAATAATGACAAAGTTATTATGTGAGGGTATTATCTTCAACATACACTCTTGTGTGTGTGTGTGTGTGTGTGTGTGCGCGCGCACGTATGTGTGTGTGTGTGCGTATGAGTGTGTGTCTGTATATATATATATATATATATATATATATATATGTGTGTGTGTGTGTGTGTGTGTGTGTGTGTGTGTGTGTGTGTGTGTGTGTGTGTGTGTGTGTGTGTGTGTGTGTGTGTGTGTGTGTGTGTGTGTGTGTGTGTTTGTTGGCAGGCCAAACTAGAACTACGGTTATCATCTTTTGGTTCAGAAATCTGATGAAAATGAAGAACTCAAAAATAACTGTGAAAAACGACGTATTACAAAAAACTAAAGGTGCAGTTGGCAAGATGAAAGAGAGGAAGAGAAGGGAGAGGAGGAGACGGGATGTGGTCCTAAAAATTGGAGAGAAATTAAAGAGAGGAACGAAAAAGAAAAAAAAAAGAGTAGATAGTATCAATGAAAATTTTATCCTAAAAACAAAAATGGCAAGTCAAAACAAACACAAAGATCAAACAATCAGTCATTAAAAGAATGTTGAAGAGAACGAAGAAAGATGAAGTGCGGCTCTTTTTTTTGGGGGGGGGGAATGGGGGGGGAGGTGATTAGACTCTAGAAAAAGAAAAAGAAGCAACATGTGCATAAGGCCGAAATATTGCAACACACTCGGGAAAGACAATAAGTCGAAAAAGAGAGAGAAAGAGAAAGGAAATTGAATGGAAAGTGATGATATACTCGAGGATGTTTCTCCTCTTGGTTGCGGAGGGGCTGAGTAAATTTGTCATGACAAAAGTTTATAGTCAGAAGGAAGTGAGATTACACAAGGATGAAAAGAAGATATTTGAAGTAGAATTGGAGAATTTATTAGCTGTATTCTTATCACTGTTGTTATTGCCATCATTATCATCATGATCATTGTTATTGTCATTGTCACTGTTAATTACAAAGGTAAGTTTTGAACACTGTAGGAGTGGATTTCAGTAGAATGAGGTTCGGAGTTTTTAATGGTTGTATTGGTGCTATCCAAACACACAGGGTAAAGGTTACAGATTTAGCCACAAATGAACTCCTCCTAGAATACGCAAATTTTTTCATTGAATTTGTTTATTGCTTGTTTTGGTATAACATGTTTACAGTCAGCTGAAAAAAAAAATCATCAGCCAGCGGCAAATATTCAAATAAAAAAAAAAAAATCGCGTGAAGTGGTGCATTCGGTTTCGTTCTCGTGTTTTGGTCAGAGAAAGCTCTTCAAGGATTCTCCATGATTGCCCCTTTGTCTCGGCTTTCCGTGCACAAAGGGCAAGGGTTAAACCGCGGAAAGCGCCCAAAGGACTTTTCACGAGGGTTCTCAGAACTGTGAGAGCATAGGCATGTGGTTAGTGTTTTTCACTTGTACTACAATGAGCGCAAGTTTGAATCCTTCTTTTAATCACTGGCTCTTACACTTCCTTCAAGAACCATCCTTTTAATTGTAAACTCGAAACACCAATTGAAGTTTCTGCCCTGGCCTTGTTTCTGGCAGACTCTCCTTGTCCTTGGGTTGACCTAAAAGTAGAAAAAAAGAAGAGAGAGAACGGGTGATATGTGAAAAAAGAAAAGGAAGAAGAAGAAAAAATATAAGAAAAAAGATGGAAGGGGGGACATGTCAAAAAGAAGTAAAGAAAAAATAAATAGGTAAAATAAAAGTCTAGCAGCACGAAGCAGATTTTTACTTTTTTATTTGGTAAGCACCACTGACCAAACAAAAATGTCTGCGAAGGACTAAATATATATATATATACATACATACATACATACATACATACATGCACACACACACACACACACACACACACACACACACACACACACACACACACACACACACACACACACACATATATATATATATATATATATATATGTATATATTTTTATATATATAATATATATATATATATATATATGTATATAGATATGTGTGTGTGTTGTGTGTGTGTGCGTGTGTGTGTGTGTGTGTGTGTGTGTGCGTTTGTGTGTGTGCGCGTGTGTGTGTAAGTCTGAGCGATAGGTGAAGTAGTGTCTGCTTCGAAGTGGAATGGAATAGCGTTTTGTTTATCCCACTAGATTTTAAAGATATGTCGCCACAAAAAAAAAAAAAAAAAAAAAAAAATTCAAGAATAGTCTCAGAGCTCATTCCATAGAGTAATTTCTGTCAGGACTCTTCTCTTGAGGACCGAACTCGAAAACCACTGAATGCAAGTCTATGACGCTACCAACTCTTCCCGAAGACCAGTAACTCCTTGCTTTCGTAGGCACTTCTTTGGCGTCCTTTCGAGATTTTATTCTCACTGACACCAGATGATTTTATTTACTAGAGTGTGGGTGGACACGGAATGCAATAGTCTTCATCAGTCTTTTTTTTTTTCTTCTTCTTTTTTTTCCGAATCTGTCTGTCTCTACCAATTTTTTGTACTTGTTCCTAGATAAATAAACAGATAAATAAAAAGTAGATAAGTAAATAAATAAGGTAAATAGATAGAAATCATAATTAGGTAAAGATAAAAAGTATAAAGGACAGCAGACTCCAACTGAGGCCAAGGTTGCCAGAATCCGAGCCTTGATATATTGCAAACAGAAGGCCTTGGCCCCTGCCTATTCAGGAGCTTCACCTGAACCTGTCTTCGCTCGTGGGACAATGTTCCCTGTTTGTCCTGTGTACACTCCGAGTTTCAACCCAGCTTATGACTGCAAAGCTCCTGCGGGACGTTGCAGAGCGGAAGAAGGATTTGGGCCGCCTCATCCTTGTCTGTTGTAGATGGAGGTTTCTGACCAGCTGGTGCCTTATCCTTATCTGTTGTAGATGGAGGTTTCTGACCAGCTGGTGCTAATGAAGCCAGATGGTGAACTCTCACATGCCGGAAGTATCTTCCAGGTGAATAAAATCGCATCTTAAGATTTTTTAAATTAATTGATTAAGAAAAAAAAAATCATCATCCCACTGCCATGAAGTGGGAAGCGAGAAACCCCTGATAGGGCAAACCCTGTCGGTTGCCGATGTTGGATTGCCTCCCCGCCTGGGCAGGTGTGTTGAAAACCAATGCGACGAAGCCTAGGCAGCGGGTTCTGGGAATCAAACTCACGACCTCGTAGACTTAAAATCAAGTAGAAACAATTTTGACAAGAGCGTCGTCAGCCGAGGAAGGTAATTTGTTTTCATTTATCTATTTATTAATTTATTTTTTCATCTATGTATATATATATATTTTTTGCATCCGATCTTTCTATGTACCGAAAGGTTTTATGTTGTCATATTTTATTGTTGTATCTCATAACAAGTTTACTGTCACAAGTGTAATGCTTTCTCAAAGGAATTGATCCTTTGGTGTCCCGACTATTTCGTCGGGTGAAAGAACTTGATGGGCGATGGACAGAAATGAACCAAAATTCGATTACTGCCAGGAAAGGTCATAAGATATTCTCTCTTTTTTTATAAATGCCTCGGTTGTTGGTAGATGATTTTATTCATATAAAAAAATCGTGTTAACATGAAGGCACTGCTCCTCGCTTAGACCACGAGCGTCTGACTTCTTAAATTTTCATTACGAAGACATAAGAGTTTTGGACTTCGTTGAATGGCCTCGTATCTCCTCGAGTTCTTTGCCCTGGCACGCGGAAAGTACCAGAAGCAAAAGACTGAAAGATAGCTGAAAGCTCCTTACGGAGAACGAGTTTATCAGTGTCTCTTCCTCCGAGGGTAGTTTGTCACTAAACCTGGAGATGGCGTAGTCATGGGGAAGAACCTCCGGGAGGCTTGCAAGAAGAAGTAGGAAAGGGAAAATTCCTTTGGAATTTTTAGCACGGGATCTGATTACTTCCCAAAGTCCTTGAGGACGAAGAGGGAGCCGGGGAGAAGAAGTGGTAGGAGTTTTGGAAGTGCATGAGAAGAGAAGTACGAAGAGGAGTAATAAATCAGAGGTTATGAATAATAATAACATCGATAGATGATTGTGATAAATTATAATGTTTGTTGTGGTGGTTGGTGGTGGTGGTGGTGGCATTGGTGATGATGGTGGTGGAGGTGATGGTGATGTGGGTGATGGTGATGATGTTGGTCGTATTGGTAGTGGTGGTGATGGTGGTGGTCCTGTTGCAGGTGGTTATGATGTTATTGATAGTGGAGATGGTGTCTCTGCTAGTGTTGTTGTTGTTGTCGTTATTGTTGCTGGTGATGATGATGATAGTGATGATAAAGTGATGCTCTCAAATTTTAAATAACTATTTAGCTGTTGAAGACTTCCACGGGTAGATGTGTATCGCCCCTCAATTAACATATACACAGTATAAAAAGTATATAATGCATACACATTAAAACTTTTAACTGTTGTGTACTGTACTGTGTGCTGTACTGTAAGATAACTTGCTAAGTATATAAGTATTCATTTAATGTTTTAGTGAGAAAAGTATCACAAAATTATACCAAACTTGTAGAGAACATATTCAGGAACATTTCTAGAATTACATTGAGAGGAAGGCAACAATTTAGCCCCGTGTAAATACATATACATAACCTCGCCCTGGTACAGCTTAACTATAATATATACATGTATACATACATACATACATACAAACATACATACATACATACATACATACATACATATATATATATATATGTATATATATATGTGTGTGTGTGTGTTTGTGTGTGTGTGTGTGTGTGTGTTTGTGTTTGTGGTGTGTGTGCGTGTATGTATATACACATATGTATATATATATATATATATATTGGTAATAACAATAACGACAATAATAACAATACTGATGATCATGATAATGATAGTAATAAATACACTATTAATCATAGTGTTAGTAATAATAATAATGATGATTGTAATGATAATGATGATAATAGAAATGATAACAATAAAGATAATAATAATAGTAATAATAATAATAATAATGATAATAATAATAATAGTAATAATAATAATGATGATAATAACAATGGTAATAATGATAACAATAACAGTAATAATAATTATGATAGTAATAATAATAATGATAATGATGATGATAATAATGATAAGTTATGATAATAATGATGATAATAATAGTAATAATAATAATAATGATGATAATAATAATAATAATAATTATAATAGTAATAGTAATGATAATAATAATCCCACTACAATGATAATGATAAGATAAAATAAATGGAGGCAAATAGGAGGGCAGATGTAAAATGGGAAGGAGTATAACAAAAAATTTAAAGTAATAAAAAGAAGTTTTGGAAGGAAGTTAAGAAATCATGGGGAGTCGAATCAAGTAGAGATTAAAAGGTAAAAGGTACAGATGGAGAGATGATAACGGTAAGGGGAAGATGGGGAAATTATTTTAGGAAGATTTCAAATGAGGAGGAAAGGGAGGGGTTAGTGGTAGCAGTGGAAGGCGTTAAGAAAATGACGGTGATGAGCGAGAAAAATGGAAGAGAAATAAGAAAAGATGTGGTGCAAGTACTTATCAAAACTATGAGAGCAGGTAAGGCACCTGCTTTAGATGGGTGTCATGCGACATGTCTGAAAAAGAGAGGCCCAGTGGTAGTGGACTGGCTAGTGAAGTTGTTCAATGTGTATCTAAGGGAAGGTAGAGTGCCGGAGGACTGGAGGAGTGCCTGTATAGTTCCGCTTTACAGGGGAAAAGGGAACAAATGTGAGTGTAGTAGTTTCAGAGGGATCAGTTTGTTCAGTATAGTTGGGAAAGCTTATGGGAGGGTTTTGATTGAGAGAATTAGGAGAGGAACAGAGGGAGTAATTGGTGAGGAACAGTGTGGATTTAGGACAGGTAAGGGTTGCGTGGATCAGATTTTTGTAGTAAGACACATATGTGAGAAAGCTTTAGCAAAAGATAAAGATATTTATTTGTCCCTTATGGTTTTGGAAAAGGTAGATAGGAAGGCACTGTGGGAGGTTTTGCAGATTTATGGAGAAAGCTATGAAGGGCAGTCATGAGTTTTTTAAGAGAGTAGTAGAGCCTATGATGGAATTAGAAATAGAGGGTGTAGTTTGAGGTCTAAGTGAAACTACGTCATGATGTGTCATTTCACCATGGCTGTTCAATGTGGACATGGATGGGGTGGAGAAAATGGAGAAAAGTGAGAAGTGCGCCAAGTGTTTTTGCTGACGACACTGTGATTGTGGCAGGGTCAGAGGGGGGATTAAAGGAGTTGATAGCGGGGTTTAGGAAGATATGCAATAGGAGAAATTTGAAGATAAATGTGGATAAAATTAAGGTGATGAGATGTACAAGGGGAGTGGATAGCAACAATTTGGAAGTAAGGCTTAAAGGAGAGAGACTGGAGAAAGTGGATAATTTTAGGTCGTAATTTGAGGTCGCATGTGGCTGGAAAGGGAGGAGACACATTCAAACTCCTTTTCTCTGCCTCTCTTATGTTCCATGTTTCTGCCCCATACAGTGCTGTTGGCACAATCACTCCTTCATACAATCTCCTCTTAGCATCCATTCCCAAATGTCTATTTCTCATTACACTTTTTAATCCACCATGGCATTTACTCGCTTCTCTCAATTACATCCTACCTCCACCTCTACTCCACCCTTTCCTGCCACATTCGCACCCAAGTATCTAAAACTATCCACTTCCTCCAGTCACGCTCCCTTAATACTCACTTCCAGTCTGTTGCCACTTTCACCCCTTGTACATCTCACCTTACTTTTACCCACATTTATCTTCAACTTTTTTCTTTCACACACTCTTCCAAACTCTGTCACCAACTTCTTCACTCCCTCCTCTGATCCTGCTACAAGCGCAGTGTCGTCCGCAAACAACAGCTGGCTCACCTCCCACTTTTCTCCATTTTCTTTAACCATCTCCAAGTTGAACAGCCAGGGCGATATAACACATCCATGACGAACCACTCACTCTCTCCATTTCTAATCCAGACACATGCTCTACTACTCTCGTAAAAACTCTTGACAGCTCCTAGAAGCTTTCCTTCTATCCCGTAAATCTGCTAAACCTCCCAGTGCCTTCCTGTCTACCCTGTCATAAGCCTTTTTCAAATCCTTAAAAGCCCCCAAAACATACCTTTTCCTATAACTTTCTCATATATCTGTCGTACCACAAATACTCCCTCTGTTCCTCTCGTAAACCTCTCAATCAAGATCCTCCCATAAACCTTCCCAACTACACTTAACAAGATGATCCCTCTGAAACTACTACACTCACACTTGTGCCCTTTTCCCATGTAAAGTGGAACTATACAGGCATTGCTCCAGTCCTCCGGCACTCTACCCTCTCTCCAGCAAACATTAAGTAGCCTCACCAGCCAATCCACCATCACTGTCCTTCTGCATGGCATCCATCCAGACCAGGTGCCTTACCTGCTCTTATCATCTCAACAACTGCCTTCACTTCATTCTTCCTTATTTCTCCTCCATTTTCCTTGCTCATCGCGGTCATTTTCTTAGCACTTCCCACTGCAACTATCTTTCCCTCCCTATCCTCCTTTACATTTGGCAATTCCCTAAAATACTCTGCCCATCTTCCCCTTACTGCCTTCTCTTCCATTATCATCTCTCCATCTGCACCTTTTACCTTTTCTTCTCTACTTGATTCGCCTACTCTTCCTTTCTTAATTTCTTTCGAAAACATCTTTTTATTACTTTAACAATTTTCTGTCATACTCTTACCCCATTTCACATCTGCTCACCTCTTTGCCTCCTTCACCTTGTCCTTTACTTCTCTTCTCTTTTCTTTGTACTTCTCATATGACTGTCTCGTCCTTTTTTGTAGCCAATCTGTGAAAGCTCGCTTCTTCTCTTCTACAACCTTCTTTGTTTCCTCATCCCTTCAAACACTGCCCTTCCTTCTATTTCATCCCGTCCTTCTTGTTCCACACACCGTCTTTGCATACTTTGTGACTCCCTCCTTGAACCATCGCTATTCCTCCTCCACTCCTAGTTCTACTCTATCCTTCAATCCCTCCCACTCCTCCCTCAGCTTCTTGTACTCCTTCTTCTTTTCCCTTTCCTTCAAAGAGTTCACTCTAAGCACCTCCCTACCTTTTGTCCTTTTCCTCTCTCTCCACCTATTCTCCACTCTCAACTTACCTTCCACCAAAAAATGATCTGATATTCCCCCACTCTCTCGCTTTAGCACATGTACATCCTTAACTCTTCCTATTATACTCCTGTCTACCACCACATAGTCAATTATCGCTCTATCTACCACCCTTCCATCCACCACCCTCTCCCATGTGTACTTATGCTTGATTTCCTTCCGAAACACTGTATTTTCTATCATCAACTTTCAAGACACCTCTTCACCATCAACTCTCCACTACGATTCTTTCCTGGAACTCCACATTTCCCAACCACTCCATCAATTGGATCATTTCCTACCCTAGCATTAAGGTCTGCCAATACTACTACATTGACATTCATACCTAAATTCCTCTATGCACTCATTTAAATATATGCAAAACGCTCCCTTTCTTCTACACTCTTCTCACTACCAGGCCCATATGCACTTACAAAAACCCACATCTCCTTTCCCAGTTTCACCTTCATCCACATTATCCTTGAGGAAACCTCCTTCCACTCAACTACACGTTTACCTATCTCTTCACTTACCATTATAGCCACCCTTTCTCTCTCTCCCCCTCTCTTCACTCTTAAGAACCTCCCACTTACACTCCCAAACTCACACTCGCCCTTCCCTCTCAACTTAGTTTCACTCAAAGCCAACACATCCATCTTTCTTCTCACAAACATACTACCTATCTCTTCCCTTTTACTCTCATCTGTACCACATCCACGCACATTAAAAGACCTTAGGGTGCTGGTTGGAAAACTCCTAGACCCTTTTATGCCTTTACTTTTTTTAGGAATGTCCCCTGTGGGGCTACAGGGAGAAGGATGCCTGGTCCCAATCCCCGTCCCGTTTTTCTCGCCTCTTACGATCCAAGTGGAAATACTTGGTGGCAGTATTCTTTTCCCCCACCACAGGGTAGGCGAAACAAGGAAATGAAATTCAGAGAAATGGTACAGGACAGCAACAAGGGGTTGGGGGACAGCATAACGGAGGGACAGTAGCAGTATAATAAAAGTTTCATAATTTCTCTGTGAGCAGAGTCCTGCTCTATCACAGACAAAATAATGTGTGGCTCTGGTCCGTAGGAGCGCCCTATATAGACCCTAAAGTATCAGCTGCATGCTATTTTGCCATAACAACATGCAGCCAATACCTCAGATGGGGATAATAATAATAATAATAATAATGATATTGATAATAATAATAATAATAATAATAATAATAATAATAATTATAATAATAATAATAATAGTAATAATAATAATGATAATAATAATAATAATGATAACAATAATGATACATACATATAGCAAAGGCTTTTTCCCACTTACAAGTTAGGTAGCCAAAATAAAATCAATTCTCGCCCAATTCCATCCCCACATACTCCACTCCTATTCACCCCCTCCCTCCCTCTTATCTTGGTTCCTCCTGGATGACGGGTCATCCTT
Organism: Oratosquilla oratoria; assembly: GCF_046742065.1. Lineage (NCBI taxonomy): Eukaryota > Metazoa > Arthropoda > Malacostraca > Stomatopoda > Squillidae > Oratosquilla > Oratosquilla oratoria. Next base: position 28,444,464 of record NC_134795.1, on the reverse strand, counting down.
GTCATTTCCCCCACTGCCCTGGGTCAGAAGCAGTGTCGCAAGACACAGTATATCCTCGGCAAGGCCGCTTCATTAAATTGATAATAATAATGATAACAATAATGAAAACAATAATAATAATAATGATAATAATAATAATAATAGTAATGATGATGATGATGATAATAATAATAATAATAATAATGATAATAATGATAATAATAATAATAATAATAATGATAATAATAATGATAATAATAATAATAATAATAATAATAATAATAATAATAATAATAATAATAATAATGATAAAATAGTAATAATAATAATACGAATAATAATAATAGTAATGATAATAATGAAAATAATATTAATAATACATTAATAATAGTAATGATATTGATGATAATACAAATTACAAGTAGTGATAATAATAATTATCACAATAATAACAATAATAAATAAACCAGTATTCCCATTTTGCCTCAAGACAAGAAATGTATAGTATTATATGTGTGCTCTGCAAAGAAAATTACAAAATTAAAGTAGATTTTAAGAAAAGTCAAAAATACTTTTGTCATCAGCTGTACCCGTTGTAGAATCCTCGTTTAATTCGGTGCCCTTGTCGAGCACATGATAGGACCCTAGGGGGAAGAGAGAGGGAGAGAGAGAAAGAATGGGGTAAAGGGAGGGCAGAGGAAGAATAAAATTTGAGGAAGAAGAAGAAGAAGAAGAAAAAAAGACTTGGCGGAGTTTGTTTCCTCTTCATTGTGTCCTCTCGGTCATGCGAGCGACACGATGCTTTGATGTCGCGTTCTTTCTCTCCCGTTGTCAGGGACGCACCGCGAACACGGAGGGAAATATTCTGACGCATTAAACAATGCGTCAGGGATTCTGATGCTCGTCCGCTTTGGTATGAAGGGGTCCAGTTTATAAACACATACATGTACGTACACACTCACATATACGTACACACACACACACACACACACACACACACACACACACACACACACACACACACACACACACACACACACACACACACACACACACACACACACACACACACACACACAAAGAAGGGAAAGAGGAGAACAAAGAAGGGAAAGAGGAGACCTACTACCTATATAATTATGAAGGGAATGGAAATCTTAGATAAGAATGATTTATTGAAATGGGACAATGGAAAAACAAGAGGACACGAAAAGAAACTAAAAATAGATAATTACAGAAGATATCTGAAAAAAAATAGATTCCCACACAGAGTGATAGATACTTGGAACAAATTAGACAAAGAAACAGTGTGTGCAAACTCTATTCAAGATTTTAAGAAAAAACTTGGTGCTGAGAGATACAAAGACGGGTCACACGAGCATAGCTCCCTTCCCGTATAATACAATTAGGTAAATGCAACTAGGTATATACAGACACACACACACACACATACACACACACACACACACACACACACACACACACACACACACACACACACACACACACACACACACACACACACACACACACACACACACACACACACACAAAGGATTACAAAGGACGAGCATGCCGACAGAAGACTTTTTGGTCCATAACTAGGTCGGATGCGAAAAAATTATAATAATGATAAATAAATAGATAAATAAATAAATAAATAAAATTATAATAATAAAAGTAAATACATACATACATATACCAAGGCTTTTTCCCCCTCACAAGGGAGGTAGCCAAGAATGAAAAGGCATAAAATCATTCCCACTCATTAAATCGGCGGCCCTCCCTCTCCGTCCCCCCATGCATGAAAGGAGAAGACGGGGAGAAATCCCTCCGGGCTGCGTCAAATTTTGCTCACACATACTACCTCACCCCCCATCCCCCCGGTCATTCTACCTCATGCATCACAACCTCATCCATATACAACCATTTTCCATTCACCCCTGTCTTCTGTCCTCTCCCTCTTCCCCAAAGCCCCTTTCACCCCATCCATCCACCTCATCCTAGGACGTCCCTTCATGTTCACTCCCTCCACATCTGCCCTCCATACCTCTTTTAATAGTCTTTCTTCACTTGTAAAGTTGAATAATAAACAAACAGGTAAATATTAAATAATAAATTGACAGATGGATAATAATAAATGATAAGCAAATGATAATAAACAAACATAAATGATAACAAACAAATAAACAATATGAAATGAATGGCAGGCATTACAGCATCTTGCTTATTTGTTTATCTAAAAAAGTCTTAAAGCTTTGAACTGAACTACATTGCACTGCCTCTGCAGGAAGTTTATTCCATTCAGTAACTACATGGTTGGCAAAGTTGTTTCTACCCACTTCCTAATTAAATCTAATTTCTGAGAGTTTGAGATCATTATTTCTTGTCATATTCTCATTCTGTGTGAAAATTTCGTCATTTTTGCTGTTGTCAATTCCCTTTAGAATCTTAAAGACAGCAAGTCACCCCTGAGTCTACGCTTTTTTAGGGAAAACAGATAGATATGTTTTAGTCAATTTTCGTACGATTTGTTTTTGATATTTGGAGTAAGTTTTGTGGCTCGTCGTTGTATTTTTTCCACACACACACACACACACACACACACACACACACACACACACACACACACACACACACACACACACACACACATGCACACAGACACACATGTACACACATATACACACACAATGTGCATGTGTATGTATTCACCTTGTTCTTTGGATCACGTGCTGGACTCGTGATCGACAGCTATTCCCCTCTCGGAAGAGAGCTTAGAGCTCGTATGACCGATCTATGGGTAATGCTGTGACCTTACACGCACACATACACCCAACCCCCCGCCCACGACAGTTGGATTAACGACTCGAAGCGCAGCGATTCTGAAATTATTTCAGCCCTGGGCAGGATTCGAACCCGGACCGCCGTAGTGACAGTTAGGGACTCTACCAACCGCGCCACCTTGTGTGTGCGTGTGTGTGTGTGTGTGTGTGTGTGTGTGTGTGTGTGTGTGTGTGTGTGTGTGTGTGTGTGTGTGTGTGTGTGTGTGTGTGTGTGTGTGTGTGTGCGTGCGTGTGTGTAAATGGGAATGAAACCAGTGAGGTAGTCGCACACGAACAAAACTGTCATGTTACTAATGTAGAGAGGTTTCTTTAAGCCGTATAGAATCGTCTGACGTAACATGAAATTGATTCATGTAAGAAGGCCAAAAACCTGTTTAAAGTTAATTTACTCTTATCCATCCGAGACAAATATTTACTCTAAGAAATTATAAAACCGTATGGCTACAAGCAGATCAAAAACATAGAAGTAAACAGAAAGCTTTACCCATTCACAGTAAATTTTGACGATTTTTATTAGTCTGAATTGGGTTGTTATGTCAAACGCCAGGCATTTTTTTTTCAGTTAGATTAGAATACTTCATGTTAGAATATATTTTCCCTCAGATTGTGTTAAGGCATCATTTTATTTAGTTAGATTAGATTAGGATAGATTAGATTTTTAGTATTTTATTAAATTGATCTAGGTTAGGATATATTATTATTATTATTGTTATTATTATTTTTATTTATTTATTCTTTTTTCATTTTATCTAGGTTAGGTTTGATGTTTGCTCAGTTGTGTTTGGTTGTGTTAGGAGACATTTTTTAAGTTAGGTTACATTAAATGAAAAGGATTAATCTTTCAGGGGACAATAAATATTCTAATATATTTTCATTGTTGTCGTCCAACGATTTTATTCAGCATAAGAAGAAGAAAGTGGAAGGTATGAAATGATCACAAATATTTTT
>NC_134795.1:28400694-28430694 GCF_046742065.1 Oratosquilla oratoria | reverse complement strand
CCTCTCTTTAATTAATTTCCCTTCTTCTGCATTCTCCTTCTTATTGTTTACCATCATTCATCATTTATCTTCTTCCTTCGCATTCCTCCTCTCATTCCCGTCTTCTCTAATTCCATTCCTTTTCCAAGACAAAGGATTACTTTCCATTACACTTCTTTATTTATATTTTTTCTCTTCCCTCCCTCTTCGCCAACGCTGGGTTCCTCTGATGCTTAAAGTCCCATTTAAGCTGAATAAAATCGCCAGGCCTTCGCCATTGTAAAATGATCAAATGGGACCTGGAGTCTTCAGGAGTTGATTGACTCTTTGATTTCCCCCCTGACTCCTCAATGACCCTCAAAGCTGAGGAACGTCAATAGGTGTTAACCAGAAAAAATATATAAAAGCGACACAATATCTTGAAGGATTAATCGACACTTTAGTAACCCGTCTAGAGTTCACCTCTGAATAAAATGGTCTTGTATTAGCCAGAATAATATATCTAAAGGTGACGCTGGATCTTCAATGATTAAACCACAGAGATGAATAGAATAGTCCTACGGCAAGCATAGCAATCATGATTAAAAGGAAAAGTGCCACACGGTAAGAAAGGGGTAACCCTATTCAGTCTAAGTGTCATTCACCTTTCATTCTTGACCAATGGCGATCGATTAGAATAACACACATTGGAGCTGTCCTACTTGGTCAGTGAAGAAAAGGGGCGTGGCTTGCTTCGCCCTAGTCAGGAATAGTGACTGCAACGCCATCTGTTGAATGAACTGCGAACTTTGGTCCCGTGTTCTTTGTTCAAGATTCGGATTTTTAGTAATCTCTCCTTTGTACTAAGTTGAGGGGTAGATATTTCTTGTCTTGTATATTTTTATGATTAAGACTTAGATCGTTGTACCGGTGACAGCTATATGTCCATGATACCCGGGACATATTATACTTCCTCTTTATTAGTATTATCATTATTACATACATATACCAAAGGCTTCTTTCCCCCTTTCACGGGAGGTAGCCAAAAAGAAAAAGGCATAGAAACCACTCCCACCCATTCCATCCCCTACATACTCCACTCCCCTCCACCCTCTTCCCTCTCTCACATCTCCACTCCCCTCCACCCTCTTCCCTCCCTCAAATCTTGGTACTTCCTGGATGATGGGTCATCCCTACATCCCGTCCACTGCCCTGGGTCAGAAGCAGTGTCGCAATACACAACACATCCACAGCAAGGCCGCTTCATTAATTCGGCGACCCCCCCTCTCCATCCCTAATGCAGGAAAAGAGAGGACGGGGAGAAATCCCTTCGGGCTGCGTCAATTTATTTCTCATACATACTTCCTCACCCCCATCCCCTACCCCCTCATGCATCACAGCATGATCCATACACAACCCTTCTCCATTCACCCCTATCTTCTGTCCTCTCCCGTCCTTCCTCAACAGATATTCCTCTCTTTCGTAATGCCCCTTTTACCCCATCCATCCATCTCATCCCAGGACGCCCCTTTATATTCACTCCTTCCACATCTGCCTTCCACACCTCTTTTACTAATCTTGCATCACTCATTCTTTCCATGTGTCCAACCCTATCTTTCATCAACCCTATCTCCCAACATCCTTTCTAACCCTGTTCTCCTTACCTCCTCATTTCTCACTCTAGCCTAGTAACCCCTATCATACTTCTCAGACATTTCATCTCAAACACATTCAAACTCCTCTCTTCCTCTCTTATGTTCCATGTTTCTGCCCCGTACAGTGCTGTCGGCACAATTACTCCTTCATATAACCTCCTCTTAGCATCCATCCCCAAATGTCTATTTCTCATTACACTTTTTAATACACCAAGACATTTACTCGCTTCTCTCAATCTACATTCTACCTCCACCTTCACTCCTCCCTTTGCTGCCACGTTCGCACCCAATTATCTAAAACTATCCACTTCCTCCAGTCTCTCTCTCTTAATACTCACTTCCAGCCTGCTGCCACTCTCTCCCCTGTGCATCTCATCATCTTACTTTTGCCCACATTTATCTTCAGCTTACTTCTGTCACACACCTTATTATTATTATTATTATTGTTATTATTATTATTATTTTATTATTATTATTATTATTATTATTATTATTATTATTATTATCATTATTATTATTATCATTATTGTTATTATTATTATTATTATCATCATTATTATTATTATTATTATTATTATTATTATTATCATCATTATTATTATCATTATTATTATTATTATTATTATTATTATTATTATTATTATTATTATTATTATTATTATTATTATTATTATTATTATTATTATTATCATTATCATCATCATCATCATCATCATCATCATCATCATCATCATCATCATCATCATCATCATCATCATCATCATCATCATCATTATTATTATTATTATTATTATTATTATTATTATTATTTATTATTATTGAGAAATAAAGCATAAGATAAATGAGGCAAAGAGAAGAGCAGATTTGAAATCGGGTAAGAATATGACAGAAAATTTTGAAAGTAATAGAAAAAAGTTTTCGAAAGAAATTAAGAGAGGAAGAGGAGGTGAATCAAGTAGAAAAGAAAAGGTAAATGGTGCAGATGGAGAGATGATAATGGAATAGAAGGCAGTAAGGGGAAATGGGCAGAGTATTTTAGGGAGTTGCTAAATGTGAAGAAGGATAGGAAGAGAAAGGTAGTTGCAGTGGAAAATGCAAAGAAATGACCGTGATGAGCGAGGAAAATGAAAGATAAATAAAGAAGGATGAAGTGAAGGGAGTTGTTAAGATGACGAGAGCAGGTAAGGCACCTGGGTTGGATGGATGTCATGCAGAAGGTCTGAAAAAGGAGGTACAGTGATGGTGGACTGCCTGGTGAGGTTATTTAATGTTTGTGTAAGAGTGGGTAGAGTGCCGTAGGACTGGAGGAGTGCCTGTATAGTTCCACTTTACAAGGGAAAAGGAGACAAGTGTAAGTGTAGTAGTTTCAGAGGGATTTGTTTGTTAAGTGTAGTTGGGAAAACTTATTGGATAGTCTTGATTGAGAGGATTAGGAGAGGAATAGAGGGAGTAATCAGTGAGGAACAGTGTGGGTTTAGGACAGGTAGAGGTTGCGTAGATCATATTTTTGTGGTAAGACAGATATGTGAGAAAGCCATAGGAAAAGGTAAGGATGTTTTTTGGGCTTATATGGATTTGGAAAAGGCTTATGATAGAGTACACAAGAAGGCACTGTGGGAGGTATTTCAGATATACGGGATAGGAGGAAAGCTCTTAGGAGCTGTCAAGAGTTTTTACGAGAGTAGTAGAACATGTGTCAGGATTAGAAATGGAGAGAGTGAGTGGTTCGAGGTAAAGGTGGGACTTATTCAGGGATGTGTTATGTCATCTTGGCTGTTCAATTTTTACATGGATGGGGTGGTGCGAGAGGTAAATGCAAGGGTGGTGGATCAGGGATTGGAGATGGATAAAGAAAATGGAGAAAAGTGGGAGATAAGCCAGCTGTTGTTTGCGGACTACTTTACTCTTGTAGCAGGATCAGAGGAGGGATTGAGGAAGTTAGTGATAGAGTTTGGGAAAGTATGTGAAAGAAGGAAGGTGAAGTTAAGTGTGGGTAAAAGAAGGTGATGAGATATACAAAGGGTGAAAGTGACAGCACACTGGAAGTGAGTATTAAGGGAGAGAGACTGGAGGAAGTGGATAGTTTTAGATAATTGGGTGCGAACGTGGCAGCAAAGGGAGGAGTGAAGGTGGAGGTAGAATGTAGATTGAGAGAAGCGAGTAAATGCCTTCGTGGATTAAAAAGTATAATGATAAATAGACATTTGGGAATGGATGCTAAGAGGGGATTGTATGAAGGAGTGATTGTACCGACAGCACTGTACGGGGCAGAAACATAGAACATAAGAGAGGAAGCAAAAAAGGAGTTCGAATGTATTTGAGATGAGGTGTCTGAGAAGTATGATAGGGGTTACTAGGATAGATAGAGTGAGGAATGAGGAGGTGAGGAGGACAACGGTGGTGGAAAGGGAGCTGGGAGATAGGGTTGATGAAAAAGTATAGAAATAGTTTGGACACATTGAAAGAATGAGTGAAGAAAGACTAATAAAAGAGGTGTGGATAGCAGATGTGGAAGGAGTGAACATGAGGGGGCGACCTAGGATGAGATGGATGGATGGGGTAAATGGGGCTTTGGGGAAGGGGGGAATGTCTGTTGAGGTAGGACGCGAGAGGACAGAAGACAGGGGTGAATGGAGAATGGTTGTGCATGGATGATGTTGTGATCCATGAGGTGGAATGGGTAGGGGGTGGGTGAGGGAGAGGGAGTATTTGTGAGAAAATTTTGACGCAGCCCGAAGGGATTTCTCCCTCTCTTCTCCTTTTCTGCATGAGGGGACGGAGAGGGGGAGTCGCTGATTTGATGATGTGGCCTTGCTGTGGATGTGCTGTGTCTTGCGAAACTGCTTCTGACCAAGGGCAATGGACAAGAAGCAGGGATGACCGTCATCCAGGAGGTGCCAAGATACGAGGGAGGAAGAGGGGTGGAGTGAGGTGGATTGTGATGGGGATGGAATGGGTGGGAGTGGTTTTTATGCCTTTGTTTTTAGGCTACCTCCCTTGCAAGGGGGAAAAAGCCTTTGGTATATGTATGTATGTATGTATTATCATTACTACTATTATTATTATTATTATTATTATTATTATTGTTCTTATTATTATTGTTAATAATAATACTATTATTATTATTATCATTATTATTATTATTATTATTATTGTTATTATTATTATTATTATTGTTATTATTATTATTATTATTATTATTATTATTATTATTATCATTATTATTATTATTATTGTTATTACTATTATTGTTATCATCATTATTATTATTATTATTATCATTATTATTGTTATTATCATTATTATTATTATTATTATTAATATTATTATTATTATTATTATTATCATTGTTATCATTATTATTATTATCATTATTATTGTTGTTGTTGTTGTTGTTGTTGTTATCATTATTGGGTGAAGGTGGTCCGTAGGGGTGCCACTGTAGTCCCATATGGAAGCTTGCTTTGGGTCTCTGAGTACACATGGCAAAGGTGACAGATTCGGCCATTAGCGCCTCCTGGCGTATACTCCTCACCCTTGTTTTCACTATATATGTACAGTATATATATATATATGTGGATCCTCACTTCCGTTGTTATCTTGGTATAGACAAATATAAAAAAGTGAACATCCAAAACAATAGAGGGAACACAAATCGTTATGGTTTTTTGAACAAAGCGTTCATCAACTGAAATGCTCAGAATTCGAAGCGGACAGCAATGAACACGTTGAAATTTTGAAATGTTCGATGTTCAGGCTGAAATGAAAACAGAAACTCTCGTCGATAACCAACTTGCACAGAAGAGGTGGGGTCTTAAAAGCCATTCACACGGTCAAACATCACTTCAAACACTTGCTTGGCAAACTGGTTTGACAAACCGTTTGACCGAAGCGGAGAAGAAAGGAGTTAGTATATATTTATCTCTTTATTTATTTAGTTTTATCTGCTGATTGATCTACTTTTCAGCTATAACTATGTGTTTAGTTACTTATTTTAATTTATCTATTTATCTATCTATTTTATATATTCGTTATCTATTTATTTGTTTATCGTTTATTTTTTAACTGAGTTATGGCTTTTAATCATAACATTTATGCAGTCAGTAATCCGTGCTGGGGACGTATTTCCTTCAGGTTAGACCTACCAGACGCAAAATCTCACATGGCTACATCAAATTAGTCGTATCAGCTACAAAACAATAGGGATAGATCGGGAATCTGCGTGAGAGCTGGTCAAGAGATAATCCAGAGGATGGGAGAAGGACATGTTCGGTTGTGCTTATGCTTCCTACAGACTGGACGCCGCGAAATGTTAAACGTGGAAGAAGGAGACCAGACAGAATGTGGTAGAAAAGCTTGCAGGAATGACGTGGCAGAGTTTGCCACACCACTCCTGGGAGAAGCCTATGCTCAGCACTGGACTCTTAAATGGCTGATTAATTGATTGACTAATTGATTCATTGATAATGATAAACGATTGTAATTACCTGAGGGATGGAATTTTGACAAAAATGGGTCTTGAGAGATTATTTTATTTATTAATTTATTAATTTATTTATTTACCTATTTATTCATTCATTTATTTTCTCTTCTCTTATTGGTCTGTCGTTGAATATAGGAAAATCTTAAAAGTCATTCTGAAGAAAGTGGTGCAACACTGCTTTTAGTTTGTCTGTGTGAATTGTCTTGACCATTTCTGTACCAGAAGGAAGTAGTTATATTCATATTAAATCCAGACTATTTCATTCACTCATGTTAGCGAGGTTCTGATATGGTGAGGAGACGTATTCACATAAAGTAGAGGTATATAGAGTGCAGGGAGAACTCTTTAAGAGAGGATATGCATCATAGGAGAAGATAGAACGGGACAAGAAATGTCTTATTTTAAAAACAGCACCGGCGCGTGAAGAGGCCGGGAACAACATTTCCCCCGTCCTTTTGGGCAAATATGAAAGACAAGTTTTGAATGATTTACCTTTTGCATTTTGCAAAAGGCGCGGCGGAAGTCTTCTTCCCCTTCGTTGCACTGAGGTGACTTTCTTCTTCTTCCGATTCTTCCGAATCTTCCGATTCTTCTTATTTTTCTGCTTTTTGTTCTTCTTTTGCCTCATCTTCTTCTTCGTCTTATTTTTCCTCTTCGACTTCTTCTTCGTCTGTTTCTTCTGTCTCTTCTTCTTCTTCTTCTTCTTCTTCTTCCTACTCCTCTTTTTCTTCTTCTTCTTCATCTTCCTCTTCTTTTACTTCTTCTTCTTCTTCTTCCTTTTGTACTTCTTCTTCGTCTTCTTCTTCTTCTTCATCATCATCTTTCCCTGCTTCATCTTCCTCTTCTTCTACTTCTTCTTCTTCTCCCTCTTTTTCTTCTTGCTCTTCCTCATGCTCTTCTTCTACTTCTTCCTCTTCTTCTTCTTCCTCTTCTTCTTCCATCATATGACCTTCTCCTAGACCAAATGGTCTCATGTCATTTCCATGCTTGATCTTTGCAACTCATTATCACTGAAGTATCGGGATCACTTGAGCGTGAACAGACATATACATCGCCAGCGCCATCTGTTGATTGCACTGAACAACTCACAGCTTTTTTTTTTATCTATCCCAATTAAATTGTGAAACATAGTCACACAGATGTCATATTCAACGTCGATAAAAGACTTAGGTGACCAAGATATCTCGGCTTGATTAGTGACGTCATAACTACGTCATAGATTTGCAGTGGCTACGTCATAGCTGTGTCATGTCATGTCCTGTGTAATCATCAGGTGACATGAAGACGCTTACTCGGAGACCTTTCGTTAGCTGAGTGAAATTCCCTTAGAAAGAAGGAGCCGCTCAAACGAACGATGACAGAAAACCTTTCGGTCCGTAATGAGAAAAAAAAAGGGGATGGGGGAAGAGGGGGGGGGTCATCAGTTGAATAAAGCCATCCTTCGACAACCAAATCAAGAGACGCACATCCACGAGAGGATTCATTCGAATGCATGTTAAGCTCACCAACCTTTCATCCAACGATAGACAGAATCAAGTGGGGGAGTTGACTTCAATCCCTGGGTAACAGGACGTCATTCTCGTTTGACGTCACCGATCATGGGCGGGCACTTCACCTGGTGATTTTATTCAGCTTAAGAAACCTTCTGCCCTACCCCCCAGCCGAAGGGAATCGTATGGACGCGAACCAGTCAAAGGGGAGGAAAGCCCAGAGGGAGATGTGGAACATGGAGGCCAAATTCATCGTATTCCTTCCTCTCCCCCCTTCCCTCCTTCCCTCCTTCACCCCCTTCCCTCCTTCTTTCTTTCCTTCCTTTCTTCTCTCCCTCCTTCCTTACTTCCTTCCCTCCTTCCCTCTATCCTTCCTTCATTTACTCTTTCCTTCTCTCCTTCCCTCCTTTCTTCCTTCCTTCCTTCCTTTCCTCCTTCCTCCCTTCCTTCTTTCTTTCCTTCCATCCTTTCTTCGTTCCTTATCTCCTTCCCTCCCTCCTTCCTTCCTTCCTTCCTTCCTTCCTTCCTTTCCTCCTTCTTTCTTTTCTTCCTTCCTTCCGTCCTTCTCCCTTTCCTCACTCCTCTCCTTCTCTTCTTCCTTACTTCTCCCATTCCTTCCTTCCTCTTTCTGTCTTTCATTCCTTCCTTTCCTTCCTTCTTTCTTTTCTTTTCTTCTTCCCTCCCTCCCTCCCTCTCTCTTTCCTTCCTTCCTTCCTTCCTTATTTCCATCCATCCTTTGTTCCTTTCATTCCTTCTTTTATCTCTGCTTTCTTCTCTCCTTCAAGTCTTTCTTTCTTCCTTCCTGCTTCCTTTCATTTTATTTCTCTTTCCTTTCTGCCCTCCTCCTCCTTTCACTACCTCTCCGTCCTTCTCACCTTCTCAACTCCCTTCTTTCCTTCCTTCCTTCCTTCCTGTCCTCCTGTCGCCTTCGTTTTTAAGCGACATTTTCAAGTGTTTTGCCCCTTGTGTGGGGCAAAACTCTCTCTCTCTCTCTCTCTCTCTCTCTCTCTCTCTCTCTCTCTCTCTCTCTCTCTCTCTCTCTCTCTCTCTTTCATTCTCTCTTTCTCTCTCTCTCTCTCTCTTTTTTCTCTCTTATCTCTCTTGCATTCTTTCTTTTTCTCTCTTTCTCTCTCATTCTCTCTCTCTCTCTCTATCCCTCTCTCTTTCTCTCTCTCTCTCTCTCCTTCTCTCTCTCTCCTTCTCTCTCTCTCTCTCTTTCATCTCTATATCTCTCTCCCATCTCTCTCTCTCTCTCTCTCTCTCTCTCTCTCTCTCTCTCTCTCTCTCTCTCTCTCTCTCATTCTCTCTCTCTCTCTCTCTCTCTCTCTCTCTCTCTCTCTCTCTCTCTCTCTCTCTCTCTCTCTCTCTCTCTCTCCCTTTCTTCTCCTTCCCCCTTGAGAAGTTCATTATGTCCTTTCACGCTTCTTCTTTGCCCAGCAGGCTAGATGGAGTCTTATCCTCTTTTTCCTCCTTGTCTTCCTCTTCTTATTTCCTTTTTCTTCTTATTATTTTTCCTTTTGCTCCTCCTCTTGTTCTTCCTCTTTCTCTTCTTGTATATCATCTCTATTTTCTTCTTCTTCTTCATTTCTTTATTTTTCTCCATCTTTTCTCTTCCTTGTTCTTCTTCTGTTTTTTTTCTCTTCTACTTCCATTTCTCTTTTTTCTCTTTCTTCAACTGTCTTCCTTCTTTTTCTCCCACTTCTCCATCTTTTTCTCCTCCTCCTTGTTTTTCTGTGACCTTTTCTTTTCCTCGTCTTCCTTATTGCGTCAGTGCACATCTAGATTATGTAATTATTTAATTAAATCTTTGAAATGTGACAAAATTATTGTCTAACAATGGCTCGGTATTATCATGTTTATATTGACTTTGCATATCATGAGAGAAAAGTGTAAAAGAGAGAGAGAGAGAGAGAGAGAGAGAATGAGCACGAGAGAGGAAGAGAGAGAGAGTGGGGAGAGGAAGAGAGAGAATAAAAGAGAGAGGAAGAGAGAGAGAATAAGAGAGAGAGAGAGAGAGAGAGAGTGAGCCTGCCAAGAGGATGCTGCTGCTGTTGCCGTCTGCCGGGCGGCCCGCCCAGCTGTCGCCAAACTCTTCGGTGCAGCTGACAGGACTGACATTCGCTGACATTGGCAGCGACACAAAGAATTTTCTGTTGAATTCTATAGATTCTGGACGTGGTGGTGGCGGTGCACGACCTCCACTTTTATCCCCGGGTGCTCTGTCGAGGTATTATCCTCCCAATGCAAATTTTGCTCCGGCCTTGGCCAAGGACCCTCCTCCTTTTTTCAAAAGAGGCTACTTTTGATTTTTTTTTTTTTTTTTTTTTTTTTTTAGGTGTCTTTTCCGGTCCCGTTGAGTCTCCTCTACGTTTCCCCCCCCCTCTCTCTCTTTCTCTATCTATCTATCTTTCTATCTATCTATCTATCTATCTCTTCTTAAGCGTCGTTTACGTTCATCTTTAGGGTCTTCGACTCCTCGAAACAGAACTTCTTCCATTTTTTTTTCTCTTTGCTCTTAGTTTCTCTTTTTTTTCAGAAATGTCTTTTTTCCTCTGTTCTGAAGATCTTTCAAGTCCTTTTTCAGAACAGGACTACTTTGAATCTTTCTTCTCTTTCCTGTTTATTTCTTCTTCCTCTTTTTACTTTGAAACTTCTTTTCCGTTCTTCTTGAGGTTTGTCCGACTGCCAAAGTTTTTTTTATCGTTCTCCTTTTTTTAACATCTTTTCCATACTGCATGAAGGGCTCCTGTAAATCCGATCAGTTTTGAAGTTGGGAAGTATACTCACTCCAATTGCTCTCTCTCTCTTTCTCTCTCTCTCTCTCTCTCTCTCTCTCTCTCTCTCATTCTCTCTCTCTCTCTCTCTCTCTCTCATTCTCTCTCTCTCTCTCACACTCTCTCTCTCCCTCTCTTTCTCTCTCTCTCTCTCACTCTCTCTCTCTCTCTCATTCTCTCTCTCTCTCTCTCTCTCTCTCTCTCTCTCTCTCTCTCTCTCTCTCTCTCTCTCCCTTGACCTGAGGTACTTGGGTCTTGCCGTTTCAGATGCAAAATAAGTCAGGTCAAATGATCGATGGCAGGTGGAGGTGGTGGTCCTGTTCTGAGGTAGGAAACTCTCGTGGCATAAGGGGGCATCATTACCAGATTAAACTCACCTGTACTATGTCCACTAACTAGAAGATACAAGCACCATTTTCCAAGACAAATTAGATTTTGAAACACTTTGTCCAAGTACTCGGCAGAAATGAATATTCTGTACAAGTTGTAATCCTTTCAGCTGATGTATGCATATATACGCACGCACACATACGTACACACGCGCACATACATATACACACACACACAAATACACACATACCTATACCAACGCACACACACACACATACGAACCCACCCACAAATGCTTTAAACAGGATATCCTGACCACACCTAAGCACCAAACTTTGCCTGAAATCGCGAGTTTCTTCCTGAAATAATTTTCAAGTCGGAGTCGGGCTTTGAAGCCGGAATGACGTGCGCTCGGCCGCTCCTTTGAAATGTGGAGACTTCAGGAGCCCCAAGTCTTTAAGAAACTAAAAATGAAGAGCATTCTTATACCATATGTCATCATTCCTCCTCCCTCTCCTCCTCCTCCTCCTCCTCCTCCTCCTCTTCCTCTTCCTCCTCCTCCTCCTTCCTCTTTTCCTGCTTCTGCTCCTTCTCCTCCTTCTAATCCTCTTCCTTCTTTTTTCTTCCTCCTCCTCTTTCTCCTCCTACTTCTGTTCCTTCTTTTCCTCCACTTCCTCCTCCTCCATCTCCTCCTCTTCCTCCTTTTCTTTCCACTTCCCTTCCTTCTCTTCCTCCTCCTCAACATCCTCCTCCTCCTCTTCCTCCCCATCCTCCTCCCTCTCCTCCTACCCTTCCTCCTCCACCTTCTCCTTCTTCTCCTTTTCCTCCTCTGTATCCTCCTCATCCCCCTCCTCTTCCCCATCCTCCTCTCTTTCGTCCTCCCTCTCCTCCTCTTTCTGTTCATTCTTTCCCTTTAACTCTTCCTCCCCCTACTCCTCTTTCCCTTCCTCTTCTTCCTGTTCCATATCATCCTCCCATTCCTCCCCACCACTCCTTCTTATTCTTCTCCTCTTCTGCCTCTTTCTCCTCCTTCTCTCAATCCTTCTCTCCTTCCCCTTCCTCTTTACTACGATATCCGTCCCTCTGCCTCGCCTGCCCATTCTCAGCCCTTGATCGACAGACCTTTCTTCTCCCCTCCCTCTGTTCTCCTCTCTTCCTTCTGTGTGATATTGCCCATTAGGATAGAAGCACTGGTGACATTATAGGGACGAAATTTAATACCTTCAAATCCTCCCTCCTTTCTACCCTACTTGTTTCTAATCCTCCTACCCTCCATCGCTCCTTCCTTTCCTCTACTTGTGCATAGCAACCGTGTCCTTGCTTGTATGGAAATTGCATCTGCCTTATCTTCTCATGCTTCCAACCATCATGGGGTGGATCTGTCTCGTTATCATATCTCTGTGTGTGATAAAAACGCGCATTCACTATCAGTAGTCTACCCTCAGCTGAATGGAATAGGCTTGTGTTACTCTCAGAGAGAAAGAGTTTGGTCGTAGTAAAGGTCTTATGTGAGGTCAGCTTGTTCTCCTTCACTTTACTTCTCGTTTCTTCCTCTTTTCCCTATTTTTTTTTTATCTTTCTTGCTCTTTTTTAATCAGAACAGGGCTACTTGGAATCTTTTCTTCTCTTTCCTGTTCGTTTCATTTTCTTTCTTTTTTAGTTTCGAAATTTCCTTTCCAATCCTCTTGTATTTCATCTATTTTCCTTGAAGAAAAAAAAAAAATATATATATATATATATATATATATATATATATATATATATATATATATATATATATATATATATATATATATATATATATATATATATTATCGTTTTCCATTCCTTCTTTTTTGTTTCTTCAGTAGCAAGATCATACTTTTAAAATCTTTCCCATGATCTGGCAACCGATTTTTTATGTTATTAGAAAGTAGGATTTCGATTATTGGATAGGATATGTTTATGAAAATTATCGATTGATTTTGTAGTTAAGACAGTATCCCGGATAAACTTAGCTAGGAAACCAGATAAAATTAGAAAAGCTATCGCCAGGAAGGTTTTAAGAATATGGCGGTTAGCCGCTTTAACATGGAATTGCTACTATTTGTTTAGATTCGTCTGTAGTTAGACTGAAAAAATCTTAAAAGAACTTAATTGTATTCGAGACGTGAAGTCATACAAGTTAAATGTAAATATCGTCTGATGAGATGTTTGTCTTATTTTCTTATTCTTCTCTTTGATCATTATTTCATGTTTATTTTCTACTTCGATGCTCTTCTTCATCACTTGTCTCCCTTTTCTCTTCGTTCTTCTCGTTATTAGAGTTTCTTTGCTTTCTTACCCTCCCTCTTGTTTACCTTTCCTTTTCATTAACACTTCTTCTTTTTATCCTTCTCTTTTCCCTCTTGTTAGCCCAGGTTCTTACGTCCCTCTTTCACTACTTCATACTACATTCTTCTTTCTCTTCGTCTCTTGTTTCTACTTTTTTTTTCAACATTATCGTTGTTTTGTTCATTTATTATCTTTGCTTAAACTTATTTATTCATCCATTTATTTTATTAATTTGTTTATTCATTCTAACTTTTTATCTATTTATTTTACTTATGTATTTTCTTATTAATGTATTTATTAGTGTATTATTTTTTATTTTTACTCTTATTGTGCCCAATAGTGCTTTATGTATGCTGTTTCATCCGTATATTTGTATACTTTACATTTTGCTGTATCTAAAGCCAGACATTTTTTGTTCATCTGAGGACTTGACTCCAACCCCATAAGTCCCTTTTTTCGTGAAGCTGAAAAGAATTGTCTGAAGCTCAGCACAAGATAATCTATACAATGCTCCACTGTATTCATAAGAAGATAAGAATGGGGGAGATTGCAAGAGACCATAAGGCCTACAGTAGGCACTTCCATGTCCCTTGCCATCTGGCATCCCTATCAATAAAGTTATTTCATCTTCTCTTAAGACAATCTATCGCTTCCGCGCTAAGTCTATTACATTCATTAACCACTCTTTTGGTAAACCAGGTCTTCTCTATTTCCATCTTAAACCTAAATTTGTTCAATCTAGATCAATTACTATGATTCGTACCCTGCTGTCTTACCTGTCGTGTATAAGACGAGTCTGTGTATTAATAATAATTACGATAATTATTTGTTGCCTCAAATTTCGTCGACTCGAAACCCGGAGTACGTTATTCTAACCACTTAACCATGAAGGAACCAGTCAACCGAAGATTAACTGTCGATTCTTCACCAAAACTGAGTATATAAAATATAACCTCTCTTCAATATCGGTCTATGTCTAACCTATCGACCTAAATATATCTATATTTCTATTCATAGATCTCTACATCTACCTAGCTATCTACGCACCTACATCTCTCTATCTATCAATCTATGAATCAACCTTTTTATCGACCTACCTATCTACTACCCTACCTACCTGTACTCGAATCCATCTATGGAACTACCTATCTACCTACCTCCCTATCTACCCACCTACTTACCAGCCAACCTACCTGTCAGTAAATTTACTTATCTAACTATTTTTTTTTTCTTTTTCTCTCTCTTGGCATAGACCGAAGACCTGATTTGACGTTTCGCTGACCCCGAAAAGAAAATGTGGGGACCGACGGCGTCTCGTCGTGTCGACCCAACTCTATCCATCGCCGACATATGGCGACATTGGCGTTCCTGTTGACGTGCCCACTTCATCCTCGCCTTTCTTTTCCTTTGCTCCTTTTTTTTTTATCATCACGTCGTGGTCAAGATGTCAAAAAGAAAGCCAGGGAGAGGCATTATGTGAAATTTGGAAGAAAATCTCTCTCTCTCTCTCTCTCTCTCTCTCTCTCTCTCTCTCTCTCTCTCTATATATATATATATATATATATATATATATATATTATATATATATATTATATATATATATATATACTGTGTGTGTGTGTGTGTGTGTGTGTGTGTGTGTGTGTGTGTGTGTGTGTGTGTGTGTGTGTGTGTGTGTGTGTGAAAATTGCTGTTTGCTCTCATGACAACAAAAAATATTATCGAGTTTGACATTTGCTAATACTGATTTTCAAACCAGAAAGAAAGAAAAAAATAATAGTGATAAAAGACATTCATTGCTCGACATGTGCTTCCAGGTCCTTGCATTCCTTATTCCTCAGTCCTCAGCCCTTTCCCCTCCATCGCCTCCACCTCCTCGTCCTCCTCCTCTGTCACCCTTCATCCTCCGCCACCTCCTCCTTCTCTACCTCCTCCTTCTCTGCTTCCACCTGTACCTCCTCCTTCTGTACCTCCTCCTCCTCTGCTTCCACCTGTACCTCCTCCTCCTCTACCTCCACTTCTACGAGTACCTCGACTTCTTCCTGCTCTTCCTCTACTTCTTTCTCTTCCTCCTCCTCCACCACTTCCACCTCTGCCTCTAACTCCATGGGATTATCCTCCTCGTCTTCCACTTCCACATCCTTTTCCACCCCCACCTCTTACTTTTTCTCCTCCATCTGCTCGTCCTCCACCTTCTCCTCCTGTTCCTCATATCCATCCTCCACTTTCTCCTCTTCTTTCACCTCTTGTTCCTGGCCCTACTCCTCGCCTTCATCCACTCCTACTTCAAATCCTGCTGCTTCTCCTCCCCTCTCCTCCGCCTCCTCCTCCTCCTCTTCCTCCTCCTCCTCCTCCTTCCGAAATCCTTCGCGCTGTAATCATAAGACGTCGGTCTCGGGCCGACCTCGTTTGTCGTGCTGTCGCTCTCCGTGAAACAAGACTCCTCTTTTAATCTCTTCCTTCCACATTCCTCATCTTCCTCTTCTTCGTCTTCTTCTTCTTCTTCTTCTTCTTCGCCTTTTTCTCTTCTTCTTCCTCTTCTTACTCTTATTCTATTTACTTTTGTTTTGCATTTCACATGTAAATTTGCTGTTCTCTCTGTAGCTATGTTTGATGAATACATATATGAATACATGTGCACACACACATATATATATATATATATGTGTGTGTGTGTGTGTGTGTGTGTGTATCTGTGTATATGCTTACCTATATGCATATGTTTATAGTTATGTGAATATGTACAGTATGCACATATGTAGACGAGACAATTTATATACATACGGAAAGGAAAGAAAAACGTCATATCTTGTCCAAGAAAGTTATGTATTCTCAACATTCAAAGTGCATCTCTTAGAGGATCTTTTACTAAATACAGCTCTCACAAAGAAGCCGCCCTGATCCTCCACCACGGCCTCCAGGCGGCACTCGACTTTCACGGTGTCCTTCGAGAGACGCCTGAACACCAGTTTGATCCTGGCAATCAGCTTGTCCTAGGTGTTGCAGGCTGTCCGATTGGTGTTTTTTTTTCAACTGCGCCCTACACATAATAGTCCATGGGGTTGCAATCAGGCAAGTTGGGGGCCAGATATTGGGACTGGTGAAGTCGTAGATGTTCTCAGACAGGAACTTGTGGGTTTTCCCGGAGGTGTGACACGAACCTGAGTCCTGCTACCACACATATGATCTTCCCGCAGCCACCCTCTCCACCCAGCGGCTTGACCACAGTGGACAGCAACTCAATATAGCCATCTGAAGCGAGTCTGAGTCCCTCTTCAAAGACGTGAGGCGACATGACGTGGCCTTCGCTTGTAACACACCCAAAGATCATCACAGTTTGAGGGAACTTGGTCTTCATGAAGCGCAGGACTTCGTGCGGACTGTAGGCTAGCCCTCTGTTGTTCTACGCGTTGTGCAAGTGGTCCTGGCAGAAGTCCTTCTCGTCTGAGAAGAACCAGAGCATACCAGTTCGACTGGGTGTTTGACCTCGTTGAGGAGTTTCTTGGCTTTCGTGAGGCGATTCTCTTGTGCCATGGTGGTGAGTAGTTGGCCTTTGCGCTTTTTGTATGAGGAGTAGCGAAGATCCTCGTCCAGCGCTTTCTACGTAGTCGCCACTCCGACTCCCATCTCTCTCGTCAAGGTCTGCATTGCCTTGCCTGGATCTTGCCGCACCCTTTTTTTGTAGCTTCTCGAAAAAATTCATTGTGCGGACAGAGTCAGAACGCCTGCTATGATCCTTCATGCTAGCCACTACTTTCACATCTTCGTCGCAATTCTCCAACTCACATCTCACGGCCCTCACGTTATTCAAGGACCACTGAGCTGCAGCTAAGATTTCCGAAATTTTTAATCAGGAGCGAATCATCATGATGCAGGTCACTCTCTTCCAATATTCCTGTGCTTTCCAGTCATCCATGCTCTCTAGCTCTCACACACACTAATAGTACACAGAATCAGCTATCCATTGCGCTTTATCGCTATTAAATCCTTCCTGTATATATGTATATATATATATATGTATATATATATATATATACATATATACATATATATATATATATATATATATATATATATACATATATATATATATGTGTGTGTGTGTGTGTGTGTGTGTGTGT
This sequence comes from Oratosquilla oratoria, assembly GCF_046742065.1. Lineage (NCBI taxonomy): Eukaryota > Metazoa > Arthropoda > Malacostraca > Stomatopoda > Squillidae > Oratosquilla > Oratosquilla oratoria. Next base: position 28,413,570 of record NC_134795.1, on the reverse strand, counting down.
GTGTGTGTGTGTGTGTGTGTGTGTGTGTGTGTGTGTGCAGGTATAACCCGTCATCCAGGAGGAATCAAGATGAGAGGGAGGGAGGGGCTTGAATGGGAATGAGAGTGGTATGTGAGGTTGGAACAGATGGGAGTGGATTTTATGCCTTTGTTTTTTGGCCATCCCCCTTGTAAGGGTGAAAAAGCCCTTGGTATATGTATATATATATATACGTATATATATATATATACATATACATATATATATATATATATATATATATGTATATATATATAGATATATATATATATATATATATATATATTTGAAGAAATCACCGGGAAATTAAAAAAAAATAGATACCGAACGGTTTCGTCTATTAAGACCTTTTTAAAGGTATAGAAAAGCAATACAGAAAGAAACAATATATATATAAGAAGACAGGATATTCGGAAAGGTCCCATGTTACATATTATCACACACAATTTTGTCAATAATAAATTGTCCAATATAAACCCAAACTCAAGTTAATGTTATTTCCATTTTTTTTTTTATGAAATAAGATTCAATAATATTTCTCTCTATAATATTATTACAAGAAGTGATTATTCTAGAATTTCCCCAGTCAATATTATGACCATAATCCCTTTGGTGGACAAATAATCCACTGGACACTTGCCCCGTTCTAATACTATATTTATGTTGGCCTATTCTTTTATCTAAACCTTTGCCTGTTTGGCCTATATAGATAAGATCACAGTTTTTACATGGTATGTTATAAATACAACCTTCTTTCCTTCTTGGAGAATGTTTAATTAACAGGCTCTTAATGTTATTATTGTTATTGGACACCAAATTTAAAAAAAAATGCTAGGAAGATTGATTAGATTTTCGTGGTACGGAATTGTTAACATATTTTTATAATTGAATTGTTTGACCTGCGAAGTATTAAGAAAACATTTCCTAGCTTTGATTTTTGTTTTATCAATCAGATGTTTTGGATATTTTAAATTTTCTCCAATGTCATAGATAAATTGTATTTCTTGGTCCAAAAACTCAGGGGAACAATTTCTATAAGCTCTCAGGAACATTGAAGAAAAAACTGACAACTTGGATTTTTGACTGTGATACGAGTAAAAATGAATATATGAAAGGACATTGGTAGGCTTCCTGTAAACTTCAAATTTGAAATATCTTCCACATCGGTGAATATTTACATCTAAAAATGGTAAAACATTATTTTCATCTACCTCTACTGTGAATTTAATGGAAATAACATTAACTTGAGTTTGGGTTTATATTGGACAATTTATTATTGACAAAATTGTGTGTGATAATATGTAACATGGGACCTTTCCGAATATAGGTATAAAACGGGGCAAGTGTCCAGTGGATTATTTGTCCACAAAAGGGATTATGGTCATAATATTGACTGGGAAATTCTAAAATAATTACTTCTTGTAATAATATTATAGAAAGATTATTGAATATTGTTTAATAAAAAGAAATTTTGGAAATAACATGAACTTGAGTTTGGGTTTATTTAAACTGGACAATTTTATTATTGACAAAATTGTGTGTGATAATATGTAACATGGGTCCTTTCCGAATATCCTCTGTCTTCCTATGTATATATTGTTTCTTTCTGTATTGCTTTTCTGTACTTTTGAAAATGTCGTAATAGGCGAAAACGTTTGGTATCTATTTCTTCAATTTCCCGGTGGTTTCTGCAAAAATAATTCATCACGTGTATTTTGTGATTTCTTTGCATATATATATATATATATATATATATATATATATATATTTATATATATACATCACGGTAAAACCACTGTTGGAGTAGAAAAGACTGGAAACGGGGAATCTATATATTTCGATTGCAAACTGCAATCCTCTTCAGTAGATACACTTAAGAGAGAGCGTGCTACTTAAGTAGCACCCTTTACATGAGAAAGGGGAACATGGGAAGAGGTCTCTACCCTCGGCTCACTCCGTATGTGAGGTCAGGAGGCAAATGTGTTTTAATAGGTTGGTGATAAAAAGTCCGGAAATTATATACGGGGACCATTGCCCCTTTGAAATATTCATATTGGGCTGGTATTCAATAATAGTGGATTCTACCATTTTTCTCCTGAACTCACATCTGGATTTATAAATAAGCTCAGCTTTGTCCCAATCTAAACAATGATTAAATTGCTTAACATGTTGGAACACAGCTGAGCTCTCTTGTCCATATTTAATGGAACGTTTATGTTCAATCATCCTAGTGTTCAAATCCCTTCCAGTCTGTCCGATGTAAACTAAGTCACAACCTTTACATGGAATCGAATATACCCCTTGACTATGCTCTTCTTTTAACCTTTGGTGGACATTTACCACCTTTTTATTAATGGTATTGGGGTAATAATTAATTAGATTTAATTTGTCTTTGGGAAGAAACTTGGTCGAAGGAATAAATGATTCAGAAAAGGGAACGATTAAAGAGCTCTTGTCCAAAGAAAAATTAGAGGAAATGGGGGTGGTGTTGAAAAAATTGGATCTCGCTCGGCTGAGGGCTTTGACCAAGAACCAATCCGGGTAAGCTAAATTACTAAGTTGAGATTTTATAATGTTTAATTCTCCTTCGAGAAACTGGGGGCTGCAAATTCTAAGAGCTCGAAGAAATAATCCTGAGGCGACGCTACTTTTTACTTTATCTGGGTGACTGCTGAAAAAATGAAGATAACTACCAGAATGGGTTTCTTTTCTATAGACGGTAAAAGCAAGCTTGTCTCCGTCACGAACAATAAGAACATCTAAAAAGGGTAGCTTACCTTGTTCTTCCCATTCAACTTTAAACTTAATGTTGGAGGCTAACGAATTTAAATTAGCAAAGAAGTTATCGAATGAACCCCAATTTTCATCCCAAAGAGTGAAAATGTCATCTACGTATCTAAACCAAACCATGTCTACGGGTTTAATGGTTGGCAGAAGAACAGACTCAAAGTATTCCATGTACAGATTGGCCAGTACAGGAGAGAGATTTGAACCCATGCTACAACCAAATTTTTGTCTAAAAAAAGAATTCTGAAAGGAAAAAACATTTGATGTGACACAAAGGCGAATAAGCGCAATGATTTTTGTAACGGGGAGTGGGAATTTGTCCTGAAATGGTTGTAGCTTGGTTTTCAGGAAGGATAGAACGTCATCAATACAGACATGTGTGAAAAGAGAAATTACATCCAGGCTAAGCATTTTTCTAGAAAGAAAATGCTTAGCCTGGATGTATTCGATTCATTGTAAAGGTTGTGACTTAGTTTACCTCGGACAGACTGGAAGGGATTTGAACACTAGGATGATTGAACATAAACGTTCCATTAAATATGGACAAGAATGCTCAGCTATGTTCCAACATGTTAAGCAATTTAATCATCGTTTAGATTGGGACAAATTTGAGCTTATTCATAAATCCAGATGTGAGTTCAGGAGAAAAATGGTAGAATCCACTATTATTGAATACCAGCCCAATATGAATATTTCAAAGGGGCAATGGTTCCCGGATATGATTTCCGGACTTTTTATCACCAACCTATTAAAAGCACATTTACCTCCTGACCTCACATACGGAGTGAGCCGAGGGTAGAGACCTTCTCCCATGTTCCCCTTTCTCATGTAAAAGGTGCTACTTAAGTAGCGCGCTCTCTCTTAATTGTATCTACTGAAGAGGATTGCAGTTTGCATTCGAAATATATAGATTTCCCGTTTCCAGTCTTTTACTACTTCAACAGTGGTTTTACCGTGATTGACAAATATGTGATTACATTTTTCACCTGTAATATATGTATATATATATATATATATATATATATATATATATTTTTTTTTTTTTCAACCACATTTCACTTTTAATTCCGTGCCATCGCACTCGAGACTGACATCTACACACACACACACACACACACACACACACACACACACACACACACACACACATACACACACACACACACACACACACACACACACATATATATATATATATATATATATATATGTATATATATATATACATAAATATATATGTATATATACATACATACACACACACACACACACACACACACACACATATATATATGTGGGATAAATAGTGATGTTAGTAAGTTTACGGACATTAAAATAGGACGCCTAAATGGGTCAGGAGACGACGCAGAGATTTTGCAGGATGATCTTAACAAATTGTTCACATGGTCGGTGAAATGGCAAATGAACTTCAATATCTCTAAGTGTAGCGTGTTAAACGTAGGGCTACACAACCCCGAAAATAGATACAGCTTAGATAACACGCTTTTAGAGAAAACTGAGTGCGAGAGAGACTTGGAAGTTCTAGTGAGTCCGGACCTTAAAACCAGGAAACAGTACATTGTTAAGACGGTTACAAATACAAGTGCAGAAGTAATTATTAAACTCTATCTAGCAATAGTTAGACCCATCTTTGACTATGCGGTACAGTTTTGGTCTCCGTCCTACAGAATGGACATCAATTCACTAGAATCAGTACAGAGAAGAATGACCAAAATGATACATGGACTCAGAAATTTGTCTTACGAAGAGAGGCTTAGGCACCTTAACTTACACTCTCTGGAAAGACGCAGTGTGGGGAGATCTAATAGAGGTGTTCAAGTAGATCAAAGGCTATTACAAGGGTGATGCAAACAAGGTCATCATTTTAAAACAACAGGGCAGGACTCGCAGTAATGGTTATAAACGGGACAAATTTTGATATAAGAAGGAAATAGGCAAGAATTGGTTTACTAATAGGGTGGTCGACGAATGGAATAAACTTAGTAACCATGTAGTAAGCGCTGAAACTATCAGTTGTTTTAAGAAACGATTAGACAACTTTATGGATGGGGATGACAGGTGGTGATGGATACGGAGCTGCCTAGTGTAGGCCTTATGGTCTCCTTTATTCTTATGTTCCTATGTTTTTATGTACCTAAAGAAATTGCTACTTGTCGGACGAAATGCCTGCTTACGACGTGTACAAGGCCAGTGTCTTTTATAATCTGACTTGTCCGTGAAATTGTACCCATACTTCTATTTAATTTTTGCTGTTGTTTTTATACTAGTATTGTAAGATGCATTATTATTATTATAGATGTTATTTCATTTATCATATCATTCATATATTTATTGTGATTGTTTTTATTTTGTTGTTGTGGTTGTTATCTTATTATTATGAGGTATATGTCTTGTTGTTATCATTATCATTTAGTCTATTTATTCACTTATTATTCCTGGTAATAATTAGGTTATCGCAATCGTTTGGCATACAGTTGAGACTTGGATCTAACGATGAGATGCATAAATACGTCTTGTGTTTTGCCACAGCAATGCTAATCCAATTCAGATCTAAATGCAAAAGGAGAAACCTGTGTATAAGCTAATCAGTCATTCAATCAGTCAGTTCTCTTTATCTCTTATCCATTTATGTAACTATTGTGATTCATGTGGTTTTATCTTCATTTGTTCATGTGTGTGTATGTTTCGTTTGTTTATTTAGTTGTTTTACATATGGAAATATATTACATATGAGGCGTTTGGAATAAAAAGGGGAAAATGTTGCCGTTATGCGTAACCCATTTTGCCTCTTAACATCAAATGTTCTATGAACAATATTTCCGTAACGAAGAGCTGTAGTATTTGTCCCTTTCTATTGTAGACGCCTCATATGTATTCATGTGTATATACTTTTCGTTCGTTTACTTACTTATTTTCCAAGTGGACATGTATTCCGAAATTTCGTCCAGAAATGAAAACAAGAAAATTATAGTTTTTCGTTGTAGCAATGGCGCTGGGTGATTTCAATAACCTCCACTTTTGTTTCGCCAAAGTTGGCCAGATGTCGAAATTCCTCGCCGGAAATGATAACCAATAGTTTCTGGTTCCTGTTCAGCAGACTCTCCCAGAAGCCGCTCTTCTGCTGCAGGAGACGGGGACGCCTTCCTTGGGTTCGGAAGGAGTTCGGTGAGTTTTTGAGGGCCGGAGCGGGCCCGCGGAAGTGACGCGGAAAGCGGGAGGAGATGAGACTCGGGGGGTAAAGGGGAAAGGAGAAGGTGGGCGAGCGGGGATAAAGAGAAAGACGGAGAGAAAAAGGAAGGGATATAGAGAGAGTGAGAAAGAGAAAGCGATGGAGAGAAAGAGAGCGAAGGGGAGAGAGGGAGAAAGAGAAAGAAGGTGAGAAAAAGAGCGAGGGAGAGAGATAGAGATGGAGAAAAAAAGAGGGACTGGTAGAGAGAGAGAAAGAGAAAGAAGGGAAAAAAGAACGAGATAGAGGGAGAGAGATGGAGAGAGAAAGAGTGAGGGGAGAAAGGGAGAAAGAGACATATAGAAAAAAGAAGAGTGAAAGAGGAACGGTGGTAGAGAGAGCGAGAGGTAGAGGAGGATCAAGGAAGAAAGGAAGGGAAAGAGAGCAAATGAGGGAATGAAATGAAAAAGAGAGGGTGACGAAAAATGCGACGGCAGGAAGAGGAGAGAGAGGGAGAGAGACAGGTGAAGGAGAGGGAAAGATGGGTTAAGTAGGCGAGAGAAAAAGAGAGACAGAGAGAGAGGTGGAGGAGTAAGGAAAAGAGAGGTGTCGGGGTAGAAAAAATGCAAGTGAAAGAAAGGAAAGAGGCGAATGAAGAGAGTAAATGTGCAGGAGAGAGGGAGAGGAGATAGATAAAGTGAAGCTGGGAAGGAAATCTGTGGACCGTGTCACTACTAAAGGGTCTGCCGAGATGACTTTCGAAATGACGCCATCTGATTAAAATTAACTTTCCTGAGACAAAGTACAGTTTATCAAGTATAACACCTTAGAGAGCTTAATCAGTACGCAATGGAATCGTTCCCTGAGCTGAGTCAAGTCACCTGGTGTCAGCCCAAAGTACCTACAGAGGATGTTATCCTCACGAAAGATATAATGTGATAAGTCCCCAACGCTATGATAACGTTCAATAAGTTCAACAAAATAGCCTCGTGTTGGACGTCAATCCTTTCAGTTCTGCGATTTTTTTTTTTTTTTTATTCTAAGTCCAGACGATCATATTCAGCTGAAGGCAGGAGCAGGAGTTAGGGAAGCACGAACCAATTTCCTCGCCGCTCCGGTGATCCCTCTACATGTGCGAAGAGTCTGGTATGTGAAAGGACTCGTCCATTCCACAGCTCACATTCTCTTCGTCTCGCGGACTTCGGGACCCGAACTGGGACTCGAACTCATTTGTCATTTTCTCATAGATTAGTATTCTTTCGACTGACATGTGAAGAGCTTTTCCGTACGATATGTAGCTCATTATCCCGATACTTATTTCATTTAAGGCCTCAGAGTACAAATTCAATCAGGAAATGAACCAACTATTTTACGTCTCCGACAGCCAGCGCTTCTATCCTTAAGAATAATATCACGCCAAAGACGTGGACTCATGGAGATGGTAAAGGAGAGATTCACCAGAGGCAGAAATGTTGTAGAAAGGAGGGATGTTAAATTTCTAAAGGTATCTGTTTTTCGTGGAAATTAGTCTGCAGTAATACAAAGATCTTGCGTAACTCTGGTCCATAGGGGTTGTCACTAAAGCCTCTGGAGTAGTAACTTCATAGAACTTATGAACACAATATGAGTTCAAATACAGTTGACACTTAAAAAATGCCCAGATAGATGAAACCTTAATCTAACTTATTTGCTGTCAGCATCGTGAGTTCATACACCTAAATTAATTCACTAGGTCATAACTCTTTTCGCTGTTTACAGCCGATTTCAATTCGCAAGCAGCCCCGTAAGGACCAATAGACCAATTGCTGTTTGCATCTCCTCTGTATTCTCCTAATACTCCATAAAGGGAAGGAAATGAAACAGATAACTTGATTTATCATAACAAGACCATTTTGAAGAATGGTGAGATCGGTGGGTATTAGAAGACTCAGGATGGGCTATAGTTCACCATTGTTTCTATCCGTATGGACAATCTCGCACCAGTCGGGAGGTAGGAATTGGGTTTCAAATCGTATATCAACCATGGAACACTGGCGAGTCCAGTTCCGATTCCATCCATTCCTGTCCTCCATCCGACCCCATGCAGCCATCCTCCAGGCACGGTTTTACCATTCCCATTCCCATTCCCAATCCCGAAGCCTCCTAGACACACTCCTCCGTCATTTCCGCAGGTCCCGCTCGGTTCCCAACGCGTTTACTTCTCACCCAAATCCCGCACCCATGCCTTCCCAACCATGACTTTCACGTAATCCCTATTTTAGAGGGACTCAGTGACACACCCTATGGACCGTACTCACGTAATATTATTCTATGATTGGAGATTAATTTCCATTGGAAAAATATCATGATCTCTTTTGATTTCTCCTAATTTTGCTGTTGTTCTTTTGAAAGCTTTCCTCTACCTCCTCCAGGACCACAGCTTTTCATCGCTGCGATATTGTCGCAAAATTTAGAAGCGCTTGTTATTACCAGCGAAATGATAACTCTACCAGTCGGTTCCCGTTTAGAGAGGCAAGGTTGGAATATGCGTGATATAAGAAGGCTCGAAAATATATTGGAGGGATAAAAATAATGGCGAAAATTTTAGATTTACAAATCATTCATTCCCAGCATATCGTTCATTCCCATAGGGTTTCATTCATGTCATTAGTGACCCAAGGATACAAGTTATGACTTGTTAGATGGAAAAGTTATTTAAGCTGAAAAGGATGACAAAGGAAAAAAAAGTGTTAGATAAGGAATTGGACAAAATTTAGTTGTTGTTGTTGTTGTTATGGGATGTAGTTTACCAGCGTTTCTATCCTTAAGAAAATCTGGTGAGTGTCTTTGTTTCAAAGGTGGAAGGGAATTAACGTATTATGAGTTTCAAACATTGTGTTGCTTGACCTTGGTCAACACATTTTAATTCAGAAATCTAAAGACGACACAAAAACTATTTCATAATAATCTAAAAGAATAAACGTGTACAATTTGTGTAACAACAGAATTTTAAAATAATCTGAATTAAAAAATAAATGAAATGTATTTGAAAGGTGAGGAGAGTCAAGGAGGAAAATTATCTTGATTTTTGTTATTACCAAAGCCTCGCTACATTGCCTTTGATCCGAGAAGTGGGGCGGGAGTGAGGGATGACCTTGCATCCACAAGATGCAGAAATAGGAGGAATGTTAAATGGGTTTTCTTGTGTATGTAGTGTGCGTAAGTTTTGATTCGGCTATCCCCCATATGAGGGAGAAAAGGCCTTTAGTATGCATGTATGTTGTTTTAGACTAGTTTAACAGCGCTTCTATCTTTATGGTGTGCTTGTATGTATGTATGTATGTATGTATGCATGTATGGATCGATTACTAGTTTGTAAGCTCTTTTATCCCTCTTGGTATTTATGCATGCATATATCTATAGACTCTAGTTTACCAGCGCCTCTGTCCTTGTTGGTACTTAAGTATGTATGTATGCATGTATCTGCCGACGCTAGTTTTCCAGTGCTTCTATCCTTGTTGGTATTTAGATATGTATGTGTGTATGCAAGTTGTATGTATGTATGTATATATGTGTGTATGTATGTACGTACCGACGCCATTCAATTTTATCCAGCCCAAGAATGCCCACGAGTAGAAAGGGCACGAGTGAAATCCCTTGATAAACGAGGACATTAATAAAACGCGGAGATGATATAAGATGGCGCATAAGACAGATTTATATGATAATCAATACACCTGGAGCCCTGCCAGACGATTTTATTCATCCCGGTTGGCTTAGGAACCCCCGTTTTCTCTCTCTCTTTCTCTCTCTCTCTCTCTCTCTCTCTCTCTCTCTCTTTTCTCTCTCTGTTCATTTTTATATGTATATATATACATACATATATATATATATATATATATATATATATATATATGTATATATATATGTATATATTTTTTGATGGATGAGAAAATGAAAGGTACGTTGAGAAAGGAATACTATATAGGAAGTTAGAATTAATATATTATGTAGTAGCTTGTTGACCTCAAGGCTACAAGGTGTTTTTTATTTAGGTTTTATTTTTCGGAAAGATGGACTTAGTTGAATGAGTTAGTTGAATTCAAATAAATTAAAAGTGCTAACACATTAGTTAAATCCAAGCGAATTAAATTGTGTACCACATTCGTAGGATGAACAGTATATCCCCTACTCGGATAATTTTTTTCAAAAATATTTATTTTCTCCCAAATGAGGGAATTACAGTTTAATTAGTTAAAAGTTTATTATAGAGACAACAGAGGCATCACTCTATGACCTGATATGAAGGGTGAGTGGGAGTTGCCAGCGTCTGTGCAGAGCATTGATGTTCAGATTTGTTGTTTGTGGATCTCCAAGTCCGTAAGGAGATTATAAAACATTTGTGGTTTTCCTTTATTGCTTGAAAATTTTATTTCGTTCTATTCTATTCTATTATTTATTTATTTTTCTATTTACTTATTTTTGTTCTTTTATTTGCCTGTTTATATATTTGTTTGTATATTTATTTATTTATTTGTCTTTAATAGATTCAAGAGTAGACTAATGGTTTTACTTACTCCGTTACAGTTGTACATTATACACCCAGTACACAAATAAAAGATATGACATTATTTCCATTGTGATTTAACGATGGTAGGATAACACATATGCATCGGCGGTCCATAGGAAAAAGAGAGAGGGAGAGAGAGAGAGAGAGAGAGAGAGAGAGAGAGAGAGAGAGAGAGAGAGAGAGAGAGATTTTTAGAAGCGCTGGCGCAGAGGGCATAAAATAAGTTAAGAGGGGTAAAGCTGACACAGGCATTAACTTTATGTGATAACAAGTCTGAGATGGAAATATGAGGTAAAATGCTGTGTTATCGCAAACGCCATAAGCTTTTCCTCATTTGCGGGGCGTTCCCGTGCAGTGTGTAAACTGTGTGTAATTCATAAGTTTTGGGTAACGTATTCACTGTGTATTTTATATAAATTGTATGTCTTAACTGAGTGTAATGCGTAAGTTGTGTGTAATGTGTAATTCATATGCAATATATTTGTAATTTTGCGTGATTCATGTGTAATGTGTAAATTGGGTATGTATGAACTGTGTAAATGTGTGAAATATTCAGTTGTGGTTTGTGATTGGGTCTTGCTTGGTTGCACTGAGTGCCCGGGTTCGGTACCCGGTGAGTATCACTTGCCTTGGCATGATAAGGATGACGCTTTCGGCGGCAGCTAAGCTCCTCCTGGCGTACGTGATAAAGGAGAAGAGCGGAAAAGCTGACGCAAGAAGAGGATTTATATGGTAATCAATAAATCGCGAGGCGTAAGGGAGGAGGGTGAGGAAAAGGAGGAGGAAGAAGAGGAGGGGGAGGAATGGAAGGAGTCCGAGGAAGAGGAGGAGAACGAGAGATGAGGAGGAGGAAGTGAAGGTGAAGAAATGGAAGGAGGAAGAAACGAAAGAGGAAGGGGAAGAAGAGGAAGAGGGGTAGTAGTAGGAACAGTAGTAGGAGCAGAAATAGGCGGAGGTTGTGGAAGTGAAGGAGGAGAAAGGGGGAGAGGAGGAGGAGGAGGAGGAAGAAGAAGTGAAGGAGGGTGAAGAAGTGAAGGAGGAGGTGGAGGAGGAAGAGGTGAAGGAGTAAGAAGAGGAAGAGGGGCAGGAGTGGGAGGAGGTGAGGGAATGTAAAAGGCCGGTAGATAGAGGTAGACATTTAAGTAGATAGAGGGGTAGGTTGAAAGATATGCAAATTTTATTACCTGGATGTTTTGTAAACAATGGCCGAGAGAAAGTTGCAGAGTTGCATATTCTCGCTTGCCGTCAGATGTTTATCAATATAGGCTAGGGTATCGATAGAAGTGATAATGTGACGAAATGTAAACATTAAGCTACGTTCTGCTTGCGACGGAATTGCTTGTGTAAACAGCATTGCTTGAGACAATATAATAGCCTTTCTGATTGGAGAAAAGGGTGGAGGAGGAGAGAAATTATTGGTGCACGGAGGTAAAGTCACGCTCTTAAAGGGTGGCACTTATTTGTAATGTTCAAAGTTATTGGATGCAGACTTGGCTTGGTGGGTGTACAAGGATCCTAAGTGAGATTCCCTTGGTGTAGCTTGAATAACCAAGTGTAATTAATTGGAAGAAAAGAAGAAAATTATATCTCCGTTTAAATTCACCCCATCAAGAAACTTTACTCTATTGTAACAGAAGATTTGGCGGAAACATACTTAAGAGAAGGAAGTGGCATGGGGCCTACAGATGAATAACATAAGTGACTAAAGTGTCAGTGGCTGTGGAGCTAACAGGGAAGGGGAGGAAGACGAAATAAAAGAGGAAAGGAAAGAGAAAGAAGAAGGGTAGGAATAGGAACACTAGTAGGAGCAGAAGTAGGAGGAGGTGGTAAAACGTAAAGGAGGAGGAAGAGGTGAAGGAGGAGGAAGAAGTGAAAGAGGAATAGGAAAAGGTGATGGTGACGGAGGGGGAAGGGGAGGAGGACGAAGTAAAGGAGGAAGGGAAAGAGAAAGAAGAGGAATAGGAGTAGCAGAAATAGGAGGTGGTGGTGAAGGTGAAGGAGGAGATGGAGGAGGAGTTGGAGTAGGACCTGGGTCTCTAAGCCAAGCCGATGAGGAACTTTGGAGCAAGAGGGGCCGTTTCGAGAAGTTAGTGGACGACACCGAATCGGAAAATGAAGAGAGAAAAACACCGAAGCGAAGAGAAGAAAATAATATTGCAGAGATGATACACAAAGAAAACGCAGAAATGCAAAACAAAACAAAAAATGATGAAAGAGAAGGAGGAGGAGGAGGAAGCTGGTGGATGGGTGTCTTTTTTTCATTTTTATTTTTTTTACTTCCTTATTCATTTGTTCTTCTTTATTTTGGGGAGAAATGTATTCGGGGGAGTAGGCA
>NC_134795.1:28388194-28395694 GCF_046742065.1 Oratosquilla oratoria | reverse complement strand
ACCCACTCCCTCTATTTCTCCATTTGAAGTATGTGAATAAGGAGTGGTAGGGGAAGGAAGAAGAGAAGAAATAGAAGAAGAAGAAGAAGAAGGAGCAAAAGCCTTAGGGAGATGAGGAAAGAAAGGTGATGGTAGAGGAAGACGAGGGGGAAAGGAAGGCGTAGAGTAGGGGGATAATGGTGAGGAACAGGATAAGGGTGAGGAACAGGAGGAGGATGTGGTGGAAGTAAAGGAAAGGGTAAAAAGAGTGGAGGAGAAAGAGGAGGAGAAGGAGATAGTGGAGGTAGATAAGGAGGTGGAAGAGGAGATGGTGGATGTAGGGGCGAAGGTAACAATGTGGAGGACGACAGGAGTAAGGGAGTGGTCGAAGCGGATGTTGTGAAGATCGTTTAAGGGCCGAGAAACGCCGTCAGGGAGAAACCAGCCAACCAACCAGAGAGACACAGGAGGCTGGGAGGTAGTTAAGGGGTAACCAGTGTCTCCAGACCGCTCTTTCATCCATATAAGGCGAAGGGAGGGTGAAGGGGGAAGGAGAAGAGGGTGGACCTTTTACCAAGAGGTGGGTTTGTAGTCTCAGGAGAGGAGAGGAAAATTGTTCCTTCTTCAAGTTCGAGTTTTTAAAAAGAGAGTTGTGGTGATGGTTGCCGTGTTTGTGTTCTTTCTCTATTAGTATAGTTATTAACTTGCATATATACTGTAGACAGAGAAAAACGCGCGCGCACACAAACGCACACACACACACACACACACACACACACACACACACACACACACACACACATACATACGTACACTCACACACACACACACACACACACACACACACACACACACACACACACACACATATATATATATAAGCCCATTAACGAATATACTGCCGATACATCGATGATATTTTTGTTATGACCGAGAACATCCAAGAGATTGAAGCCTTGCAACAACGATTAAAAAGCCTCTGGTCTCAACTTCACCATCGAACATAGTGATGAAGGTTCCCTCCCATTTCTTGATGTTCTGGTGAAACAGGGAGAAGAAGCTTTCAACACCTCTGCTTATCTTAAATCCACCAATCAAGGACATTGCCTAAATGGATCAAGTGAGTGCCCTCAGAGGTACAAGGATTCTACAATAGGTGCCTTTATTAGAAGAGCCCCCACACACTCCAACAACTGGAAGGCCGTGCACTCAGAATTGGAAAGGGCCACGCAAGTCCTCATCAACAACGGATTTGCCAACAAAGACATTGAAAGAATAGCTCAGAAAATAATGGACATGTGGTACCTAAAAGAGAACCTCTCGGAAGATAACCAAACACCAGAAAAGATCATTAATATATTTTATAAATCATTCTTCTCTACGGCATACAAGGAAGATGAAAGAATTATGAAGCAAATCATCAGAAGGAACATCAAGCCGACTTCCGCAGACAACAAAATTATTTTTACCATATATTATCAAAATAAGAAGGCATCAAGCCTACTCATCAAGAACAACAAGCCCATTAACGATAAACTTCAGAGATCTCATGCCATATATAGGTACACTTGTAACCTTGGGGACTGCGCAACCCAACCTTCTTCCTATATTGCTATGACCACCATGAAGCTGTCGCGTAGACTCTCATACCATCTGACATCAGGTGCACCTAAGAATCATTCCAAAGACACTCATCACACCATCTTACGAAGGGAAATCCTGGTCAACAACACGGAAATTTTAGCCACACACCAAGACCATAGAAGATTACCTATACTGGAGGCCCTTTGCATAAAAGATCTTTCCCCAAATCTTAATATACAAGCCCATGATCTGCAAACGTTACCCAGCGTTAGGAGGTCCGCCCATCACGGTGCTGGGGCGCAAAATGATGACGTCGCGCACCTCACAGCCAATGGGAGAACAGACTGTATCTAACCAGCAGCAATCCAGCCAATCACCATCCACCTTCCGGGTATAAAAGATACTGATCTTCATGGAATCTCCATTACTTCAATTGCCACTGAGGAAGCACCAGGAGGTGCGAAAACGCGTTTTGGCTTTTGACTATGCCTATTCCTATCTCATGGCATACGGCGAATTACTCGGACTCCTACCTATGGAAGGTAAAGTGGCCTTACGAAAGAGAGAAAAGATTGTCAAAAAGCTTTGTCATAACAAACTTGCCATTTCATTCAATGATATATATATGTATATGTATATATATATGTGGATTATATATATATATATATATATATGCACGCACACACACACAAACACACACACACGTATATATAATATATATATATATATATATATATATATATATATATGTATATATATATATATACGTGTGTGTGTGTGTGTGTGTGTGTGAGTGTGTGTGTGTGCGTGTGTGTGCAGAAACCGAACTTTCCTGTGGGTTGTAGACACAAAAAAGATAATAATAGAATAGCAAAGAAGTAGAAGGTAAGACCTTTCGTATTTTACATCTTGGAAAAAATAGACAGAAATAGAAACAGAACAGTTTGACATAAAAACGCCCCAGCATGGAAGGTTACTTCGGGGCTTCCATGAAGTAGGTCATGACCTGACCTCGCCATCTCAGAGTCTCCTCCATTACTAGTCAGGAGAAACATACTTCATAAATGATTCTGTTACTAATCAATCACATTTAAGTGAGGTGGGGAGATCAGGTCATGACCTTAGCCATGGCCTTTAACGAAATCTTCCCTGATTGGATTTTTTTTTTTTTTTATCAAATTCTCCTACTTTTACTTCTGTGTGTTTTTCTGAGCTATGAAATACGAAAGGGCTTACTGTCTAACCTTTGCTATTGTGGTTTTCTACATTGTCCTTCTATTTATATGTGTCTTTGTCTGAAGACATGACATGTTATATAAAAATCTTACCGTCTACACTATTCTTTTTCCGTGAATATATGTGGGTATGTATATACATAAATGTATATATGTATATACTGTATATATATGTGTGTGTGTGGATAATATATGTATATATATATATATTTATATATATGTATGTATATATATACATATATATATATATACACATATATATGTGTATATGTATACATATATATATATATATATATATATATATATATATTCATATTCCATATAGCTATACCTGACCATTGGAAAGTAAAAACGTTAGATTATGTATATACTAAATCAAGAACTGTATGCAAGAAATTAGGACTAAAAGTAAAAAAGAAATTGGACCGACTAATTGATGACAGTGATTTAAGTAAGCATGCTAACTCGGATTTTATTCTTGATCTTTCAGACAAACCATTGAGCAAAGATGCAAAATGTGCTTTGGGATATGGGTTAGAATTTGCAGCTAATAATGAATATGTCAACTATGTGGATATTGCTAAAGGTTTTTGTAATTTAGACAAATTTAGTGATGTAGCTATACAAGATATAGCTACTTGTAAAGGTTTTGTTTATATTGCGTTATCCATGTCAAGTTATCCAAGTTGTCCTAAAAGATTCATTACAGCTATAAAAATATTAAAGAAAGATAATGACTTGCACATCACGAAAGCGGACAAAAGCCATTGCGTAGTAATAGTCAGCAAAAACGATTATATTGAGAAAATGGAGACATTACTAAGTGATCATGAAACTTACGTTGAATTAAATCAGAATCCATTAGAAATGTTAATAGGGAATTTAATAAAATCACAAGAAACTTTTAGATGGAAATAATGAGCACATCAAACAACTTGTTACGCTGTCTCTTTCTCTACCGTATATGTATGATTTGATTAAAACTCATAAAGTTAATAACCTTGCTAGACCTATCATTTGTTCAATTGGGTCTTGCACTTATAAATCATCAAAATGGCTGGTGTCACCTCTGAGTCCACTTGTTGGAACTATTCCCCACACTTATATTAAAAACAATGTTGACCTCATTGAGAAGTTACATGGACAAAATGTCACTTGATTTCGAACTTGTTAGTTTTGATATTACTAGTTTATTTACCCGAGTACCAGTTTTAGATTTGTTAAGATTTTTAGAAGATGAATTAAAAACATGATATAACTCTCCTTGCCCACACAATAATCAGTTATATATTTTGGAATGAAAATTTGAATTTAATGGTGAATTCTTTATGCAGAGATTTGGAATGGGGAATCCCCTGACTCCAGTCTTGAGTAATTTGTATATGGAATTTTTTTAAAGAGATATTTTACCAAAGAATATCATTTGGCATAGATATGTAGTGATATATTGTGCATGTGGCCCAATAACCAAAATGTTGACAATTTTATGTTAAAATTAAATAGATTGGTACCGTTTATTAAGTTTACTATGGAGATTGAACAAGATAATAGTTTGCCCTTTTTAGATATTATGATTTATACATCTGGTAAGAATTTTAAGTTGGATGTTTATGAGAAACCAACTAATGTTCTTTCATATATTCATTTTACTCATATCATCATCTTAAGACCAAATTATCAGTTTTTTCTTCAATGTTTTTAAAAGCATTTAGAGTTTGCTGCCTTGAAGTTTAGACAAAGAAATAGAAAAGAATATGTGATTGGAAACGAATCAAAATATCCCAAATATGTAATGGACAATGCACAACAAATAGCTAAGAAATGTTTGTATGGCTTAATACATTGACAGTCTTCCCCATATTTTTAGCACCTTTGGAATACAAGTTGCTTTTAAAAATAACAACACTGTAAAAAACCTATTAATTAAAAACTCACCTAAAGTCAGAGAAGGGTGTGTTTATTGCATCCCATGTAAAGAATGTAATTTTAAATATATAGGTCAAACTGGTAAAGATATGAAATTGAGGATAAGCCAGCATAAGTATAGCGTCAGAACAGGACAAATATCAAATGGGTTATTTGTACGTATGAAAAATTTTAATCATTGCATTGAATGGAATAAAGCTGAAAAAATTTTCTTCAATAAAAAAAAAAACATTATGAAGAAGAATATTGAATCATGCCATATTAAGAATACATTTGAGAATAACATGAATATGAGTTTGGGACTGTACAAAATACATACATACGTATACCAAGGCTTTTTCCCCCTTCCAAGGGAGGTAGCCAAAAAGGGAAAAGGCATAAAAACACTCCCACCCATTTCATCCCTAAATACACTCCACACCCCTCCCGCCCTTCCTCTCATCTGAGCACCTCCTGGATGACGGGTCATCCCTGCACCCTGCCCACCGCCCTGGGTCAGAAGCAGTGTCGCAAGACACAGTACATCCACAGCAAGGCCGCTTCATTTAATCGGCGACCCCCCCCTCTCCGTCCCCCGGTGTACAAACTGGATAATTTCATTATTAAAAAAGTTGTAGATAGTTGACATTTAACCTGACAACCTGTGTTGAGCTAGTCACAGTGGACCTTCCCTAGTTTCTGTTGTGTTTTGTATATACTGTATATAATGTCCTTATTTCTCTTGATTATATTATTCCTTTAAAGATGTCTTGAATAGACTAAAACGCTCGGTTACCAAGTTCTCATTTTCCTAGTGGTTACTTGCATATATATATATATATATATAATATATATATATATATATATATATATATATATATAATATATGTATATATATATATATATATATGTATATATATATATATAATATATATATATATATATATATATATATATATATATATATATATATATATGTGTGTGTGTGTGTGTGTGTGTGTGTGTGTGTGTGTGAATCTTGGCAGCAGGTTTTCTTTTAAACATGTTTTGTTAAAAACAACTGCGCATTCGGCGCTACAAAGCTTCTTAAGTAGACTTTCAAGTCTTCTGAACGTGGATTTCTGGTTATCACAGGACAGACGGAATAATAGATTTCCAGTGAACATTAGGAACTTTAGTTGAGAAAGAATGTACAGACGTTTCGCTAAACGCAGTTAGCATTTTCAATGTAATAGAGACAGAGAGTACAGGACATGTCGACGATATTTTCATCATGTCTTCGTCAACACAAGAAAGAGTCACTCCGTAACCTGCTTGAAGAAACATCAGGATTAAAATTCACAACTGAAGAAGACGTTAATGGCTCTCTTCCATTCCTTGATGTATTGCTTCAACAAGAGGGTGACAACTTCTCCACTTCCGTTTATGTTAAGCCCACCAACCCTGGTCTCTGTCTTAATGGGAACAGTGAGTGCCCCCAACGTTACAAAGACAGTACCATTAGTGCCTTCTTTAGGAGGGCACTCACCCACTGCTCACGCTGGACCTCCACTCAAGCAGAAATAAACAGGGCCACTCAAGTTCTAGTTAATAATGGACATTCTAATCAAGACTGCCAGCGTGTCTTAAAAAGTGTCATCAACAAATGGTACCACGGGCCTCCCACCCCAGTAGCAGCCGAAGGTGAGATTTTTACCTTGTTCTACCGTGCCCAAATGTCCACAGCTTACCAGGAAGATGCGAAGGTTCTGAATAGAATTATTCACCGAAACATAAAACCCAAAAGTGAGAATGACAAAGTTCGTCTCTCTATATATTACCGCAACCAAAAAACAGCTACACTTTTAATTAGAAACAACACTTCTCCTCGCCCCGAAGGTCCCGCTTGCACTAACGTAGTATACAAATTTTCCTGCCCCCTAGAGGACTGTACGCCTCTCGACTGCTACGTTGGCCAAACGAGAACGACATTGTCGAGAAGAATGTCTTCCCACTTGTCAAGTGGAGGCCCCAAACTACATCTACTAGAAAGACACAACACACAAATCACTAGGAAACTTTAAGAAGACAACGCCGTCATTCTCGCCAAGGAATCAGAAAAGTCTAGACTTTTCTTCCTGGAAACACTTATCATACGAGACATACAACCAACTATTAACAGACAAGTGGAAGCCCCTACATTACTCCCCAGCATGAAGCCCCTCCCTAGGACTAGTAGCCCTCTCAACCACAACAACACACCTTCCAATCACACCGACACCCAAGTCCCTCTCCGACGTTCCGCCAGACTGATAGAGAGGACACTTGGTCCTCAACGGACATCTACCCCACAGTAACAAAATCCCACACATGTATGTGACCTCTCCCCATGTCTTACGTGTGACCTCCCCCCGTGTCTTACGTTGTGACCTCTCCCAGAGCTTTCTTTCTATGTTTATTATGTCCTGTACTCTCTGTCTCTATTACATTCCTAATGTCCACTGGAAATCTATTATTCCGTCTGTCCTGTGATAACCAGAAATCCACGTTCAGAAGACTTGAAAGTCTACTTAAGAAGCTTTGTAGCGCCGAATGCGCAGTTGTTTTTAACAAAACATATATATATATATATATAAAGTAACACAGATGTCGTGTCGTCATGCATGAGTAAACAAAAACTAAACCTACTCTCGGAGAAAGATAAGCTGATATATAGAATATAACGTATATTTCGACCACTAGCTGTGGCCCTCTTTAGCAGTTACGAAGAGGCCCGCAGCAAATGGTCGAAATATACGGTTTACTCTGTATCTCAGCT
>NC_134795.1:28380694-28385694 GCF_046742065.1 Oratosquilla oratoria | reverse complement strand
TAAAGTATTTCCTTTGAACACAAACCAAGAGCTTCTAGGGTAAGAGGAGGCCGGAATTATTTTCTTTACCTTATCGGTAGTCCTTGGCTGAGTGCCCATTTTTATAATTGTTTAGGTATCATTAGATTTTATCCACTCTCCTCCCCCGTCTGTAGTTCGTGACTTCATAAATTTTAATCGTAGAGAACTTCGAATCTGCATGTGCCTCTAGACTTCCTTATCAAAGAAGATGAGAAGACTACGCCAGGAGGAGCTGTGGCCGAAGCCGTCACCTTTGCTCTATGCGGTCAAGGGACTGTTGGAGCAGTCACTCTTGAGAATTTGGGAGGAGTACGGGATTCAAACCCACAGCTAAGCAAATACGAAAGCTGCAGACTTCCCAGTACGCCACCAGCGCACCAGTGGTCGCCAATTTAGCCAACGCTGGTGGGTCTGTCCGGGCCAGTGGTCCAGAAGAAGTGGGTAAGGACAAAGCTATCTTGCCATAATTTATCCCCAATGGGAAAGTTGGATAATTCAAAACTCGGAAAACAGAAATCATAAAAATGCGACAATTGAATTCGAATTTGAATAACTATATGTTCACAAAAGAATACTGCGAGACTGTATCGTAGGGTTGTCACATGAGGCGGCGCCTCCCCTTCCCTTTTACATCATCGTTTACATCGCAGAGGCCATGGGTGGGCAACCCTTAGCACGCGTGGAAAACTTGGCACACTAATGGCTTTTTCCGGTACGCAAAACCCAGAGCTCACTTTAAAAAAGATGATAAAAAGATAAAATAATAATGATAATAATAGTAGTAGTAGTAGTAGTAGTAATAATGATAATTATAATAATAGTTTTTTTTTTTTTTTTTTTTTTTTTTTTTTTTTTTTTTTGTATGACCATTAGTAACTGTGTGCTACCCCGGGCGACGGACTGGGGCCCAAGGGGAGGAGACCCATGCTTGTATGTAGGCCTATAATTTTACTCCGTTGGCACAGGAGAAAAAAAAATATTAAAGAGGTGACTGATTTTAGCACCCACAGTTAAAGGTTGCCCATCCCTGCCACAGGCAGTCAACACCCACGGACGGGAGCCAAACGCTGAGCACACCAAAGACAATTACACGTGGTAAAACGTCGAAAGAAAAAGCTTTGCATTACAGCTCTTACGTGAGAGAGAAGCTTTACAGCTTCAATAAACATTTTATATGTATATCCAAACAGATACCGACGCTCAGCAGGCCCAGAACGAGCGCCAGTAAACTGGGGGACATAACTGCTCTCCATCAGGATAAATCATTTGAAGGAACATGAAGAGGAACCTTTATGTCGTCCATCAAGTTTATTCCTTACACTGTCTTGCTTACAAAGGGGGAGTCCGTCGGTGACCTTCATCTTCGACTGGCGGACACTTGCCTCCCCCACCCTCCTCAACTTTCTTCTTTTACTTTTACTTCTTCTTTTTCTTCTTGTTCTTGTTCTTCCTCTTCTTCTTCATCCTCTTCTTCATCTTCATTTTTTCTTCTTCATCTCCGTCTTCATTTTCTTTGTCTTCATCTTTTTCTTCCCTTCTTCCTCTTCTTTTTTCTCCTTGTACTTCTTCCCGTTATTAGTTTTCTTCTTCTCCTTCTTCTTCTTCTTCTTCTTCTTCTTCTTCTTCTTCTTCTTCTTCTTCTCCTTCTTTTTCTTCTTCTTCCTCTTCTTTTTCTCACTTTTTCTTCTCCCTTTCTTCTTCCTCTTCATATTCTTACTCTTCTACTTTTTTTCTTCTTCTTTTTCTTCTTTTGTGCACATAGTCGTCGAAGAATGGATGCTTTTTTCTAAGGGATTTCCTTTCAAGGTATCAGTAGAGCAAATTATTCATTACAACTGCGTGTAATTTTTGCAGACAATCGATAAATAAAGGAATAAATAGAATAATGATGATGAAGGTCGTGGTGGGCATGGTGAATATAGAAAGAACAGTAATGATGATAACAGCAATAATAATGAAAATAGCAATAATAGTAATAATAATAATAATGGTAATAATAATAATAATAATAATAATAATAATAATAATAATAATAATAATAATAATGTTGGAGAACTTGTAGAACGACGCAGTCTCCTTTCAACCTACTTGTACCGGCTCTCACCCAAAACGAGTACGCGCATACGCATGCACATGCATTGCACCACTACGGGTGTAATATGGTAGTCAAGAACTGACGTACACCAAGGGTCAAGGGTCTCGGTCAAGTCTATTGTCCTGAGACTTCAAATTATCGGGGTCATGACCTCGGACGCGCACAGTTGTCACCAAACCTTTGGTTCCTGCTAACGAAGATATTGCCACTTTGACAATACATTTCCACAAGGTTATTATTATCACCAGTCCACATTCGGACACATACATATATAAATGATACAAAGTGATGTATCATTATTTCTTGTTGCCCTGTATGTAAATTAAATAATTTTGATGTCTAGTCTCGCTGGAAACAACGACCATGTAAATATTTTTCCCTTGTCAGCAACCTTGCCGGATTGATGTATATAATGAACCGTTCCTCTTTGAAGAGCGGGAGATATTCACTCGAATAAAGACGAGAAACAAGGCTTGTTTTCCACGCCTCCAGAGAAGCCGCTCCACTCGAACGCTACCATATGTTGTGAACAACACCATCCAACAATAATAATAATAATGATGATAATGATATTAATAATGATGATAATAATAATAATGATAATAGTAATGATAATAATGATAATTATAATGATACTACTACTACTACTACTAATAATAAAAATGATAATAGTAATAATGATAATAATAATAATAATAATAGTAATGTTAATAATGATGGTAATTATAATAATGATGATAATACTACTACTACTAATAATAACAATAATAATAATTATAATAATAATAATAGCAAATAGAAATATGGCGAAAGTAAACATCTTGAGACGGCTGCGATCTCACAAAAGAAAGAAGAAAACATTAATTACTCCAGCACTTCCTCACCACCCTCGCAAATTGCACCCTTCACAAGAAAGGATGCCACTCTGTGACGTTGCAGAAGAAAAGGTTCAAGATAACTGGGACTGTGGCACCTCCCTTCGCCCGACCCTTAAATTAACCTATCACACGAGAACGTTCTTTGAGCCTGCCGTTGCAATGAGATACCCTCCCGATGAAAGAGAAAAAGAAGAATAAAAAACAAAAAACAAAAAAACGGGGACTAGAAACATACCTACGAACCAAAGTCATGCAGCACTTGTAATTGGTGATTAATACCAGCAGTATATATATATACATATATATATATATACACACATATATATATACATATGAATATATATATATATATAATATATATATGTACATATACATATATATATGTGTATATATACATATATGTATGTGTATATATATATATATATATATATGTACGTATACAGTATATACATATATGTGTATATATATATATGTATGTATACAGTATATATATATATATATATATATATATATATATATATATTTAACTACTGCTCTCCCTCCTTCCTACCGTCCTCCTTCGATTCCTCCCTCACCATTTGTATGACTTCACTTCTTTAGAACGATATCATCTCCCAAGTATAGAAGCGCTTGTTTTCACCAACGAAATTCCACAAATCCGAAGACAACAGAAACTGTTCCGCAAATCTCTTCTGCATGAATTTTCTTCTCTTATCTCGTCAGCACCGACGACCTCCTTTATGGCATCATAAGCTTCGTTGGTCGTCTTCGGGGCCGCGGCGGTGGCAATGGTAACCTTTACTGTTCCCTGTGGCACTACGCGCCCACTGCGCCCCACTTCTCCTCACCCGTGAGTGCCCAGCGGTCGATTTGGAGGCTTTGAAGTGACGTCAGATGATGTATTTCCTCGACCTAACCCTCTTTATCTTTCTCTCTCTCTCTCTCTCTCTCTCTCTCTCTCTCTCTCTCTCTCTCTCTCTCTCTCTCTCATCCTGTCGCTTTATTCATATCTTTCGTCCTCTTTTTTTTTTTTTTATCTTTCTCCCTGTCACCTTCTGCTTTCATCACCTCTCCTCTTTTTCACAGATCGGAACCACCAATACTGCACCGGATTATTGATGTACAGTTGACACCACATGTCCCATCACCTGGCCTGAATTCGGTTGTGCAAATACGCCGTTTATTTCATTTGCGGTCGCACAGTTTTATGCATTTCGTGTGTTGGATCCAGTCTATCTGGTGATGTGCGTACGTGCTGGACAAAGGCTCGTGTGCTCGGGTATCCTTTGTAGTCGCTCGATATGCAAACAGGAGTCTTGAACTGAAAACAAGATTCTTTTGCCTTCTAATAGCCAGATGTTGTCAACCAGCTATGTAGATCTTTTGTCCTCTCGTATTTTGTATATCGTGTTCTGTTGGTTTCTTTTTCTCATGAAAGGCATTGGTCGACTGTGAAAATGGGTACAACGACGAGTTATAAAGCTGATGCCAAGTGGCAGTAACAAATGGTATCAAAGCTGTTTAAGACATTTGGATTTGTTTTCAAAGAGGAAGAAGAAGAAGAAGAAGAGGGGAGGTGAATGTGCAGAAAACATGATGAAGTCTTCAAGTTATTGATAATATTTTAACGCAAAATACATACTAGACGAGAAGGAATGGCTAACATGGTTTAATCTAAATTAGAAGCAGGCTGAAATCATCTCGCCAACCGTGTGATTGGTGAATGGAATCAATATCACATATTGTCACTTGAATCGAAAATTTAAGATTTAGTTGGACAAACACGCAAACAGTATGCTACATGTCCACAAGTTATTTATTTATTTATTTTCTGTATATATATTTTATATACCAGATATCTGGACCAAAATGTCTCTTGCCAGTATGCTTGCAATCTGTTGCTGTATGGATGTGAGACCTGGACCTTTACCAAGATTTTGAAGACGAGCGTGAATATCTTCAACACAAAATCGTACAGAGGTTCATAGGGGTACTAATGGAGAAGT
>NC_134795.1:28363194-28375694 GCF_046742065.1 Oratosquilla oratoria | reverse complement strand
ATCCAAGGGGTCGACAAATAGCCAAGGGGTCGAAAAGGGGTCAGTAGATTGCTAGGGGGTCGATGAAACCATCCAAGGGATAGAAAGGGAGTCAGTAGATTGCTATGGGGTCAAAAGGCAGTCTTTAAAATCAAATGGTTAGCTTGAAATGATCCTGTACTCTTCCCGTACTGGAAGAGTGAGAACAATCAACCAACCAATATCTAAACTTAAAGAAAAACCATGTCAGTCCACTCTGAGTCAAAAATCCTCCCCATTCTGTATATGTAGGGAGAATCTCACATTCACACAACCACATCGTGAATGAACATCAAGATGATTAGCTTGTGTATTATTATTGGCTTGAATATTACTTATAGTAATATAATAAAGAACATATAACATAAATATTCATTCTAAAACACTTATGTTTATGTATATGTGAAAGTGTCTGTATCATTATTGGAACGCCGTCGCCTTGATGAATGTTGTTATTCAGTCTTTTTATAACGGATCAAAATGATGATAATAACAATATTGATAACTAGAACTATAATAATAACAGTAACAATAATAGAAATAATAATAGTAATAATAACAATAATAATAAGGATAATAACAACTATGATAATAATATTATTAGCATTAATAAGAATAACAACAATAATAATAATAAAATGACATAATTCGTGAATTAATAGTTTAGGGGTTTATAGAAAATCTTAAACTTTACTAGGGGCTCGATGAGCTGAAAAGTTCGGGAACCCCTTTTCTAGATATATGAATGTATATGTATATATACTGTATATGTATATTGAACATTCTTAGAAGCTCTGCCATGGGATTCGAACCCTGACCCGTGCGTCTATAATCACGAGGTCAAGACGCTAGCAATCGTGCTACATGTGATGGTTCAAAAGGACTGTACAAGTCCCCGACCACGCTTCACGAAACATCAGAAGATCTAGTCTCATTTTCATCCAGTCCCCGTATTAGGCGAGCCCTCCGACAAGTTGTGTATGTTAAAGACAGACTGAACATTTTTAGAAGCTCTGCCATGGGATTCGAACCCTGACCCGTGCGTCCATAATCACGAGGTCAAGACGCTAGCAACCGTGCTACATGTGATGGTTCAAAAGGACTGTACAAGTCCCCGACCACGCTTCACGTAACATCAGAAGATCTAGTCACATTTTCATTCAATCCCCGTATTAGGCGAGCCCTTCGAGCGTCTTGACCTCGTGATTATGGACACATGGATCAGGGTTCGAATCCCATGGCAGAGCTTCTAAAAATTTTCAATCTGTCTTTAATCTAACCTAACCTGTGTGTGTGTGTGTGTGTGTGTGTGTGTGTGTGTGTGTGTGTGTGTGTGTGTGTGTGTGTGTGAGAGTGCGTGCTTGCGTGCGTGCGTGCGTGCGTGCGTGCCTAAATCTGCCTTCGTATGATAAATTTCCAAGCCGTTGTATCATTGTGGTCATTCTCTTCTGTACTGATTCTAATGAATTGGTATCCATTCTATAAGACTAAGATCGAAAATGTGCCGCATAGTCAATGATGGTTCTATTTATCGTCAGACAGAGTTTGATAATTGTCTGTTCATTTTTGTTTGAAGCCGTCTATCCAATAAATCTCAATTCCCTGTTAGCCCTGTTCCTGGCAATAATGCAATGTTTCCTGGATATAAGGTCTAAACTCACTAACGCTCCTAAGTCCTTTTCATAATCTGTTTTCTTTAATATGTCGTTTTCTAAGCTATACCTGTTAGCTGGGTTGTGTAACACTACGCTTAACACACTGCACTTTGAAATATTGAAGTCCATTTGCCATTTCTCCGACCATGCAAACAATTTATCAAGATTCTGCTGAAGTATCCCAGCATCTCCTCCGGCCTTATATGGCGTCTGATTATAATGCAATCCGCAAATTTACTAGCATTACAACTAATCCCATTGTCCAAATCATTTGCATACATAATGAACAATAAGGGACCCAAAACCGACCCCGGGGAACTCCATTAATTACACTACTCTATTTGGATTTTACACCCTTAATTACTGTCACTATTCCATGCTCTAATCCATTGTAATACTTTTCCTCCTATGCCATGGACCTTGATTCTATTTAGTGGTCTCTGGTTTGGGCACCTTGTCGAACGCTTTGCTGAAGTTGAGTTAACTATCATTGTTTTCTGCCGCCTAGTGTAAGAGGATGAAATATTAGTTACACACGACCTACCCTTTATGAACCATCTGCTTTTGACTATATATATAAATATATATATATATATATATATATATATATATATATATATATATATATATACATATATATATATACATATGTATATATGTATATATATGTATATATAAATATATATGTATATATATATTTATATAAATATATATATATAATTATATATATATATACACACACACATTCTGTGCATGTAGGGAGAATCTCACATTCACACAACCATATCGTGAATAAACATCAAGATGATGAGCTTGGTTAATATTATTGGCTTGAATATTACTTATAGTAATATAATAAAGAATATATAACATAAATATTTATTCTAAAACACTAATGTTTTTGTATATGTGAAAGTGTCTGTATCATTATTGGAACGCCGTCGCCTTGATGAATGCTGTCATTTAGTCTCTTTATAACGGATCAAAATGATGATAATAACACTATTGATAACTAGAACTATAATAATAATAATAATAATAATAATAATAATAATAATAATAATAATAATAATAATAATAATAATAATAATAGTAATAATAACAAAAATAATAAGGATAATAACAACCATGATAATAATATTATTAGCATTAATAACAACAACAATGATAATAATAATAAAGTGACATAATTCGTGAATTAATAGTTTAGGGGCCTATAGAAAGTCTTAAACTTTACTAGGGGGTCGAAGAGCTGAAAAGTTTGGGAACCCCTGCTCTTCATACTCCACTCCCCTCTGATATAATGATAATAGTAATTAATAATAATAACAATAATGACAATAATGATAATAATAATAATAATAATGATAGTAATAATAATAATAATAATGATAATTGTAATAATAATAATAATAATAATAATAATAATAATAATAATAATAATAATAATGATAATAATGATAATAATAATAATAATGATAATAATAATAATAATAATAACAATAATAATAGTAATTATGATAATAATAATATTCTTGGACTAATCTCTCTGATACAATTTTTGTTAAATTGGATAGCCGCTGACGTTCTGACGATCTGTGTAGCTGATCGCTCAAAATTGCCGAAGATCTTTTTTTCCCTCATTGTTCAATGTGGAACAGAAGTTTCCGATATTCATCTGTGAACCAGTATCTACAGATTTCCGTAACAGTTACAGAGGAAAAAACAGAAAGCACTCGGTGAGGTCATTCTCACTTGTGAACATATAGACCAAGAGGATTAAAATATTTATTATTACCATCCAGCTAAAGAAGAGGTAAGAGACCTCGGATCTGCAAATACTGGCTCACAGATGAATATCGGAAACTTCTGTTCCACATTGAACAATGAGGAAAAAATGGTCTTACGCAATTTTGAGCGATCAGCTACACAGGTCGTCAGAACGTCAGCGGCTATCCAATTTAATAATAATAATAATAATAATAATAATAGTAGTAGTAATAATAATAATAATAATAATAATAATAATAATAATAATAATAATGATAATAATAATGATAATAATAATGATAATAATAATAATAATAATAATAATAATAATGATAATAATAATGATGATGATAATAATAATAATAATAATAATAATGATAAAATAATAACAATAACAGATAGTAATAGTAAAATAAAAAAAATAAAAATTGGTACCTAATTAATTCCAGCTGTTCCTCGTGACTTTTACATACACTATTAGGAACTAGGGCACAGGTGGCGGCTTCGGTCGCAGCAAAGCCCCTTCTGGTATCTTCTCACTCATAATCCTTCTGAGAAACTTCAGACAGACAAGCTCCGGCAGACAAGTGTGCGGTCGAGGTTTGCCGGGTGAGTTATCTGGGAAATGAATGAAGGGAGAAAATGGAAAGAATAATTGGAGGAGACCCCGGAAAGAAACCATAAATACCTCTAATGAAACAAGGAGCTGTCACACGACAAGAAAAATGACTAAGGAAAGACCAAATACTGGAAATAACATGTATTCCTGCCACTCCCACTTCCTCATTCAACTCTTTTTCTTCCTCCTTCTGTTCCTGTTACACTTTCTTTCCTCTCCTTTCTTTTTTCTTCTCCTTTTTGTCCTCTTTATCCTCTTCTTTCTCTTTCTCTTCGTTATCTTCATTCTCTTCTTTCTTCTTTTCCTCTTACACCTCCTATCCTCTCCTTCCTTCTTTCTCCCCCTTTTTCTCCTCTTTATCCTTTTCCATCTCTTCCTCCTCTTCGCTCTCTTCCTTCTCTTCCTCTTCATCTTCCTCTTACACCGCCTTTCTTCTCCTTCCTTCTTTCTCCTCCTTTTTCTCCTCTTTGTCTTCAGACCCTTTCTCTCCCTCCTCTTCGTTCTCTTCATTCTCAGTCTCCTCTTCGTCCTTTTTGTCCTCATATTCGTCCTCCTTCTCCTCCTCTTCCTCGTCTTCTTCACCCTCTTCTTTCTCACCTTCGTCCTTTTCCTCCTTCTCATCTTTGTCTTCTTCATCTTCCTTGTCCAGCTCCTCCTCCTCTTCTTCTTCGTCCTTTTCCCCATCCTCCACTTCCTCCACCACCTGCTTAACCACTAAACCACTTCTGCTTCGTTATAGCTAGTACAAACGCCAGATAATTTTCCTAACGAAAACCTTTCAGTCTTTACTAGAGACGAATGTATGAAAGGTTTCTCCTGTGCCGGATATGTTCATCGCAAAGATAAAAGTCCTTCGGGGCCGAGAGCCCCTCGCCGACTTCAAGAAAGCTTCTGGAGTCGGTAGGGTCTGCCTGAGTGTTCTTGCGATCCTTCTTCCCCTTGGTCCTTCACCAATAACCAGCACAATAAGAACATTATCATAACCCTCATGTTAATCAGTAGTGAGAAAACCTTTGCTACCACAGCTATAACCACTACAAGGGTCACCACAGAACCCATGACAGAAACGTTCACACGCTTATCACCACCTCTTTCACTAACTACCACCACCTATTAGCACCACTTCCACACCTAAAGCTACCTGTTAGAACTATTATCTAAAATAATACCACCTCTTACCATCACCACCACTGGCTTTTAGCACCCATCCTTCCCACCACCACAGTCACTTTTGCGACCACAACCACCGCCACCACAACCATCACTACCACCACCTTTAATTACTACTTCCACCATCAATGGAGTCACCAACATCACCACCACATTTTAGCACCACTCCTACCACCACCACCACCACAGCCACCACAATCCCCACAAAAATGAAATGCTGATACGATCATTTCGTCTCGCCTGTTCTTGTGTTGAAATTAGAATGAGGGTGCCCACTTTCCGAAATGGGACGCTCATTTGTGAGCGCCACCTGCAGCACAGGGGCCCAGGGGGGGCTGAAGGGGGGGTCGAGACGGTTTTGCGCAGGGGGCGGCCACAGATTCCGATAGGAGGCGGAAGATGAATGGAGAGGAGAAGAAATGAAATAAAGGAGACTAAAGAGAAGAAAATTGCTTCGAATTTTGAGAAGGCGTCATCAGTGGAGAAGAATGTATGCAAGAAAGGGAATGGGAGTGGCAGGCGTAAGAATAAGAACAATGAGGAGGAGGAATGAGATGAAGGCGTAGGTAGAGGAAGGAGAAAAGCGAAGATAAAGTGAAGGGGGAGGAAAGAGCAAGAAAGAGGGAGGAGATGGAGAAGAAAGAGGAGGAGGAAGAAGCAGGAAGAAGGGGAAAAGGAAGAAGGAGAGGGAAGAAGTAAGAGGAGGAAGAAAAAGTAGGGAAGAAGTAGGAAAAGGGAGAAGGAAGAAAATTAAGAAGAAAGAAAAAAAGGAGTAGGAAGAAGTAGGAGGACGAAAGAGGAGGAAGAGAAAGAAGGAAAAGGCAAGTAAGAGGAAGGCGAAGGAAGAAGAAGGAGAAAGAAAAACAAAGATGAAGGAGGATTCAGAACAAAAGGAAGGATCAGGAAGAAAGAAGAAGGAGAAAGAAGACGAATATGATGGCAATGATAATGAAATTCTTCAACAACAGTATTAGCGAAGATGAAAATAATAAATAAATAAAAAGAAGAAAGTGAACAAGAGGAACGGAGAACCGGAGGGCAAGGAAAAGACACCAATAAATGATAGCTACATGGAATGAAAGAGGAAGAGAATCAATTTAAATTGAAGAGAAAATGAGCTCAACAAGGGTTAGTGAGGACACAGGACAAAAGGAGTCTTGGTAAGAGACAAAGAAGAGTTTCATTAGTGTCCTTCTCGCCTGCGAAGGGTTGCCATAGAGCTTAACAAGACATCCTCGAGGAGGCTACAATAACAGGAAGTATCACACACACACATACACACACACACACACACACACACACACACACACACACACACACACACACACACACACACACACACACACACACACACACACACACACACACACACACACACACACACACACACACACACACACACACACATACTGCTGGGACAGTGGTTAGAGTTCACGGCAGCCACTACGGCGGTCCGGGTTCGAATCCCGCCCAGGGCTGAAATAATTTCAGTATCGCTGCGCTGCGAGTCGTTACTCCAACTATCGTGGACGAGGAGTTCAATGTGTGTGTGTGTGTGTGTGTGAGTGTAAGGTCACAGCATTACCCATAGATCGGTCATATATGAGCTCTGAGCTCTCCTCCGGGAGGGAAATAGCTGTCGACCACGAGTCCAACACGTGATCCAAGACAATGGTGAATCACACACACACACACACACACACACACACACACACACACACACACACACACACACACACACACACACACACACACACACACACACACACACACACACACGGGTGTGTGTGGTGTGTGAGTGGTCTCAGACCTACCCAGAGATCGGCTAATAAGGAGCTCTGAGCTCACTGCCGTAGGGTGTTGTCTGGCTGTCTCGACAGAGACTGCAGCAGATCCGAGGTGAATACACACACACACACACACACACACACACACACACAAATTCATATATTGTTTCAACTTGGTCTGTATCCTTATTTTCCAATGATCATACTTAGATTTTAATTCATGCATTAAGCCATGCTGGAACAGTATATGAATTCAACTCTAAATTTGATAATAGGAAGATAAGAATATAGAACAAGTGGGATCCATACCTGAATTTCAAGCTCAGTATTATGAATTGGAGAGCAGGAGACAGGACCCCACGAGTGTTGCTTTTTTCCCATGTACTGCAATTAGGTAGATATACATATGACGTGTGTGTGAACGTGTGTGCAAGATCTAAGAATATAAGGTCTAACCACTTCCGACCGAATTTCGAGGGAGTTGGCGCAGCGGGCCCGTGAACGTCACCTGGCTGTTCAAAGTGGGGTTAGCGGGTCCTATAGCTGTCAGTTGAAGCTGGTCCGTCGTTCGAAAATGACGTCGCCTTCGCTCGCACTGCTCCACGCAATTAGTTATATTCTGACAAATATTATATAAAATATATATATAAAATATTATAGTTCCTGTCTATATATATGAATATATAATATATATGATATATAATATATATACATATAATATACAAAATATTATAGTTCCTGTCTTCCTTGGCGTTTCACAGTTTTCTTCAGTGTATCACAAAGAGAAAATGGACTCAGCCAAATGACGTCAGAAGCTGCGCAGAAGAATGTAAACGGTCTGACCTGTATATTTAGACCTTGCGTCAGTGTGTGTGTGTGTGTGTGTACGTGTATGTGTGTGTGCGTTCATGCATTAGAATATGGTTAAAGAGTAGAATTCTGTCCTGCTTATTCTGACCAGAGTTCTCATATACCCCACATGCTTCACATACTACCACCACCTCCTTCTCCTCCTCCTCCTCCTCCTCCTCCTCCTCCTCCTCCTCCTCTTCCTCCTCCTCCTATTTTTCTTCATCGTCCTCCTCGTACTTCTCCTCTTTCTTCTCCTCTTACTTGTCGACATCTCTGTCCTTCTTCCTCTCATCTTCTCTTCCTCGTCGTCTTCGTCTTGTTTCCCCTCTTCTTCCTTGTTCTCATCTTCTTTCTTCTCTTCTATTTTTTCCCTTTCTTCCTTTTCATCTTTCTTCTCTTCCCGTTTCTCCTCTTCTTTCCCCTTTTCCGCCTCCTCCTCTTCCTCCTCCTTCTTCTTCTTCATCTTCATGGTTTCCTCTTCCTCCTTTTCCCCTCCTCCTCCTCTTCCTTCTCCTCTTCTTCCTCCTTCTTTCTCCTTTTCCACTTTTTCCTCCTCTTCCTATTCTCCTTCGTTCTCTCTCTCCTCTTTATTCTCCTATTACGCCTCTTACTACCTCCCACTCTTTCTCCACTTCCTCTCTTCTCTTTTTCTTCCTGCCCTTCATACTCCTTTTACGCCCCTTACTCATCCCTTCACGCTTTTCCTCTTCTTCCTCCTTCTCTTACTACTCCTCCTCCTTTTATCCCTCCCCTTCTTTCTCTCTCTTCCCTTTTCTTACTCCTCCTCTTATTCCTTTTCTTCATATTCTCCCCTCTTCCTCTTACATCTCTATTTCTTTCTTTCCTTCTTTTTCATCCTCTTCTTGCTCCACATCCTCCTCTTCCTCCTTTTACTTCTCTTCCTCCTCCCTACTCTTCTTCCTCTTCCTCCTCTTCCTCCTTTCTCCTCCTCCGTACCCTCCCGCCGTCGTGAAATTTCATCCTTCTGCTGCAAGTCTCTTCTCAACCCCCCCCTTCCCCCACCCCCTCTTGTGCCCCAACTTGGGGCTCCGTCCAACATAACTATGCATTATATATGCATATGGCGTCATACATATGCATACCTACTATAATGTGAGGCATATATGCTTTAAAACGTTGTGTACGTTATGTCCCGTGAGATGTAATGACGAAACTTGCCGAAAAAAAGACCTTTCGGTCCATAGAGAGGTCGAATAGAGAAGAAAAAGAAAAGAGAAATGAGAGCATATGTAAACAAACACTGGGTAAATGAAAAGAAACTGATTATCAGATATTGCATCATTTTGTTTAGGTGTTTATCCAAATGAGAAAAGTTTAGTTTGCTCCTTAACTACGCGTTTAGTAAAGTTGGATTAACCTATTTCCACTCGCGACTGTGCACACACACGCGCGCGCACACACACACACACACACACACACACACACACACACACACACACACACACACACACACACACACACACACACACACACACACACACACACACACACACACACACACACACACACACTTTAACATGTTAACATGATACAACCGCTAAATACAATGGCGGTTATGATGATGATTAGGTTTTATGTAACGAGGACCATTGTTCAGAGTGATGGGCCCGTCGAACCACAGTGACCAGAGTTCGAACCCACGCTCGCTGCCATAGAAGGCCAACATAAAATGTATTGACGATATGTGTTAACCTGTATAAGTTGTCATCATATGACAAATATATGTCACTTTCTAGCAGCCTGTTGCAAATACATTTGCTGGTAACGTATGAAAAGACACGAAACATGCTGGTGACATGTGAGAAACACATATGTTGGCAACATGTGTCAAACGGAAGCACACTCCTTGCTGGCAGCAACAATTGGTACCCATCCATTCGCTTCTATTGAACATGTTGATAACATGTATTGTTTGTTGAATATCTTCGCTTACACACAACACACACACGCGCGTACACACACACACACACACACACACACACACACACACACACACACACACACACACACACACACACACACACACACACACACACACACACACACACACACACACACACACACACACACACACACACACACACACACACACACCACAAGTAGTTCCCCTCCCCGTAAAATACAACTGGGTAAACACACACACATACACACACACGCACACATACACACACACACACACACACACACACACACACACACACACACACACACACACACACACACACACACACACACACACACACACGCGCGTGCGCACACACACACACACACACACACACACACACACACACACACACACACACACACACACACACACACACACACACACACATAAACACACACATACACATACACACACACACACACACACACACACACACACACACACACACACACACACACACACACACAACTCTCTTCCGGGAGGGAAATAGCTGTCGATCACGAGTCCAACACGTGATCCAAGACCATGGTGTATCACGCACACACCAAAATCTCTTTTCCACTATCTGAGGGGTGTGTCTGATTCAAAGAGCACATCCACTCTGTACACAAGTGAAGTGCAAAATTCGTCATAAGTAGTAGAATGATATATTTACTAAAATAGTTACAGCAGTCAGGAAACAAAGATGAAAATACCGAATGGGCAAATTTAAAGTGCCACACTGAAGGGAAGAGATTACATTATGGCTATACTACCCTTACTTTCTTCTCCAGTTCTCCTCTCCATATTCATTCACTGCAGTCCACAGAAAACCGTCAGTTATTTAGATACTCAGCTCGCCCTCACTATATTCGTGTAACATCTACGGTCATCCTCACTTCCCGTAATTGTATCAAGGGTCCCTTCTCTCCGTTCCCCCACCTCTCTCCCCCCCCCCACGCCTTCGACCAGTCCTTGTTGGTTTTCGTGAATTTAGTAACCGAATATATCACTATTTTCTCTCCTATCTCTCGTCCAATATTTTCTCGGCATGCCCTAGTATTGACACATTCATTATTCTCTTGCTCGCGTGGTATGCTCCTTTTTTGAATATTGGAGAAAAAAATCTTATCTCTTCTTTTTCCTTTCCTTCACCTTCACTCTCTCCCATTTTCTCTCACTTTCTTATATATGCATGTGCATATATATATATATATATATATATATATATATATATATATATATATATATATTAATGATCGTATCTATTATTTATTACATGTACTTATTCAGTAAAAAGGTATTCATATATTGTTTTGAATAACTATTAAAGTATTTACACCAAACAGAAAAAAAACTTATAAAAGAATGTCGAATGGAGCGAAGGAGCATATCATTACGTTCTTCTACAACACACCTCACTGTTGTTGTTGCTGTTTTGGGTTGTAGCCGCTGTCGTCCGCCATCGCTATGGTCAAGGCTGTGGCATGGACGGGTATCAGTCAATCAAATCAACCAATTAGTCAATTCGTCGTCTCCATATTTGCGTATCGTCTGCAATCCTCTTCCCTTTCTATAATTGTGTTTATTTCCCCTTCCTACTATTCCCCTTCTCCTCGTCCTGTCTTTATCTTCCTTTTCACGAATTTACCACCAAATATATCACTCATTTTCTCTTATCTTTCGCCCCATATTTTCTCGGGCATGCCTAAGTATTGACACAGCCATTTTTCTCTCGCCCGCTTGGTATGCTGCTTTTTAAATATTGCAGTGAAAACATACAAGCTTCATCTCTCTCTCTCTCTCTCTCTCTCTCTCTCTCTCTCTCTCTCTCTCTCTCTCTCTCTCTCTCTTTTCTTTACGGAGTCGGGTTCATAGGTAGTGCATCCATATATGAATACATCTATGATAAAAAAAATATCGTTTACGTGTTTTCATATGTTTGCATTTCCTTCTCTGTGTGATCATCACACTTATTCATAATTATTCTAACTTTAGTCTTCATTTTCCCAAGACTGAGAATGAGTTCCACAAAAGAAGAAGAAAAGAAAGAGAGAGAGAGAGAGAGAGAGAGAGAGAGAGAGTGAGTGAGAGAGAGAGAAGACGGGGGAGTGTGTCAGAATTGTGCATGAACATGGAGCACGTGTCAAGTCGAAGGAAGAGTCTTCCTGTTAACCTAATCATGCGGCCATCGTCTATTGCCTTTCGATATTTCACGGTGGCGTGGCCTCCTCCTCCTCCTCCTCCTCCTCCTCTTTCTTCCTCCTTTTTCTTTCGTTTTCGTTCTTCGCGTCCCTCCCCTTTCTCACTCCTCACCCCCCCCCCACTTCCACTTCGGTTTCTCTCTTCTCCGATATTTTCATCTTTTTACCCCCCCCCCTCTCTCTCTCTCTCTCTCTCTCTCTCTCTCTCTCTCTCTCTCTCTCTCTCTCTCTCTCTCTCTCTCTCTCTCTCTCTCTCTCTCTCTCTCTCTCTCTCTCTTCCTTCCCCCTCTTTGTGTCTCCCTCCCCCTCTCTTTCTCTCTCTCTTCCTCCCCCTCCCCTTCTCTTCTCTCTCTCTATCTCTCTCTCTCTCTCTCTCTCTCTCTCTCTCTCTCTCTCTCTCTCTTCCTTCCCCCTCTCTGTGTCTCCCTCCCCCCTCTCTCTCTCTCTTTCTCTTCCTCCCCCTCCCCTTCTCTCTCTCTC
>NC_134795.1:28348194-28355694 GCF_046742065.1 Oratosquilla oratoria | reverse complement strand
ACAATAAACACAGAGCCCCTGATCCAGACGGACATTTCAGCCACGCAAATACCAACAGGCGGATAATTGGTCCACCCGCTGCGATAGCCCGTCACACTGACAGATGAGGTCGAGTGGGGGACCAATCTGACACTTTGTCACGTTCCTTCTTATGTTATATATATATTGACCAACTTGACTTCAAACTATGTTCCTCTGAAGAAGTCACTCATGCGAAACTAGTCAGGAATAAAAGTATTTCCCTCAGCCCCCGTTCCCTTTACCTCCTATTCATATATTAGTAATGATAATAATAGTAATAATAATGATAATAATAATAATGATAATGATAATAATAATGATAATAATAATAATAATAATAATAATAATAATAATAATAATAATGATAATAATAATAATAATAGTAGTAATACTAATACTAATAGTACATACATATACCAAAGGCTTTTTCCCCCTTACAAGGGAGGTAGTAATAGTAATGATAATTATAATGATAATGATAATAATAATAACAATATTGATGATAATAATAATTGTATTAATTGTAACAGTGATAATGCTGATGATAATAATGATAATATTGATGTTAGTAATAATTGTATTGATAGTAACTATTATAATGATAATAATGACGATAATAATAATGATAATAATAATAGTTATAATGATAATGATCATAATAATAGCAATAATAAAAACTGATACCAATAATCATAATAATGATAATAACAACAATAACATCAATAGATAAATAAACAATAGATACATATACCAAAGGCTTTTTCCCCCTTACAAGGGAGGTAGCCAAAAAAACAAAGGCATAAAACCATTCCCACCCATTCCATCCCCTACATACTCCACTCCCCTCTACCCTCTTCCCTCCCCTTATCTTAGCACCTCCTGGATGACGGGTCATCCCTGCATCCCGTCCATTGCCCTGGGTCAGAAGCAGTGTCGCAAGACACAGCACATCCACAGTAAGGCCGCTTCAAAAAATCGGCGACCCCCTCTCCGTCTCCCCATGCAGAAAAGGAGAAGACGGGGAGAAATCCCTTCGGGCTGCGTCAAATTTTTCTCACGCATACTACCTCACCCCCCATCCCCCACTCATTCCACCTCATACATCACAACCTCATCCATATACAATCATTCTCCATTCAACCCTGTCTTCTGTCCTCTCCCGTCCTTCCTCCACAGACATTCCCCTCTTCCCCAAAGCCCCTTTTACCCCATCCATCCACCTAATCCTAGGTCGCCCCCTCATGTTCACTTCCTCCACCTCTGCCTTCCTCACCTTTTACTAGTCTTTCTTCGCTCATTCTTTCCATGTGTCCATACCATCCCAACATTCTTTCATCCACCCTATCTCCCAACTCCCTTACCATCTCCGTTCTCTTCCTCACCTCCTCATTTCTCACTCTATCCAGCCTAGTAACCCCTGTCATACTTCTCAGACACCTCATCTCAAACACATTCAAACTCCTTTTCTCTTCCTCTCTTATGTTCCATGTTTCTGCCCCATACAGTGCTGTTGTCCGCAAACAACTGAAGTAAAAGTAAAATAGTAGATAAAGTAAGAAATAATACAAGGAATGATAACTTGATTGGTTAATATACAAACCTATAAACAGGTTTTTTTCTACTTCAAAAAGCTGTAATAAGCTAAACGTCGTATAAATAAAGGGTCCGTCCTCATATGGTGTTTAACTCGTCACTATAAACAGGTAATGCATGAATAGATAGAATAGAGTAAGTTAAAAATATATGGACAGTGCCCATTCTGATGCCTCGCTGTTCTTTAGCACCTTCCTAAGTACCAGAGCGGCATCTCTAAGTTCACCCCCCTTCTACAGCGCATATATATCAGGGCCCCCCTCCTCCCCATTCCCCCCTTTCATCCCAACCCCCATTCCTAGGTCACCCATTTAGGCACCCATTAACGTTGCCACCGCGACTTTTATGCGGGAGAGCCCCCATTCTTGCTTGGCTTTACAACCTTTGTACTCCAGTCCATTTGCCCACTTCCCCTTTCCTTCTTCTTTTCTTCTTCTTCTTCTTCTACTTATTCTTTTTCGTCTTCTTTGTCTTTTTCTGTGTCATCTTTGTTCTCTCCTCTTTCTTCTTTGTTCTCTCCTCTTTCTTCTTTCATTGTTCTTCCTCCTCTTTCTTCGTCTTCTCTGCCTCCTCCTTCCCTTCCACTTCTTTCTCCTACTTCTCTTCTTTCTTCATCATCCTTCTTTTCCATTTTTTCATGTCATCTTCCTCCTGTCAATATACGTTCATCGCTTCTTTGTCGTGCCCCTCTTCTTGACATTTTTTGGGGGATATTTTTTATTTATTTTCTATTTTTAGGGGGAGAATTTTTTTATTTATCTATTCATTTAGGGGATTTTTTTTTTTTTTTTTTTTTTTTTTTGGCGGGGGGAGGGGGATTTTTGTCTGGTTGACACGCCCCTCGGTTCCCGGGAGCGTCTCCAGGTCACGTGCATGACTCCACGTCTTTTTTCTATTTTCTTCCTCATATTGAAAAAGAAAAAGAAAAGGAAAAGGCAGGGAGAAAAGTTAACTAAAAGAAGACCTTTTAGCTCATGGAAGAGCTAACCACATGAAGACTTTGTTGTCTAAAGAAAGAGTAAACTACTATATGGGATATCTTAGTCCGTTAGAAATGAATAAATAAATAGCTAGATAAATAGATAAATAGATAAATAAATAAAAATCAAAAGAAAAAATAACGGTACTTTTTATTAATATAAAGGATAAATATTAATCTCTTTGGCACTAAGGAAAATAGAATTCATAAAAGAAAGCATAAAAACCAAGAGGAATAAGTGGAAACAGAAGAAGGGAAGGGTGAAGACAAGAAGAATATGAAGGAGGAAGAAAAACAAAATATGATATTTCGGTCATCGGGGAAAAAATGGATTCTCATGACTTAGCCCTTTAGGCTCTTTTATTTTCATCATTTAATAAAATAATCTGGCGTTAACCAGACGAAAATCATTAAACACTAGAAAGGTGGTTAATATTAAGATAGACAACCCAGGGCCTCCCCGACCTGAATAAAGTCGTCCACCGTCAACCAGAAGGTCTGGACGCGTCTCGACAACCCTCACTTTAGCAAATGGCACTTACCTTCATACCCCGTGTGCTTCGAGGTGGCTGTTGCATTCATCTCTGTGGCACCCCGTCGTGTTAACACAGTGCTCTGTCCTGCTGGCCTCTCCTTTTGGCTTCGCATAACGCGCGTTGTTGCTCGGATTCCGCGGCCACATATTATGCCGCGGAGCAATGCCACGCTCGGCACTGGCTCGTGCGGTGTCTCTTTGTTCAGCCCCTGAGGTGACACTGGGTCCTGAGAGGTAAGTCTTTTGTATGTGGGAGGCTGAGGAAGACTTTGTGTATTTTTGTAACTTATTATCTGTCTCCACTTCTTTTTCTTCTTCGTTTCTGCCTCTTCTTATTGTTATTATTATTATTATTATTATTATTATTATTATTATTATTATTATTATTATTATTATTCATCTTCTGCTACTTCTTCTTTTTCACCTTCTTCTTCGTCTTCCACTTCTTTTTTTATATTTTTCCTCGTCTTCGTCTTTCTTTTCCTCTTCCTCTACTTCTTTTTCTTCTTCGCCTTCCTCTCCTTTTATTTTTTTCTTCCTTTCAGCCTGTTCCTCCCCCTCCTACTTAGTCTCCTTTTTTTTCCCTTTATTTCTACTATTTTCTCACTCTTCTCTCTCTTCTCCTTCCTCCACTGTCTTTCTTTCTTTTTCTTTTCTTTTTATTCGTCATCTCTTGTCGATTTTTTTTAATCTTATTTCCTCTTTCTCCTTTTTCTCTTATACATGCATGTTTTCCTGGTGCATTGTGGCACTTTGAAATATTTTTTGATCAAATAATTTTTTTTTGTGTATGTGGGTTAATAGATATACTCGTATATCTCTTTGAACTTATGTGTGTATATATATATTTTGTATCTCACGTATTATGACACGTATCACATGAAAGTTAAATGAGAAGTATTTTTTCAATTTGATACCATATTCTTTCACACACAAACACACACACACACACACACACACACACACACACACACACACACACACACACACACACACACACACACACACACACATATATATATATATATATATATATATATATATATATATATATATATATATATATAGTGTGTGTGTGTGTGTGTGTGTGTGTGTGTGTGTGTGTGTATTAAACTTTATTGTCAGGCAGTAATATGAGTGTTTTTCCGTCACGACGGAAGCTTCCCAAATGTACATGGAAAAGATGCACATTCAGTTATCTTTTTTTTTTTTTCTATGGTGTACATGCATTTATCATTATTTTTTATTTTATTTACCTATTTACTTTTTTATTTATTTACTTATATATTTTTGTCATGATGAGTCTCCTCTGGTGAATAAAGTTGCTTGTTACAAACCAATTTTTTTTTCAATGTCTCGTTTACGAAGACCGGTTGCTACGTAGTGGTAAGTCTTCAGACATTCGCACATATTTCTTAATTTTGTGTTCACATCTATCTAGATTTTCTTTTACTGTAAAAAGTATTTTGAAAATTTAACATTTCTATGGTCTAACAACTCTGGTGATTGACCTCCTCCACTTGGTTCCATGTCACGGATTTTGAAAGCTTCTAACGAGCACCAAATTGGCTCCGGAGACCAAATTTCGAAATTTCTTGAAGAATGTCTTCTCAAAGCAATTTTCGACGCGGAGTGACGCCAGTGACGTCACACGGTTATTACGTCGTCATCACATTATTATCACGTCATTATCAACGTAAGGGGAACTTGACGTTATATTGGCTATAATAATTCTTTTTCAACAACTTTTTTGTGTTTTTACCGGTTTTATACGGCCAGTTTGATACATCTGCCGTCATACTATATTCCATTAAATTATTTATTTGTTTATTTAAAATACGTCTGCATTTATTTTACTCAAGATATGTTTCATTGAAATATGTATATTTACACACACACACACACACACACACACACACACACACACACACACACACACACATATATATATATATATATGTATATATTTATATATATATACATATGTGTGTGTGTGTGTGTGTGTGTGTGTGTGTGTGTGTGTGTGTGTGTGTGTGTGGATATGTATGTATGTATGTATATAATACTAATGACCCACTTTCAGAGAAGAATAGGCGAAAGTAAAAAGATCCGTATATTTCGATCAATAACTCTGATCCTCTTCAGCAGATG
This sequence comes from Oratosquilla oratoria, assembly GCF_046742065.1. Taxonomy (NCBI): domain Eukaryota; kingdom Metazoa; phylum Arthropoda; class Malacostraca; order Stomatopoda; family Squillidae; genus Oratosquilla; species Oratosquilla oratoria. Next base: position 28,350,415 of record NC_134795.1, on the reverse strand, counting down.
TGATTACAGAAGGGAGAAAAGCAAAGCATGTGTTTATACAAAAGTAGTGAGGTAAGCAGGTAGGGACGGGGGATCAGGTCACGTGTCCGGCGCTATGTGGACATTGGTGGATTTTGTCCACTGTTAATGAAGAGGGTATCAGTCTGTTTATAGGTAAGGAAATTATACAACCTGGTGACCATTGGCCATAGGAAAATTATTTATTAAAGAGGATGCTAGTATTTTTCTTCTAAAACTGCAGTTAGATTTGTAAATGATTTTATCGTCGTCCCAATTTATTCGATGGTTTTTATTGGAATTTTCCTGCCCACATTTAACAGAGGTCTTGTGCTCTTTGCTCCTAGTGGTGAGGTCTCTATCCGTTTGTCCCCAATATACATCATTGCAATCTAAACAAGGTAACATATAAACTCCATGAGTTGTATTATTCTTTGATCTGTGATGTATATTGACAACTTTACTGAACAAATTATTGGGATAATTGAAGATAAAATTGACTTTGTCTTTTGGTAACAATTGAGACATATCATTGATTGATTTATTATATGGTAATTTTATGCAACAATTATCCCACTTGCAATTCATAGTGGAATAGGAATCAGATTTATAATAACTTATTTTGGCCTTGCTAAGTGCTTTTCGTAAAAACCACGACGAGTATCCTAATTTTGTTAATTGATTTCTTACTGAAATTAGTTCCATGTCTAAATATTGTGAACTACATATTCTCAAAGCACGTAAAAATAGGCCAGAAGCGACACTATATTTTATTTTGTCTGGATGATGGCTAAAGAAATGTAGGTAGCTCCCTGTATGGGTGGGCTTCCTATAAACTGTAAACGATAAAGGCTTAGAATTTCTAATTATTAAGATATATAAAAATAGGAAATATATCACAAATTACCATTTTTAGATATCAATAATTTCCAATTTTCAAGGTGGAATGGGAAATAGATCACAAATTACCAATTTTAGATATCTTGATAATTAGAAATCCTAATACATGCTTTTCTCCACTCTGCAATCACATCTGCTAAAGAGGATCACAGTTAGTGATCGAAATATACGGATCTTATTATTTCCGCCTATTCTTCTCCGAAAGTGGGTCATTAGTATTATTTTACAAATGTGCTACAACATTACTTTGTTGTAACGTATGTACATACATATACAATTTTGGAAATAGTTTCAAATCAGATTAACATTAGTAGTACTTAACATGTTAGACTGAAAAGACTAACAAAACCCCAGAACAGATTGCATGTCGTTAAGGATTAGCTTCAATTGGGCAACATAAAAGATTCTACGAAGACAAAAAAAAAATTATTCTCCCAAACGTAAATGAAGTCACTGAGCGGAAGACCAGTATAGAATCAGTAAATATGGGCTGCCCGATCTCGTTTGTTTTCTAAGTCCATAAGGGAAACGTTCAGTTGTAATAAATCTATGATCTTTCAATGTCAAATGCGTCCTTTAGGAGAGTAATTTCGATCCTATCGTCGCAAAAAAAAAAAAAAAAAAAAAAAAAAAAAAAAAAAGAGAGAGAGAGAGAGAGAGAGAGAGAGAGAGAGAGAGAGAGAGAGAGAGAGAGTGAGTGAGGGAGGGAGAGAGAGAAACAGAAAGAAAAGTTAGAATGAAGCTGAGAATTCGCATCCAAAAACAGCTTCGTCATGGGACGTCAGCTGTCTGACGTCATTGTTATAACGTTACTGGTCTGACGTCGTCACTCGATTCCTTTCTGTTGTTTTTACATCTCCCTCTTGCAACAGTAACATGAGACGCTTTGCGACCCCAGGGAGAAGGAACCTTAGGGGACTGAGAGGACCTGGGGGAAGGGGGAGAAGACGGCGAGCGGAGGGGAGAGAAGCTGCCTCTGGGTTGGATCGCAAATCCTTAAGGCGTTGCGTGTCTGCTGGGGGGGTGGGGGTGGGGGGTGGCTCCTGGGAAGGCGTCTAGGAAGTATCCGGATAAAACGGGTCGGGGACTAGATCGAAAGTCTTAGGATGGGAGTGGGGGGGGGGGCTAAGAAGTACCAAGACGAATGGTCGAATAATACCCCACCCCCGCACCATCAACCTGCAGGCATACCCTACAATAGGGACTTTAGTACAAGACCTGATCTATATACAGTGTATACATATATATATATATATATATATATATATATAATATGCATATATCCGGCATGTTCTTGAATTTCACCAACAAACGTTAGGAACAC
>NC_134795.1:28333194-28343194 GCF_046742065.1 Oratosquilla oratoria | reverse complement strand
GAGGAAATCTCTGCAGGTCACCCATATCGAACAGGTTTTGTAGGAAAGATCAGACAAAGAGCAGCTCAAACTCATAGTCCCAGGACCCACTGCTAACTGGCACGTCCCTGAAGGGTGAGTTGGGAAAAGAAAGGCATAAAGATCAATGGCGAATATTTGAACCACCTAAGACTTGCGGATGACATTATTCTTATTTCAGAAAGAGCAGAGGACTTGCAAGATATGTTGAGCGATCTAAACAAGATAAGTCTCAGAGTAGGTTTAAAAATGAATAAGAGTAAAACCAAAGTAATGTTCAACACGAAAGTTCAAAGTAAAGAAATTGTAATTGCTGATGAGAGTCTTGAGGAAGTTGAAAAGTATAATTATTTATGCCAGATGGTAAAGGTGCCGAAAGATCATGATAATGAAACAAAAATCTACGGGTGTGAGACTTGGAAGCTGACGAGGGTGATGGAAACAAAGCTAAGGACTGCACAGAGGAGGATGGAGAGATCAATGATGGGAATAACACTGAGAGACCGAAAGAGAGCAAGTTGGGTGAGAGAGCAGACTAGAGTGACAGATATTGTGGAGGCAGTAAAAGAGAGGAAATTGAATTTTGCATGTAAGTTAGTGAGAACGACTGATGAGCGATAGAGCAAGTGTGTTACTGAGTGGACGCCGCGAGATAGGAAGCATTGACGAGGGAGACCAGACAGAAGGTGGAGAGGCGAGATCGAGAGGTTTGCGGGAGTGACGTGACAGAGGATGGCACGGTCGTTTGAGTCATGGAATGCTATGAAGGAGGCCTTCGTTCAGCAGTAGACTCAGAATGGCTGGTTTGATATATATATATATATATATATATTCATTTATGTATATACATATATATATATATATATATATATATATACATATATTCATTTATGTATATATATACATATATATATATATATATATACAAATATTCATTTATGTATATATATACATATACATATATATATATGTATATATATATATATATATATACTGTATATATAGAATCACCAGTGACGGTGATGTCGATCAAATAATTCCGACTATCGTCCCCGGATTCGAACCGGCCTCGTGAAATCACGGTGCCATCGTCTTGCCGACTGAGCTATTGACCCTATAAAATTCTCCAACCTGGAAATTAATCTACTTCCCGACGAATTAAGTCGACTGTTAACTGCTGTCCGTACTTATTTTTACAGAGAACCAGGGCAACTTAGCTAATGGCTAGACTGGTACGTTTCCTTTATTGACTTATCGTCGTTGTCATACCTGAATAGAATCACCAGTGATGGTGATGTCGATCAAATAATTCCGACTGTCATCCGCGGATTCGAACCGGGCTCATGAAATCATGGTGCCATCGTCTTGGCGACTGAGCTATTGGCCCTATAAAATTCTCCAACAAGTTAATGTAATTAGCCACTAGCTAAGTTGGCCTGGGTTCTCTGTAAAAATAAGTACGAACGGCAGTTAACAGTCGAGTTAGTTCCTCAGGAAGTAGATTAACTTCCAGGTAGGAGAATTTTATAGGGTCAATAGCTCAGTCGGCAAGACGATGGTACCGTGATTTCACGAGCCCGGTTCGAATCCGGGGACGACAGTCGGAATTACTATATATATATATATATATATATATATATATATATATATATATCATATATTATATATATATATATATACATACATACATACATACATACACCAACGGCTTTTCCCCCATACAAGGGAGGTAGTCAAAAACAAAGAAAACAAAGGCACAGATTCCACTAAAACCCATTCCGTCCCCACATACTCCACTCCCATTCACCACCTCCCTTTCTCTTATTTTGGCTCCTCCTGGATGACGGGTCATCCCTGCATCTCGCCCACTGCCCTAGGTCAGAAGCAGTGTAGTAAGACACAGCAAAGAAGCTTCATTTAATTGGCGATCCCCCCTATCTCCGTTCCCATATGCAGAAAAAGTGGAGATGGGGATAATTCCCTCCTTGGCTGCGTCAAAATATCATTCACACATATTCCCTCATCCCCCATCCCCCACCCACTCCCTTCCATACATCACAACATCATCCATACACAACCATTCTCCACTCACCACTATCTTCTGTATTCTCCTTTCCTTCCTCAACAGACTTTCCCCTATTTCCCAGTTCCTCTTTTACTCCTTTTATTGTCCATCTTATCATTGGTCGCCCCCTCATGTTTACTCCTTCTACCTTTTCCTTCTACACCTCTTTTACTAATCTTTCTTCACTCATTCTTTCTATGTGTCCAAACCATTCCAATAATCTTTCATCAGACCTATCTCCCAACTCCCTTACCATCCCCGTTCTCCTCCTCACCTCCTTGTTTCTCACTTTATCCAGCCTAGTAACCCCTGCCATACTTCTAAGGCATTTCATCTCAAACACATGCAAACTCTTCCTCTCTTATGTTCTATATGTCTGCCCCAAATAGTGCTGTCGGTACAATCACTCCTTCGTACAATCTCCTCTTAGCATCCATTCCCATATGTCTATCTCTCCTTACACTTTTTAATCATCCAAGAGATTTACTTGCTTCTCTTAATCTACATTCTACCTCCACCTCCACTCCTCCCTTTCCTGCCACATTCAAACCCAAATATCTAAATCTACCCACATCCTTTAATCTCTCCCCTAATACTCACAATTTGAGGCCATATTCTCCCCTTGTACATACTATCACCTTACTTATACCCACATTTATCTTTAACTTCCTTCTTCGCACACTTTCCCAAACTCCGTCACTAACTTCCTTATTCCCTCCTCCGATCCTGCTACAAGCGCACTGTCGTCAGCAAACAACAACTGGCTTATCTTCCATTTTTCTCCATTTTCTTTAATAATCTCCAATCCCCGAACCATTACCCTTGCGTTTACTTCTCGTACCACCCCATTCATTTATAAATTGAACATAACACATCCCTGGCGAAGTCCCACCCCTACCTCAAACCACTCACTCTCTCCATTTCTAATTCTAACACAGGCTCTACTACTCTGGTTAACTCTTGACTGCTCTAAGCACCTTTCCTCCTATCCAATATATCTGCAGTACTTCCCACAGTGCCTTCTTGTCTACCCCGTTATAAGCCTTTTCCAAATTCATAAGGGCCCTAAAAAATCCTTACTTTTTCCTAAAGCTTTCTCACATAACTGCCATACCAAAAAAACCTGAACGACGCAACCTCTACCTGTCCTAAACCCACACGGTTCCTCACCAATTATTCCCTTTGTTCCTCTCTTATCCTCTCAATCAAAACCCTCCCACAAGCCTTCCCAACTATACTCAACAAACTGATCCTTCTAAAACTACTACACTCACATTGGTCCCCTTCTTCCTTGTAAAGTGGAACTATACAGGCACTCCTCCAGCCTTCCGGTACTCTACCCTCTTTAAGACAAACATTAAACAACCTCACCAGCCAGTCCAACATCAATGTGCCTCACATTTTGAGACATCCTTCCAACCCAGGTGCCTTATCTGCTCTCATAATTTTTATTTTTTCTTTATTTAACAATGTTATTTTCTTAGTGTTTTCCACTGCAACTACCTTTCCCTCCCTATCCTCCTTCACATTTGGCAACTCCCTAAAAATACTCTGCCCATCTTCCTATTACTGCCGTTTCTTCCATTATCATCTATCCGTCTGAACCTTTTGCCTTTTCTTCTCTACTTGATTCACCTCCTCTTTCTCTTTAATTTCCTTTCAAAATATCTTTTTATTACTTTCAAAAATTGCTGTCATACTCTTACCCCAGTTTACATCTGCTCTCCTCTTTGCCACGTTTCTCTTATGCTTTATTTCTCTTCTCTCTTTTTTTTGTACCTCTCATAAACTTATGATTCTGTCGTCCTATTTTGTAACCAACCTGTGAATGCTTGTTTCTTCTCCTTTACAATCTCCTTTGCTTCATCATCCCATCACTCAGTACCCTTCCTTCTATTTCCTCCCATCCGCCTTGTTCCACTCCTTTTCCTTCTTATTTAAACAGTTTACTCTAAGCACCCCCCTACCTTCTGTCCTTTTTCTCTTTCTCCATCTATCCTCCACTGTCAACTTACCTTCCACCAAAAAATTATCTGATATTTCACCACTCCCTCCCCTTAAAACATGTGGATCCAAAACTCTTCCAACTCTTGTCCTGGTTACCACTATATAGACCATTAAAGCCCTATCTTCCACCCTTCCATCCACCACTCTCTCTCATGTGTACTTATGCTTGGCTATCTTCCTAAACACTGTGTTTGCTAACATCAACTCTCTAGACACATCACCACCACCATCTTTCCACTATGATTTTTTCCTGGAACTCCTCACTTCCCAATCACTCCATGTATTGGTTCATCTCCTACCCTAGTATGTATATACAGTACATATATATATATATATATATATATATGTATATATATATATATATATGTGTGTGTGTGTGTGTGTGTGTGTGTGTGTGTGTGTGTGTGTGTGTTCACCGTGGTCTTTTGGATCACGTGTTGGACTCGTGATCGACAGTTATTTCCCTCCCGGTAGAAAGCTCAGAGATCGTATGACCGATCTGTGGGTAATACTGTGACCTTACACGCACATACACCCCCAACTCCACGCCTACTAGAGTTGGAGTAGCGACTCGAAGCACAGCGATACTGAAATTATTTCAGCCCTGGGCAGGATTCGAACCCGGACCGCCGTAGTGACAGTCGGAGACTCTACCAACAGCACCACCGAGTCGTGTATGTGTGTATGTGTGTTTGTATTCATATATGTATACACACACACAAACACATACATATATATATATATATATATGTATATATATATATATATATATATATATATATATATATATATATATATATATACAGCAATGGTCTGAAAAGAGGCTAATTATATTTAACACAAGCAAATGCAAGGTTATGCACATAGGTAAAAATAAGAGTAAGTACGATTGCAAACTATTTGGAAATTCGTTAACGAAAGTGATCTCGGCGTAATTATCAGTAACGATTTCAAATCATCTAAGCAGTGTATTTCAGTCTCTGAGAAGTCAAATATTATTCTAGGTCTTATTGAGCGATCTTTTTACTTCAAAAGTCCATCTCATTAATAAGCTATATAAATCGTTAATTTGTCAACATTTGGAATATGCTGTTTCCGTATGATCACCGAATCTCATTAAAACCATTGTTAGATTGGAAAAAGTATAACGGTGAGCCACAAAACTGATTCCAAATATAAAAAATAAATCATACGAAAACCGACTAAAACATATGAATCCGTTTTCCCTAAAAAAGCGTAGACTCAAAGGTGACTTGATACAGGTCTTTAAGATTCTAAATGAAATTGACAACATCAAAAGTGATAACATTTTTACATTGAATGAGAATCCGACATGATATAATAATGGTCTCATACTGTCAGGAAATGGATTTAATTTGGAAGTGGGTAGAAACAACTTCTCCAACCGTGTAGTTAATGAACGGAATAAACTTCATGTTGAGGTAGTGCAATGTAGTTCAGTTTGAAGCTTTAAGATTCGTTTAGATAAACACCTAAGCAAGATGCTGTAATGCCTGCCATTTGTTTTATATGATTTGATTGTTATTGTTTGCTTATTATTATATGATTGATTATAATTTATTAATATTCATATGTCAGTTTATTATTGTTTACTGTTTACCTGTTTGTTTATTATTTAACTTTACTCATTTATTTATCATTATTATAATATTTTTCGCATCCAACCTAGTTATAAACCAAAAGGTCTCCTGTCGGCATGTTCCTCCCTTGTAATTCTTTCTGTGTGTGTGTATATATACATATATATATATGTATATATATATATATATATGTATATATACACGCATATATATATATATGTATATATATATATATATATATATGTGTGTGTGTGTGTGTGTGTGTGTGTGTATGTGTATGTGTATATATAATATACATATATATACATATATGTATATATATATACACATATATATATATATATATATATATGTGTGTGTGTGTGTGTGTGTGTGTGTGTGTGTGTGTGTGTGTGTGTGTGTGTGTGTGTGTGTGTCTATGTGTATCTGTATATGTTTTGTGTGTATGTGTGAGTGTGTGCGTGGGTGTGCGCGCGTGTATGTAAATGTAAATAAATATGCATTCGTAGCCCTGTGTGTGTTCAAGTGTATGGTAGTCGGGAGGCTTTTTTTGAATTGAAGAGAAGCATTTGTAGATTGCACATATGTTTTTGTATTTCCCGTTGAACACAATATCAGGAAGAAAAATGTTTCCTGCTGCGCACTTCATTTCTTAGCTTAAAAGAAAAGGATTATTTGTTGTGTAGAGGAGACCATTGAATATATATTGTAGTTTAATGCAGTGACGTTTGCATGGCTATATGTGGCGCCTCAGCAGAACACAGGGTTCTTTAGCTCCAATTCCATATATGGTATTTAGTGTAAAGACGCTGGCTTACGCACACAGATGTGCATACGCACATATCTGTGCACATAAACATACACACACAGGCACACACGCGCGCGTGCGCAGACAGACACCCACGCACACACATACATGAGCACATATATACACAGACACTCACATACTCGTACACACAAACACACACACACACGAATACAAACACATACAGATACACACAAACACACACACATACACACAGAAACACACACACACATACACGCGCGCACACACACACACACACACACACACACACACACACACACACACACACACACACACACACACACACACACACACACACACACACACACACACACACACACACACACACACACACACACACACACACACACACACACACAAACACACACACACACACACGTACAATACTCGTATGTACATATATATGCACGGGACCGAGCTTTTTCTTGCACGCTAAGCATCATTTTTTTCCATGTACGCTCTGGGTTTTGCATAAATTACTGAGTGGAAAAAGTGTATGAAAGTCTATTCTTCAAGCTTGAGCACCATTAACACCGGCGGCCTCTCTTGGGAGGCGTCGGGGAAACCAGGTACACCAAAGAAAATGGGGCGAGGAGGGAAGGGGAGGCAGTTGTGAAGAAGAAAAGTCATGTTTGTTTTGGGCAAAGAAGCAGAGAAAAGGTGGAGTAAGTGAGTCAATTTGGCGTTAAACCAGGTGAGAGTTAATTACTGAAGCCATAATGAAGGGATGAACTAAATACACATGTGTGAAGGGATGGCTGTTGAAGAACAGTGACTCCCGTTGTTTACTGTGTTTAGAGCTTACACACACACACACACACACACACACACACACACACACACACACACACACACACACACACACACACACACACACACACACACCCGGTGGCGGATTGGTAAGGCACTGGCCTCACAAGCCGGAGAACCGGGGTTCGATTCCCCGGCCGGGCGGAGACAAGTTGGGTTTGTCTCCTTTCACGTGTAGCCCCTGTTCACCTAGCAGCGAGTAGGGACGGGACGTTAGTCAAGGAGTTGTGACCTTGCATTCCCGGTGTGTGGAGTGTGAGTGGTCTCAGACCTACCCAGAGATCTGCTAATAATGAGCTCTGAGCTCACTGCCGTAGGGTGGTGTCTGGCTGTCTCGAAAAGAGGCTGCAGCAGATCCGAGGTGAATACACAAATACACGCACACATACACACACGCACATACACACACATACTTAATTACTTTAGAGCGCGGTGGTAGTGTTCGAGGCCGCCACTACGGCGTCCGGGTTCGAATCCCGCCCAGGACTGAAATAATTTCAGTATCACTGCGCTGAGAGTCGTGACTCCAACTCTTGTTGGCGTAGAGTTTGGTGTGTGTGTACGTGTAAGGTCACAGCATTACCATAGATCGGTCATATGTGAACTCTGAGCTCTCTTCCAGGAGGGAAATAATTGTCGATCACAAGTCTAACACATGATACCAGACAATGGTGAATCTCACACACATACGCACATAGACGCACATACACACATACACACACACACGCACAAACACACATTCACACATACAAAATAGACCTAGGTGTGCTCACACATACACACATATGTACATACCGTATATATTACGAGTAATATGAATGCACACGTAAAAATATATACAAATATCCTTTCGCATATAATCACGTGTATGTTCACATGTATACGTTGACACACTAACACACACGCACACACACACACGCACGCACACACACACACACACACACACACACACACACACACACACACACACACACACGTGATGAGAGAGAGAGAAAATAGAGAAAAAAATATAAAGTAAAGAGAAAAAAGTGAAATAAAATATAGAGCATGAACATCTGCAGTGAATGAGTGAAGAGCTTAGCCGTGGATTTTGTAACTGAACTTGAAGCGTGTTCACACATTTTTCTCTTTCACTCTGGTAATGGCGACGCCCGAGTCGCAAACGTTCTTGCCAAGAGTATACACATGTCAAGCGATGCACTGTACTTGTCGCCAGTCGGGTGATCTGCCCTCAGATTTGCTGGTTTCGTTCACAGGATAGGTCTGTTACTCAAGATGCTGATATTGTTTTATTAATAGATAGATGGGGGCAGAATAGAAGAGAAAATCATATGGACAGGGGTAATATTCAATAATCTATTTATTATATATAATATTTGTTAAATAATCGAGTCCTATACCATCTCCGGGTGCATGAACACTATCCTGGGGGAAATTGTAAGGGCGAGTGAAGTTACAACGCCAAGCCCCTCGGCTTGGTATCATTTATGTATATATTAATTCACATGTCTCCCTACCTTCTGTATCTTTCTATACATATAGCTTACTCTTTATTCATTCCACCTAAATTCATATATATATATATATATATATATATATATATATATATATGTATATATATATATATATATATATATATATATATATATATATATATATTATATATACAGCATATCTGAATAGAATCACCAGTGACGGTGTAGTCAATCAAATAATTCCGACCGTCGTCCCCAGATTCGAACCAAGGCTTGCGTGATTACAATGACGACACTTTACCGATAGCCTAGTGATAGAGTGTCGGCATCGTAATCACGCGAGCCTTGGTTCGAATCCGGGGACGACAGTCGGAATTATTTGATATATAAATATATATATATATATATATATATATATATATATATATATGTTTATGCATATATATGTATATATATATATATAATATATATATATATATATATGCGTAAATAACCACTAGGAAAAAGTAAACTAACGAAGCAGAGCGCTTTCGTGTAATTACATCTTCAGTGCAGATACAAAGAAGGAAATGTAATTACACGAAAGCGCTCTGCTTCGTTAGTTTACTTTTTCCTAGTGGTTATTTACGCATTTGTGAACACACGCTCCTGGTGTTTTTATTGCATATATATATATGTCGCTGTCCACTAGCGAATTCCTCGTATATATATATATTGCAGAAACCACAGGGAAATTAAAGTCGGAATACTGAACGTTTTCGTCTATTACGACATCCTCAGAGTACAAGAAAGAAAGAATAGAACACAATATTTATACAGAAGTAAGAAAACTGGGAGAGGTTATAGCCACATAAAACTTCGGACATTATACATGTTTTATGTGGCTATAACCTCTCTCAGTTTTCTTACTTCTGTATAAATATTGTGTTCTATTTTTTCTTTCTTGTACTCTGAGGATGTGGTAATAGACGAAAACGTTCGGTATTCTGACTTTAATTTCCCTGTGGTTTCTGCAATATCTTTTCGTCACGCGTTATTGTGATTATTTTTGCAATATATATATATATACTGTATATATATATACTGTATATATATATATATATAGACATATATACTGTATATATATATATATATATGTATATATATATGCATATATATATGCATATACATATATATATATATATATATATATATATAT